>NC_063347.1:33708437-33835641 GCF_021869965.1 Rhincodon typus
ATCAGAGGAGCAGGGAAGTTGACGTTGCAGGGACCCGAAACGTCAACTTCTCTGCTCCTCTGATGCTGCCTGGCCGGTTGTGTACCTCCAGCTCCACATTGTGTTATCTCTGACTCCAGCACTGGTAGTTCTTACTATCTCTAAGTAAAAATAGAAAATAATATTCAAATATGCATTGATACATATGTAACAACATTTCAGTTGTTTCAGCCATGATCTAGAACCATCAGAAAACCTGAGAAATCAGAATGAGCGAAGGGCACTCAGTTCATTGAAGTGCACGCTTCTGTGTCATAATACAGCAACTTTAGCTGCTCTAAGATATTCCATTGCAATTACAAAACTGGCATCAATGCAGTGGTATGACCTGTCCAAAAAAAGAAGAACAAATTAAACCTGGGCAGTTCCAGCTCTATTAATGTGCTCTCAATAATCATAAAAGTGATGGAAGAGGTCAAATGCGATCAAGCAGCACGTGTACAGCAACAGTCTCTCTCTCACTGACACCCAGTTTAGGCTCTGCCCCAGCCATTCAGCTCCTGACTTCAAGTTCAAATATGGTCAAAAGAGCTGAATTCCACAGGTGAGGTGAGAATGGCTGTCTTTAACATCAAGACCGCATTTGACTGGGTGTGGCATAAGGAGCCTGAGAAAAACTAGAGTCATTTGGAATTTGGGTGAAAACTCTCCACTGGTTGAAATCATTTCTGGCACATAGGAAGATAGTTGTGGTTGATGGAAGTCAGTCATTTCTGCTTGAGGTCATCTTTGCAGGAGTTCCTCATGGTAATGTCCTAGGCCCAACCACCTTCAACTGCTTCATCAGTGACCTCCACTCCATCATAAAGTCAGAAGTGGGAATGTTTGCTGATGATTGCACAATGTTCAGTATCATTCATTACAGATACTAAAGTAGCCTGTGTCCAGTTGCAGAAAGACCTAGACAACCTAGACAGTTTGCAAGTAACATTATATTACAAAAGTGTCAGGGAATCGCCATCACAAACAAGAGAGTAGCTAACCATCTCTCCATGATGTTCAATGGTATTACCATTGCTGAATCCCCACTATCAACATGCTGGCGATTAGCATTGACCACAAAGTGAACGGGACCGGCCATGCAAAGACAATGGCAATAAGGGCAGTTCAGAAGCCAGGAATAGAGCAGCAAGTAAGTCACCACTTGTCTCCTCAATACCTGCCCACCATCTATGAGGCACAAATCATGAATGTGATTGAATAGTCCTGACTTGCCTGGATAAGTGCAGCTTCAACAGCAGTCAAGAGCATGCCACCATCTCAGTCAAAGCAGCCCATTTTGTTTGCACCCTATCAACCACCTTCAACATTTAGTCCCTTCAACACTGAGGCATAGAAGCAGCAGTGTGTGCCACTTATAATATGTTCAGCATCAATTCACCTAGGGTCCTTGGACAGCACCTTTCAAACCTGCAACCACTACTAGCCAATTGGACAAGAGCAGTCAATACAAGTTTCCCTCCAAGGGCAGATCCTCTGACTTGGAAATATATCGCTGTTCCTTCATTGTCAATGAGTTAAAATTCTGAAACTGCCTCACTAACAGGATTGTGTGAGTACCTACGCTTCAAGAACTGCAGTGGTTCAAGAAGACAGCTCACCACCATCCTCTCTAGCACAATTAGGGATGGGTAATAAATGCTGGCCCAGAGAGTGATACTCACATCTATTGGACATTCATTCCTAAGTTCTTGTTTGCTTGGCTGACGTCTCAAATGCCTAATCAGAAAGGCTGCCCCCTGTATCATGTGCCAGAGCAGGCAGCATAGGTTTCTCATTGACTCTCCAGACATCAACCATGGCCATTGAATCCTCCAAAACTTTCATCGTGAAGGATTCACTTCCTTCACTCCAGTGCACCATTGCACCGATGTGTATTATCTGTAAAATTTAATACAGGCCAATGATGTCCACATCCCATTAACGATTTTTTTTTTAAAAAGAACATAAGAATATGCATTGAGTTGTTCGGTTAAACAGATTGTTTCTATGCTGTACATTCTGTAAGTACCAGTAATTGTTGTGATCTCCAGTATGTTAATCATTATCCACTCATATGTTAAGGATACAGTTTCCTTCTTTCCCTTGCTCCATCTCCAATCCAAATCAAAAAGGTTATACTATTTGAAAGATTTAGAGAGGTTACTGGGTAATTAGGGCACAAAATGATCAGATGTAGTGATCTGCAAGCTGGAAATTCAACTAGCAATCTAAACAGCACAACGGCAGAGAGTTCCCATGATCCAATTACCTGCAGCTGAGTGCCCCTTTAAATACATTGTCAGTGCTTCTGACAGATCAATTCAAATCGGTTTTGCTGGCAGGTTGGATACTAGACAGGACTTAAATGATTTTGTGTTGAAATTGTGTCAGGGTGCTAATTTTATTACAGTACACTGAATTGCATGCACTGATGAAACTCCTATCTCTCTCTGATGAGCACTTGAGCTGTTTAAAAATACTATTCAGTTAAAATGTTGACCAGCAGGAATGGAGTGATAAATATCTGCCTACTCTGTTACCACAAGGTTAAAATTGTTTCTATGGTAGTGTTTCATGTTACTGAGCCAGTTCTTTCATTGTCTGACACAGCTTGAAAAGAAAATATATTTAATCTGCCGAATTTTAGTTTCTCTAAAGTCTGCCAATCCTGATGTCTTTTAAGGGAAATGCTGATCACATCTCACAAAATAAACGTAAAGAATGGAACATCTGAATTAGAAATAGTCTAGTGTGGAAATAGCTTCCCAACTCTAGTTTCAGTTGCTGACATAGGTATAAATAAAGTGGTAAAAAAAATCTAACAAGTGTTCCCCTTTAATGTACAAGATCTTAACTTTGATAGAGGGTGAACCCTATTAAACTGAATGTCATAATTTACACTGATGCCATACTGATCTCTGAATATGTAAAATAAAACTTGATTTGAATAAATCTGCAAGCAGCATACTGATTATGGCATTCATTCGTGAAAATGAGGAGAAGGAAGCACTGGGTTCCTGTGTTCTCAGGGAGTTGGTGTCATTACACTTACACAGGAACATCTGCAACCTTGTTCTACAGCCAGATTTGAAAGGCTGTCTGACCTCCTGCTTCAGCCTCCCTGCTCCCTGCCATGAACCTTGAGTTCACACTCATATTTTACATGTTACAGGAAGCTGAAACTCACTCCAGGGGTGCCGCATATAGAATGCACCAAGCCAGATGCAGTGCCACAGCTTAATGCACCTGAAGGAGTTGTGTTTCACATTCAGAACATAAATTCTGGTGACTTAAGGTCACTGCAGCTTTTGTATAGTCTAAAACAAAACAAGAATTCTAGTAAGCTTCAATTCTTAGTGGGGAAGTGGAGGGATTACAAGCAACCTGTGACTCTGCCTCTTTCTGCCTTTGCTAGTAATTTTGTGTGTATGTGTGTGTGTGCGTGCTACAGAACAGATTGGGACTGGTATAAAGGCCTGGGACTGTGCAAGAGCACCCTGCTGGGCCCCAGCTGTGCTTGCAATTAGCAGGAGGCATGAAATGATTGTTATTGTGGTGACTGACAGCAATGTGAAGTGACAAGTTTTGTGGGGGCGGCTGCTGCAGTGTGGAAGTTCTACAATTTTTTGTAAACTATTAATGTTGGGGTAAAGAAATGCAGTTACTCAATGGTATCCTGTGTTAGTAGATCTCATGGATTTGTCATGCAAGTGCTATTTTGGCTCATTCTTTCTTGGAGGATTTTCATGAGTTAAGGCTTTTCACTACACTATTCAGCAGCAAATCTGGCCGTTTGCCTCAAATTAGCAAGAGGCCTGTAGTTAGCGGATGGAGATTAGGCTTAGAAAATGACACAGCAGGTGCCTGTAGGGTGGATTTGGGGGGTTGAGAAGTCTTTAAATCTGACTACATCACATTATATACTTCCGACAAAAGGACATAGTAATCCTACCTGCTTGCTTTAACCACTGTTGTTTGTCTATTATTATGTGCTTTATTGCTCATGAGAGGAAAACTATTGGCAATACTACTCAATTACCATAGAAACCCACACCAGTGACCCCTCATTTCAGAACCTTCTATCCAACTGAAGGCAATCCAAGCAGTTCAAATCTACTTAGAATTGTGATAAATAATGCACTAGGGAAATCCAGGGCCAGTCTGGTTTCTTCTCACCCAGGCCATAGATTTGCATGGGAAAGCTGAATGGGCATCTTGAGATAATCTCTACATCCAAGGTGTCAGAGAAATGTTAAAGGATTCAAACTGCTGTAATTGCCTCATTGACACAATGTGATCAGCAGGGGAGACTACACATCTTGAAAAAGGGGTTACAAATAAAATTTGTTAGAAAGACAGCATAATGAAAACTTCTAAAATGGGAATCGTTTGATGATCGGCTCCTACTAAAGCCAACTCTTCAACAATATCAAAGTACAGCTTTTGCTGAATTATTTCTAAAAGGCAGCTACTGTGTACACAATACTGAGTCTAAAATAAATAATATATATTATACATCCTTGCACAGGGCTCTACTCTTCTGTATAAAAAGGAGAGATGCAATGTCTTCAGAAGTGCACTTTTTTATATTACAGTTTTGTCTTTCTAGGGAACAAAGATCAGCAATAAACATTAATGGGATTGGATCTGTCAGGATTTTTTGTGATTAGTTTCATTGCTACAGTTTATCAAAGGTAAAGATGCTTCTTTCAAGAGCTATCTTGCAAAACTGGTTTTTGCAGTTGCACTTTGCAATTTTTGTGAAAATGCTGCTATTTTCAGTGTTTTCACACACAGCTATATGATGCCAATCAGGCTCCCTGTGTAAGTGCCATTGTGAAGAGTAATTTGCTGCACATGGAGGTTAATTCAGTTTTTTTATAGTTTCTACAGGCATAGAATGTGCAAACATCAAATAACTGAGAAAGGACAAAAAATCCATTTTATTTCACCAATATTTTAAAAAAATGTATTTAAAAACTGTCTTGTTGCTCAAAGTTTGAATATTTTAATTGTTTTAGCTACTTGGATTTATTTTTAGTGCATATTACATGTGAAGTAATTGGTTCCTGTACTGATATTGTGCAGTAGCAAAGCCTTTTAGAAACATTTTAAATTCTTTCCAAACAATATTCATTTTCTTACAGTGCATAAATATGGCATGAATATAGCCTTAAAAATACAACTGATAAGTAATAAAAACACCAGCCTTCCAACTATTCGAGTAAAATCTAACACATTCTTAATCTGCATTACGTCGACTGCCTCTTCTCTGTAATTGTTGCATAATTTATGATTTAAAATATATTTCCTGCTGTGGCACACCCACTCATTTCACCACAAAAATAAATTCTAAAAA
The DNA here is from genome assembly GCF_021869965.1 of Rhincodon typus. Classification (NCBI taxonomy): domain Eukaryota; kingdom Metazoa; phylum Chordata; class Chondrichthyes; order Orectolobiformes; family Rhincodontidae; genus Rhincodon; species Rhincodon typus. Next base: position 33,713,818 of record NC_063347.1, read on the forward strand.
TTGAAGTGTATTAAAATTAAGAAGAACTTGGTGAAGGAAACAGAAATGGAATTGAAGCTTGAAAACAAGTCAATAATATACCAGCTTAAAAGGAATAGTAAAACAACGCCATATCGGATCTTTTCCTGGTAAGATTTGAGGTAAAAGAAAAAGTTTCCCCAACTCAGTTCAGGAGCAGAACTTCAATGAAACATGTGCGGTGTCAGCCTCTAGACCAAATGAAATTAAATAAGCGACCAAGTACTCGAGATTCACACTGTGCATCTTAATAGAAGAAACCTCCTAAGTTGAATAGCTTGCCTTTTGGGACCAATTTGTCTCTTTTCACTCTTTATTTTTCCCTTTATACTGACAGATGTACAAAGGCGGAACCGCACTGTGCAGCTCATCTACATGCACCCGCAGCAGCTGTCACTTTTGTCGAGCAAGTTAATCAAACAAATGCCACCATATCCTGCTTTGTACAAGCAAGAACCACACTATAGGGATACACACTGTACACAGAACACTTCATTTCTGAACGAAACCCTTGTTTCTTAAAATAAGTCGTTGTCACAAGAATCTTTTCTTCCTTCCAGCAGGTATTACAAAACAAATAGATTCTATATAATTATTGAATTTTAAACACTGCGTCTCCTTGGACACAGTTAACCACGCAAGACTGTTTAGTGATGAAGATAACTGTGCTTACTGACATTAGCTGATTTGTTTGAGAAAGAAACAATAGGGCTCATTGAACACGAACTTCAAGTTATTCTAATTCCACACCACAAATTGAGGTTTGGAGGTTAACTGGCACATGATTTGCTAATTAAAAAAAAACTTAATTTCCTTCAAACAAAATCCTTTATTAAATGGGTATCTCACAACTGCTCATGGCAGAATGTGCTTTGTTAGTGTCTCATCCACATCATGAAAGCGCCCAGTCTATTTTTATCATTGGACTTAGATCAATTTTTGTTTGGGATCAATTGTGTTTGGCAAACTGAAAGTTATCATACCACAGTCTGACTGCATTAAGATCTATAGAAAATTGATTTATACTTTTTGTGTCAACTGAATGAATTAATTTATTAAAATAAAATGCACAGGGATTGTCGTTAACTGTCCAGGTTTTTGTGACCTTAAGTTTACGTTACTAAATTGGAACTTAAGAACTCAGCAGGGGAACAAATTATATGCAATAAAACTGTAAAACATTCTCTCTTAAACATGTTTAAAATTAAGATGAAAGACAAAGTGAACTTTTGTGATTGTTAAACACATCGGACAGCCCATGAACATTATTATAACTTCTTAAGTTTGCAGTAAATTACACTGTAGAATTTATCAGATATGAAAAATAATATATACTTAAAAATGTACTGGATATCTTATTGATGGAAGAAAATTTGTAGTTGAACAAACAAAAACTTATAATCACTGTTTGGTGCTACGTTGAATTGCAGGCTTTTGTTGGTTCTTTCAGGAGTCAAACTAATAGCAAGAATTTGAAAGATCAGCTTTTAAAAATCCAAAATAGAAAGAGAAAAGCTCCAGTGATGTGAGGAATTAAAACCTGGAACAACAAAAGTGGCAAGAATTAGAGAAACAGATTTAAAATGAGAGCAGCAGTAAGAAATATAGATCAGTAAGAAGAGAAGCTAGAACAGAAACTATTGAAGAATGAGATGGAAAGATTATGATTGTGGAACACTTAGTAGGTAAGTTATTTCTTTTCACTTATTTTGTACGTTGTGGAAGAGTTTGAATCGTGCAATTTTAAGAAATGCATTTGTTGTTTCACAAGACGTGGGCACCACTGACAGAACCAAAAATTACTGCCCATCCTTAATTACCCTTGAGAGATGGTGATTCTCAAACTGCTGCAGTCCACATAGCGAAGATACTCCTATAGCGGTAATAAGTAGGGAATTCCAGAACTTTGAGCCAGTGATAATGAAAGAATGCTGATTTTGTCCAGGGCACAATGGTATGAGAGTTGGAGGGGAACTCTGAAATAGTGGTTGTCATGTCTTTTGGAATGACAGAGTTTGTGACTTTGAGAGTTGTTGCAGTGTATCTTGAATTGTTAAAGAGAAGGTAGCGAATATTTATAGTATTGGATGAGGAGCTGATCAAATGACTGCTTTGTCCTGTAAGGTGTCAAGATTCTTCAGTGCTGTTAAATGTTGAATGAATGTAGCTTTATGGAGGGACAATAATTGTTACCTAAGTCTCCATTCCAAACTTGTCATTCAGTGGAATTAAAAAGGATAGTCAGTGTCCTTAGTATTTCTCTTGTGACTTCTGCAGCCTGTCTAAAAATGTGCATTCGACAAGTCTTAGGCCTTTGAGGCCCTGTGTCTTCCTCAATAGTTTGACATTGATAGTAAGCTCTGATTGTAGGTATTTCTGATACAAGAATGTGGCACAATGTATTGATCACAAATAACCAGGGATAGGGCTGGTTCCCTGCATTTCTAGTAAAGGTATTTACCTCAAAAAGCATGATACATTTCTCTACGCATTCACTGGCACACAGCTGAGTTGTTACAGGATACCTGAGATGTACTGCAGCAGACAGACATGCGGCTCCCCCAAAACGGCCTCACAACCTGAATGTGTGTGACCTTTTACTGGTGCCTACTGACATTCCCTTTGACGCTGAAAGATGCCCACATAAGAATGGAATACGATGCTCAACTCATTAATCACCAGTTCCGACGTGCCACAGCAGAAAGCCGCAACGACCTCTAGAGAAGACAGACGTGGGACACAACCGATAGAGTACCCTTCATCGTCCAGTACTGCCCCAAAGCAGAGAAACTACACCATGTTCTTCACAGCCTTCAACAGGTCATTGATGATGACAAACATCTCGCCAAGATCTTCCCCATGCTTCCACTTCTCGCCTTCAAACCACTGCCAAACCTCAAACAGGCCATTGTTCAGAGCAAACTGCCCAGCCTTCAGGAGAACAGCAACCACGACACCACACAACCCTGCCACAGCAACCTCTGCAAGACATGCCAAATCATCAATATTGATACTACCATCACATGTGGGACTACCACCCCCAACGTTGTCTACCTCATACGCTGCAGGAAAGGATGCTCCGAAGCATGGTGTATCTGCAAGACCATGCAGATACTATGACATCGGATGATTGGACAACACGCAACTGTGTACCCTTCCAGTCAGGGAACATTTCAGCGGTCAAGGATAGTCAGCCTCCGATCTCGAGTGAGCCTTCTCCAAGGCGGCCTTCAAGATACACAACAATGCAAAATTGCTGAGCAGAAACTGATAGCCAAATTCCGTACCCATGAAGACTGCCTCAACTGTGATCTTGGGTTCACGTTGTGCTACATGTAACCCCACCGTACTGTTCTGTGTTTGTAAAATCTTCCTTACTGTTCTGTTTCGACACCATCAACTTGATAACTTGTTATGATCTCTCTACCTTAATTAGTTTATACAGTTTTGGATTACTTGGTACTTTGGTTAGACCCTCGTCATATGACTCTTACACCTATCATGTTATTCCAGCCATTTGGTTTGTCTCTAGCACCATTTTATTTTTGATGTTTTTGTCATTTTCTCTCTGCCTCAATTAATCAGATCATAGGTCATCCCTTCACTTGCTATTCAGCTGTTGACACTTTACTCACACTGTTTGGCATTTTTGATCATCTGCAAAGATTTGTTATTCAGCCTGTAAACACTCACCTCACACCATTTGTACTATCTTTTGACACTCCTAATTACGTGGAATTATCTTATAATGATCTCTCCGCGTATAAATTTTGTGCCTGTGTGCTTCCCTCCATTTCACCTCACTAAGGAGCAGCGTGTAGAAAGCTTGTGATTTCAAATAAACCTACTGGACTGTAACCTGATGTCGTATGACTTCTTTGTCCACCCAGAACAACACTGGCTCATCCACATCATCCCCTTCAATGCTGTTGAAGAACCTTTTCCACACCAAACCAGAAAAAACCCAAAACTACCTTCTGTTTCTCCAGCTGTTTCCCCATTTCGCTCCCTCCCCTGTCCCCATTTCTTCACCTCACACTTACTTCTCTGGCCACTTCTCACCTCTTTCTTTAAAATATTTCCTGCTGCTCTTCTTTTCTATGTTTCCCATCCTTTTAGCTTATTTTTTTTTAAAAAATGCAATGTTTCTTTTTCTCTGTTGCAATCAGTGTGACTCATTCTTCCTTAGCCTCAGGCTTACAGTTGATAGCAGCATGCCTTTTGGTTTGTTTTCCACAGTCCCCACACACCTATTCTACCTTCCTTTGACTTTTTGACCCCTAGAAAAGTGCTTTTCAGGAGTAACAGGATTCAGTTTGTGTTATGCATGCACAAATTGGCAAAAAGGAAGAGCTGTGTCCACGTGTATAATCACCAAATCAGTGAGGCAAATGATAGGATTGGAAGGCTCTGCTGATTGGATAAATGAATAGAAGAAGCATCATGCAGAGCCTAAAAACTAGCATGTCCTGATGGGTTGAATTGCCTGTGTTTGTGCTGCAAACTTTACATAGTGTGTGACAAAAATGATAGAAACCTTTTCTGCAGGTTTCCTCTATGGCCTGTGCCAACATTCCTGGGCAATTACGAATAATTATTTGAATAAAGAAAAAAAAGAATAAATTAGAGGTACTTTTGGCTACCTTTGGCCCAGATCTGGAAGTTCTCACATTAAGTTTTGGTTACGTTTCTAAAAATCATAACTTTAAAGTAAAACACAAGTTCTCATAGGAATCAATATAAAATATGGAGTTCGGTTCTGCAGGACCTTCCCTTTTAGAAAGGCAACATTAAAACATCATACTATGTAAGTTGACACTTTTCATTGCTAGATTAAGAACTTTTAAAATAAATTTTAAAACAAAATAAAAATGAGACTTTCTATTTACACAAAATTTTTAAAATGTCTGGCCACTTTCTTCTCCTATACCATCTTACTGTGACATTTCCTCTTCTGCTATGCAGTGGCTAATCCTTAAATCAGCATGCTGTCATTTGGCGGAACACCATCTCAGGACCTCCAAATCTTTAAAAAAGCTCTGAGGTTACTGTGGAATTTCTGAGACTGTAAGAATTAGTGCTTTTTTAAAAAATGACTGACAAAGCTGTTCCTGCCTTCACATCAAACCAGGATTTGGGGATGGGGGAGATGGGTGGAGTAGTGGGGGAGGGGAGAGACTGCAAGTTGCACAGCAGACACAGGGAGAGCTGCAAATCATAGAGTTAGAAAGCAAGTGACACACGGGTTAAACTGGCAACAAAATTAAAACAAATCTCACCATACACAATGAGATTATAGGCCCCAGTTGCAAGACGTTAAAGCAAAATAATGTTAAATAAACAAAGGGTAAAGAAGGAATTGCTGTAATATCACAAAACAGGTCAATCGTGCTTATAGCAGAAAATCAGCACTATAACTGCATGCAACATATACTTATCATCTAATCCACTGTGAACTGAAAGCTGACATCTTTATCATCATATGTTATGGATCAAGAAGCAATTCTCAGTTTTTCATTCAATTTCAAGAAGAAACCCACCCCATAATAGTTTTTTTTGAGCTTCAATAAGATGAACTGCAGCTTTCCCCCATTAGCCAAATCTTAACCCTTTACTGTACTATCAAGGTGGAGCTTTAAAAAATCTGGGGAGGGAGGGAGTTTGGTTTGGGAAGCAGTGATGCATGTGCTAATTGAAGGATCATTGTGCTATCCTACTTTTCTTCTTATTGTGCCCTGCATTGTTTGCAAACTACACCATAAACTTCAGATCACTTCTTCAACACCCTTACTTCTAAGGAAATTACACAAACTTTGTCTATTTTTCTTCATCTACATGTGCTGTTGCTGTAGGACATATGGCCTTCAATGCTTTGCAGCACATAGTGTGATTCTTTACCCATTTCAAGCACAGCTCAGAGATATCCACTCTGCAGAGTTCAAGAATAAGCCAGAGAGGATTGCATCTAGTGAGCTACAGAGTACATAATGAAAGGACAACTGGTGGTGCCAGATGTGCATTAGATTTTGCTGGTCACAGAGGGTTGAAGATCTCTGAAGTTCATAGGTCATGCATTTAAAAGAACAATGCTGGTACAGGATTGAAAATTTGTTCCGGCAATGGAAATATATTAGGGAGCACGCTGAAACTGAAGGGTGAAAGCAGGCTTTTGGGAAAGGGTTTTGGTAGCCGTTTTAACTTGGAGAGTAATGATGTTTCTGTTGGGGGCAGGGGGGAAGGTCAGGAGTTGCGCATAAAGGATTTGAAGAAGATCTCAGAAACAAATCTGACAAGGACTGGAGGAAAAAGCTACAGAAATAAAAGCATTTGGAATAGGGTGAAGGAAGGGACTGTGGCCTTAGAGACAAGTGTGGAGTTGGTGAATGACAAGGCAGGTATATTGATTTTCACAATCTGAGCTAATAAAAATCCCTAAGCTACTCATATTTGACTTTGGAAATAAAGAGGAACTACAGGGAGGAGTCTGGTCATGTCATTATCCTCTGAAATGACCCTCTGGCAGCAGGAGAATTCAGCTGCAGAGGAGGTCCACTATTGCTTCAGATGGTCTAGCTGAGACATTTGGTGGTAGACAACCCAGTGAGTTATGTATCTGTGACCCTCAGGACTGAAGGATCAGAGTTGAGAATCATACAGTGAAATAGCAGCATGGGAATCTGACTGAGTGAGTGGAGATGTATCATCAAAACAGAAGTAGTAGCATTGCTGAATAGGTCAACAACAGAAGTCTGTATTGTGACCGGTGGAGGGCTAGTGAAGAAAGTGTGAATTAGTGAATCTAACCTTGGAAGGGGAGAAAGGGACTTCTGAGAGAAATGCAAGAGAACATTTTTCAACAATTAAAGTATAAAAAGCTTTATGTTGTTGAGGGTAGCCTCCAGTTTTCCCTATAAACCTGGGCTGGTAACAAGCATAGGCCATGCTCCTCCAAATTCAGAATGTATCAAAACGAATAAAAGAGGCAACCTGAACTGTATTTAAGGTGCCTAACACCTTTCACAGGCATATACCCTGAATATCCCCATGTCAATTTAGCAGCCAACACAGCATAAGAGATGTGAAATTGGTACTAAAATTTTCACTGAAACAATGCCAAAAACAATTTATCTTCCTAATGATTAATTGGTTGCAATTTTGTGAACACAGACACAGTTTTTTTTTAAAAGAACCACTAGTGGAATATATTATAGTCTGTATTTTTAAATTAAAAATATTTTTTAAACAAAGTTGCAAATTCTACACAGTGGATCTCAAAAATCCTTAGCAACAATCCAGGAAATGTACTTCAACTATAGGTCACAATGTGGATACATTAGTAGACCTTTCAAAATTACATGTTCTGATAACAATACAGCTCCCCAAAAATTAAAGTAAGTAAATGCTACAAACATCAGCCTGGTTCCAAGTTCATTTCCTGGTTTGTACTGCTTTAGAAAGAGCAGGTGTACAGCTGCCTCAGTTGGCCAGAGCTAGAGGAGAGAAGAAACAACCAGGTTCTTGCTCCTGATTGCTTGGCAGTGAGATGTGCTGAAGGATTTGCGTAAGTCGACATCCGGGGTTTTAATTTCTTCATTGCACATCGAATGGGTATTTTTTGGGAATTAATTTTAACTCTCCTTTGGCTTATACACATATTCTTGACTCTACATTGTCTGTTCATCAAGGAAATTGTACTGCTAGCAGTAGGAAATGGAGCATTCAGTTCCAAGAATCCTGAATTACTTATTCACCAATGAAGTATGCATCAGAGCTAACAGGTGAGGCAACACTACATTGTGTGGCTGTGTGTTCTAATGAAAGCAGCAAAACAAACTACAAAATATTGCTTCACAAAAGCAAGCCAAATGTAGATAAGAATCAAATAGGGAGCAAAAGTAGCCATTAAGCCTTGCTCCATGATTCAATAAGATCACCTGTTTGTGTCCCAAATTCCACATTCTCATCTACCCCGATAACCTTTTGTTCCCTTGCCAACAAGAAGCTATCTCTTAAGAATATTCAATGATCTAGCATTTACCACCTTCTTAGGCAGAGTATGCCAACCTTCAGAGAGAAAAATATCCTCATCGCTAACCTGAAGGGTGGCCCCTAATTTTAAAAGCGTGCCCCTTACCCATAAGTGTAAACATTTTTTCCACGTCTACCTTCTCAAGATGATTCAGGATCTTATAAATTGCAATCAAATTATCCTTGCTCCTATAACCATCAGTGTAAGCCCAACTTGTTCAATCTTTCCTCATAAAACAACCTGCTCATTTTAGATAACAATCTAGTAAACCTCTCCTGAACCACCTCCAACTCACTCACATCTAAGGAGACCAAACTGCACAATATTTAAGATGAGGCCTACTAATACCCTGTATAACTGAAGCATATCATCCTTACTTTTCTGTTGAATTCCTTTTGTAAAGGATAAGATTCCAATAGCCTGCTTAATCACTTGCTGCACCTGCATATTAATATTTTGTTATTTACGCTAGAACACCTAAATTGCTCTGCACCTCAGAATTATGCAGTTTCTCCCTTTTTAAATAATATTCTGCTTTTTAATTCTTCTTGCCAAAGTGAACAAATTCATACTTTTCCACATTATATTCCATCTATCAGATTTTATCCCACTCACTTAACGCATCTATATCAGTCTGCATCCTTCTTACACCATCTCAGTCATCTGTGTAATTATGAAAAGGGAATGTTGGAATTTTGTCTATGGATCTGAAAGGTACACCACACACACAGGAAAAAAAAAATCACCAGGTAAAAGAAATAATTGCCCAGATTATCAATCACATATTTATTCTTTGTCACACAGAATGGAATGTGTGTGAGATGATTGCAATTTGGTAGGAAAAAATGAATGCCAATTACTGCTTTCTATGTACAATTCCACTGGGGAATTATTTATAATGTTAGCGTTCACTATTTGAGAAGCATACAGCTGGGAGCCATACTTGTGTCACCATATACACAAATTAGCATTTTTAGTCTAATTTATTCAGTTACTTTAAGGGTTAAGTAAAGTATTTCAATTAACCTCCCTATATTTAAGTGATGATGAATAGCTGGTGAGTCCATTTATAAGAGTAAATATTTCTTCTCTAATTGGTAGAGAAATGGCAGGACAGCCCCTGGAGCACACAACCTGTTTAAATCAGGAATTCCTGGACATTTCCTGCATCCTAGAAAGTGTTATGTTAAGGAAGTGGCATCAGCAGCTCCACCTCTGGGGTTCAAAGCTTGAGAAGCAGCTCTGTCATTGTGGCACATCTGCCAGTTTGAGAGTTTCATAGATAGCAATTTACAAATATGGTCACCTTGCAACTTAAGGTAAGGGGAGAGGGAATGGGCAACCACCAGGTAGTCAAGAAAAATTAGGCAGGTAGCTAGTATAGGAGTTACTGGAATGTATATCACTTTCCAACCAGTATTCACTTCTAAATACTTATGTAAATGATGGTTCAGCTGGGAAGTATACAATCAGATCCAATTCCATGTCACCACAACTAGCTCAGCTATACAGAAGGGCATAAAGAAGACTCAAAGAGCAATAGTGGTAGGAGATTCGATAGTTAGGAGGACAACAAGCATTTCTGTAGCTGCAGATATAAATCCCAATATAATGTTACCTCTCTGGTGCCAGGGATAATGACATCAATGAACAGATGCAGAGTCTCTGAAGCTGGAAGGTGAATAGCAAGTGGTTGTCGTCCACATCTGTACTAATGACATAGTGTAAATTTTATTGTAGACCAACATGGGAGAAGGATATTCCTTTACACAAAGCAAACCATGATAGAGGTTGTTGCATTGTTACAACAGGTTACTGGAACTTGTCATGAGTTGAATTGGTGTGTGTGTGTTTGTGTGTGTCTGGACCATCCTTGCCCAGAGATGGTCTGTTGATTGGCATTTCAATCAGGACCACTTGTGCAGGGCAAGAGTGTTCAGCAAGCCAACAACTCTCTGACCACCTTCTGGGCAGCCTGTGTATGAACAACACAGCAGTAGAAAACCATCAGACTTGAAAAAGAACATTCTCCCACTCCTTGCAGAGAAGTAACAAAGAATTGAAGACAGCCAGCTATTCTCACTCACCATTTGCCTTTAAGTTGCTGTCTCTGACCAGTGACTACAAGACAGAAAAGTTAGTGTGTCGATTACCCTGTGCCAATAGTAAAGCACTGAAAAGACTTGGAAAGAAGAGGGGGTCAGAAGGACTTGGACAAAGCAATATGAATCCTATGGAATGGAGCTACTGAACGGATGTTTTGTTTCCACTGCGAGATGGGTTGAGCCTAAGTAGATAGTAGTTGGTTGATAATTCATATTGTGTTTGCTTGTGGTTTGAACTAATTTATTTGTAATAAGTATGCAGTTTCTTGTTAAGTACAGAAACCTGGTGAGTGTATTCTATTGACCTAAGTTCATCATAAGGAAAACTGGAGACTTTGAGTAATGTGATTAAATATTTAATCTTTGTGACCATTCTGGGAGCAGTGGGGCTCACGTAGTGATGTATTTTCCAAAGTGGTTCGTGAAAAGAACACATAAGGAGGTGATCCTGCAGTCAGAAATGAGAGAGCTAGGTAAGAAATTAGCAAGCAGTTTCTCAAAGTTTAGTGATCTCTGGAATACTGCTGGTACCACATTCTAGTCGGTACAGAAATAGGACACTACAACAGATGTATGCATATAGAGATGGTACAGGCTTTAGATACTTAGAATATCGGATGGGTTCTGGGGCCCATTTACAGGCTGGACGAGTACAGCTAAGCAAAGCTGGAAGCAATGTCCTTGCAGGGTGATATGCTCGTTTTCCTGGGAGGGTTTAAACTAACTTGGCAAGGTCTGGGAGGTAACACTAGAGAAGATAACTTGGTGCAAAGAATATCGAGAGGGACAGATAGTACTCGGGTAGGATACAGTAAGGTATTCGGTGGATTTGACATTGAAAGGGAAAATAATAATGTCTAAATTAGGGTTACAGTACGTGTGTGAATATATGTGTTTACCCACATGTATTCACCCTTCCCCTGAAGGGTCCCAGCCCAGAACATAGACATTCCTACTCCTCTGATGCTGCCTGACCTGCTGTGTTCCAATACACTGTATTGACCCAAATCTAGAATCAATTTGGTTTGAGCAAAGGAACAAAGAAGATGTGATTACATTGCTTGGTCTGGCCTACAGGCCTGTAGAAACATGCAGAGAAATAAATTTGCAAGGAAATTACTGAGAAGCACAAGAATTATACAGCAGTTGTAATAGGGAACTTTAGTGATCCAAATACAGTAATGCAAATGGCAGAGAGGGGCAAGAGTTCTTACAACGTGTTCACAAAAATGCTTTTTATACCACCAGGATGTTTTTAATCCATCAAGAAGAGAGAAATTGCTAGACTGGTTCTTGGGAATAAGATAGGCCGAATGGATCAAATATCACTAGAGGACCAGCGATCATTGGATCATAAGGTTTAGGTTGGCTAAGGAAAAGGACAAGGAACAATCCAGAGTAGAAGTAATTAACTGGGGGAAATCTAAGTTCAATAGGATAAGAATGAATCTGGTCCAGATACATTGAAATTGAAGATTAATAGGCAGAACCATAACTGAATATTGGAGTGCCTTTAAAGAAAATGTTGTTCAAAACCTTTTTTAACAAATATACTCATGAAGGGAAAACAAATCCAGAGCTCCTTGAATAACAAAAGAGATAAAGAGCAAGATGAAGCAGAGAAAGTATGCTTATGAAAAATGTTAAGTGGATAATAGAATTGAGAACTAGACTGATTAAAGAAGGTTTGAAGTGGAATTGTTAAAATAAATAGAGAAGCAACAGCAGGAGCAGAGACTAACAATAATCAAAGAGGGAATTCCAGAGTCTTTTTTAGGCATAAAAATAATAAAAGGTTGATAAGGATGAGGAAGATTAGGGACCAAAAAGGGAATTTTTGCATGGAGGTAGCGGCATGGTTGAGATATTAATGAATATTTTGCATTTGTTTTTACTGAAGAAATTCTGAGCACCATACTTTAGTCAGGATGTAAAGGCATTAAGTGTGTGTAGTAAAGATTCTTGATATTGGTTCCAGGGATGAGCAACTTCAATAACATGGATAGTTTGAAACTGGGGCTGTTGTCTTTGGAGAAGAGATTTGATGGAGGTGTTCAAAACCATGAGGAATTTGGACACAGTAGATATGAAGAAATTATGACCATTGGTGAAAGATGAAGAGCCAGAGAGGGCACAGATTTAAGTTAATTGGCTAAAGTAGTAAATGGTGCATGAGGAAAAACCTCTTCATAGGGGTACATGGTTAGGATCTGGAATACATTGCTTGAGATTAAGGTGAGGTAGCACCACTTGAGGCTTTCAGAAGAGAAATGAATCCAAAAACAAAAAACAAGTACATGGGGAATACATGGGGATAGCATTGGTTAATTTCTCCTCCAGAAGGCCAGCACAAATCTGATGGGTCAGGTGGCCTCCTTCTGTGGTGTAACCATTTTATGAATCTAAGCCCAGTTTAAAAGATAAGAGATTTGAAGACCCAAATGTGTATGTACACACGTCTTTGAAGGACCAATTGAGAGGGCTGATTAAAAAAATTTCATTTGGACTGTATTGGCAGAAAGAGTTGTGGGTGCCAATTCAATACGGACTCTCAGAGGGAATTGGATAAATACTTAAAGGGGAAAAAAAAGGTACACTTCTGGGGAAAAAGCAAGCGGTGGAATTAGTTGGATTGCTCTACCAAAAAGTCAATACAAACAGGATAGGAAAAATTGCCTCCTACTACTTTATGGGCTGACTGAACAAGTTTATTCATTTCTTTTTTCTAACCAGCCAGCAAGATCATTTACATTTTCAGAATCCATACAATCATGCTGTTGATATCACTATGATCTTGCAAATCAACTCTGACTGAATGTACACAGTTCTTTTCTTTCTATACACAATCTATATTCAAGGTGAGTTGCAAGGAGGAGACTGGATTTAGTGCCAACCAGTGAAACCCATTAACCACTATTAATGATAGCAACATGGAAATCACCAACTTGTAGGATAGTAATGTTGGTGGAGAAAACAATGATACTGGTTTATGAAATAACATCTGCATTAGCTCAGTTGGCTGGATGGACGATGAGCAATGCCAAGAAAGTGGGTTCAGCTCCCATGCCAGCTGAGGTTACAATGAAGGACTCTTCTTCTCAACCACTCCCCTCACCTGAGGTGTGGTGACCCTTAGGTTACACCACCATCAGTTGCCTCTCTCTACAGTCTACAGCCGAAAAGTCTGGTATGATTATGGTGACTTTACCTTTTATGACCCAAGTGTCCTCTTCAGAGGTGGAGTAGAACAGTTAGATTACTTGGGTTGAAGAACAGGAGCTTTGCCAAGCATGTGGCTGTGACTGTAAGTGTCACATTATTGACCCCTGGGTCTTTGGAATTTCTTTTCCTTTCTCTTCACAGGAGAAGCTAGCTCAAGGTCAGCAGCAATCTCAAGCATGGGTGATGATCATTTCCTCCCACTGACAACGGATTTCGAAACATTAGTGAGGATGTAGCTGGAAAGATTTCATGACACCAGTTTTTTGGGATAAAAGCTGGCACCAGGTGGTTTTGTTCTGGACCATCTGCGGCATGTTGATTCACTTTGTTTGGAAGAACAAGCACATCAGCAAGAAATGTGATCGGGTACCTTAAATAGCTCCAGAGGTACTGTCTATCAAATACCAGAACTTCTCATTTTATTTTCACATAGAAAAGCATGTTGCTAATAAGGAGAAAGAGATGGAAAGACCAAGCAGCGTTGCATGTTTGTACTCACTAGCCCGGTTAAAAAAATCACAATAATAGATGTGCCTTTGTCAGCATCCAATTCTACCAGAATTGACAACCTATTTTAGAATCGTTGGTACTCTGGCATATCCAATATATGCCTCAAATTTCCAGCTGTCTACATTGGAACAGCAACACTTTTTGCCCCAAAATGACTGCTTAATTTCAGAACTACTTTGCTACTGAAATATGCTTACACCTTATGCTCATATTGTGGGATTTTCTTTTTCTAGTGAAAAGCCCCAAACTGAGGAGGAGGATGAAGAAACCTGTTATTTGGCACAGTAACATCCAAGTCAGCATCATTTAAAACATGTGTAGCATACAAAAGCTCAGGCACAGGCATTCAAGAGGGCTTTAGTTACTTGGCAGAGGGAAGATGGGGTGAATCACAGATCACTGGCAGAATAACAGAGAGAGGCTGAAGGCGGCTGCTTGTTGCCGAGTAGACTATTCACACACTCTTATTACAGGGCCCAACAACATAAAGGTTTAAAAGGTTAAAAGTACAATTGCTTGTGAATGGCGAGGTGAAAGCCCCTTTGAGTAGAGTATGAAATGTCACACAGATTTTATTTGCCATATTTGGATGGAGCAGTTCTTAATTTACAGCAACCAATCTAGCAATCTGCTGACTTTGGTGATATTCTTGATTCCATGAGGAATCTGTCCATTGTAAGGATTACTTTAAAATGAGTATTTGAGTGCTGTATTTTCTGATATATGAACACATGCCAGTTGGGTATTTATATCTATATTGACAGTAAAACTGCATGAATGACAATATTTGCAATCTAAAGGTATTTTGAACTCAAGAAAATATACACAATGGCGTCTGCCTCTTCGATTGGAACCTAATGCCAATTTTCAACTTAAACTATGGTGAATGAGTGTTCACATCAATCCAGTGGTGGGAACCCAATGCTCGAGTCATTTATAGGTCCTGAACCCACAAGTCACCAATGAAACAACACAATTTTCAAATGCACAAATGGGTCTAATTGGGCCAGGGGCAAAGTCTGTGCTCTATTTATGATGTTGAGGGTGGCTTGGAGGGAGCTCCTTAATCCTGAGGGTTCCTTCAAAAGACAAACACCCATGATTAGGATTGTTGTTCCCTGATGTGATGGTAAAACTGGGACCTTAAGGGTCAGTGCTGGCATGGGAAGCATTCACTGGCATCATCAAGGTTACTGTATGCCTCTCTTAATCTTTAACCAATGCAAAGGCAGACAGGAGCCAGCTCCTGGCAGAAAAATTGTGGCCAGAGGCACAAAGAGAACCTGGATGGCAGTGGCGACAGAGGTCATTAAACAGTAGGATGTGAGTTAAGTGTAGAAAGGGACCCAGTTTCCTGATAGATTCATAGAATCCCTACAGTGTCGAAGCAGGCTATTCGGCCCATCGAGTCCAAACTGACCCACTGAAGAGTATCCCATCTGGACCCACTCACTTCCCCACTTTATCCCTGAACCCCACATATTCCATGGCCAATCCACTTAACCTGCACATCTTTGAACTGTGGGAGGAAACCGGAGCACCCGGAGGAAACCAACACAGACCCGGGGAGAATGTGCAAACACCACACACACAGTTGCCTGAGGCTGGAATCAAACTGATGTCCTTGGCGCTGTAGGCAGCAGTGCTAACCACTCAGCCATCGTGCTGCCCTAGAGTTGCAAAAGACGAATGGCTACACCCCCCAGATGACAGAGTTCTAACTCTATAAACACAAGTGTGCTTACAAGCTGAGCAAATTGGATTTCAGTAGCTGTCCTGAACTTTGTCAGATCAAATGGTCAGTTGCATTGAGACTTCAGAAATCCTCACACATGCATGCATCACTGAGGAAAGCAACAGCATCAGAATGTCAGTCTAGGATCAATAAGAGACAGCAGCTTAAATCTTTCATTCCACATCCTAAAGGAGAATGCACAACGCCAAGGAAATGTCGGAGAGAGTGGTGGTGAACCAGGGATCTGCACTCTGACAACGATTGAGCTGGAAATCATGAGGGTTCCATTGCATTATGATAGCGAGAAATGAGACCATGGAGCAGGGTCATTTGACAGCACAATCTTTAGGTTAAGGGGACAGAGCATATTTCTGTCACTGTGTATACTGTACCCTTATAAACTGCGGCTATACAACTGCTGTCAGCTATTGGTTTAGACCCTCTGAGGCATTTGCTAAATAACTTAAGTTCTCATTGCCACTTCCAGTGTTTCTACAGAGGGGGAGCAGAATGTTAGAACCTTGTCAGCACCAACCTTTTCAATAGCCTGCAACGTTGCTGGCACACCACCTTCACATCATTCCTCCGCAACTTCTACCAGCATAGACATACACTCACCTGATTTGTGCCTGAATCAAGATTAGGATGGGGAGGACTGGCTCAATAGCACAGAAGCAGAGACCAGAAGGAGGAGCTGAGGTGCACTCCCTTCAAGGACAAACACAGCCATGCTCTACTGGACAGAGATGCTGGACCTCAAGTGAGATTCTTTCATGAGAATGATGAGATCCTGAATGTTGGAGATCTCTGAGGTGATGTGGAACCATGAGAAAACAATCAGGGACCCCATGCAGTGTATGTGCTCTGTGATAGCCCAGGGTTTGAGCATGAGCTCTTTCATTGTGGAGCCAGTATTACAAAGTATGCTACCTTAGGTGATAAACTGAATGAGGTGCTGGAAGTTTAACTGAGAGTGAACAAGGCAACAAGATTACACACTATTGCATTTAGCTGCAGATATCCAGGAGAAAGGAATGAACACCTAAAATCCAAAGTTTTTTGTCAATACTGGAGAAAGTTCAGGCTTATCCAGCTGATATATTAGGCCCTAGATTGGCATGGTCTCTGCATGTCATTCTCTGACAGCATCAGTATCTGCAACAACCTGAGATCCTCACGCTACAATGCTGGACATGAATACAGAATAGGATCTTCTGGGTTATGTGTGCCCTCCGAAGTACTGAGCAAAGATATACATGAAACTCATGTCATAGTGCTTGGAATAGTCTCCTGTTATAAAATTAGTTGAGCTCAATCAAATTATGCTCACCAACTCTTCGGCTCCCTCTGCTGCTATAACATCTGCTTCGAATGTGGGTACTTAGCATACTGCGTGAATGAAGCTGCTGCTGAGCAAATGTGTAAGTTTCCCTTTAATTGCTGCTTAACAAGCACTTAACAAGCTAATGCTCAGTCTATGCAAAACAAAAGTGCACTGCATCTACTTATTTCCAAGCCCAAGTTGTGGGGCTAGATTTAACACAGCCCGTCGTGGCAGGAATCATGGCAGCTGGGAATATAGAATTGTGGGATAGGCCCATGTCAGTCTCTCTGTGGCAGCAAAATCTCGCTAGTTCAAGTGGGAGGGGGAAAGGGGCAGACACAGGATTGCTAGCTACCACCTGCAGACTGTCAATTAAACTCATCAATGATCCAACAGACACCCATTATCACTGAGCCTACTGCATTTTAGTGGTGGTTCAGAGATTAAATGCAGGCTGCATGGTTTACCCATATCCTCGGAAAGCTGCACAGAAAACTCTGTCTGGTTTACCAGTGATCTCCTGAAGGTCATCCCTTGCTATAGGGCACCTGGTGCTTGACCAAGGGACACAGCATCAGCTATGGGGATAAAAGCCAACTCCTGCCCTTGCTCATAACTGATCCTGCCTGGTCTTCCTTTTCACGTGACCCCCGTCCCAACTGCCTACACTCACCTTTGGTCTGGTGTTTCAGGATGGATGCAATGATGCCAATTGCTCCTGCTGGCGGTATGAGGAGATGCCAGCCTATGATTGACCAGCAGCTCTTGGTGGGCAGGACTTATGCCTTTGAGGGCAAGAAAAGCCTGATTGTTTCCACTCAATTCATTAGGCCTTCCTAAAGGGAACTCATGGGGGTCTTTCCAGGCAATTCTCTGACCAGTGGGTAAGAGACCCATCAACCCAACAGAATCCCAGCCGTGGAAAATGGGCAATAGTTATTACAGGCTCTATAAATCAAAATAGAGATGTTTGTTATAAAATATCTGATTTAACATGTTCATGTTAGAAACTCATTTTGAAAATCTTGATACACCAGGTGATCAGTCAATGTAATGCTTGTAAGATTGGTCAGTGAGAGTTCAGAGAAAATATCTAACACATGTACTAGCTCCAACAACATTCAAAGAACTGCATCCTAGCATGTCTGTTCTTGAGGGAGAGGAGGTTGAGGAAATGGAAACTGATCAAATAAAATCCTCGCCTTATTAGAAAAATTTTTACCTCTTACATAGGGTACAGTCAGGTATCAACTAAAAACAACAATAAAAATTGAAATTTCTTTAAATATACATATGAAACATTAGCCCCAATCCATTATAAAAATGACTGCAATTATTAATGACCCTTTAGAAGATAAATGCTTAATTTTTTTATGCTTACAATGTTAAAAATTATTCTGGGTGTATGTCATTAATTAATTTTATGGAGGTATTGACACCAGCTTAAAAATGGCTTAAGTAAATCCATAGATCTTTGGCAAAATAGTAAATTGAAGCAAAAACACAAAAATATCCTCTCCTGTCGTTCGAGTGTGGCCCTACTGCTTTCTGACTGGCTTTGGCAGCTGTGAAAAACACAAGAAAATAAAACCACAAGAACTAAGAGCAGGACTAGGCAATTCAACCTCTCAAGCCTGCTGTGCCATTTAATACAATCACGGATGATCGGCCTCAACTCCACTTTCCTGCCACTCCCCATAACCCTTTAAACATTTACTAATTTAAAAAAATCTCTGCCTCTTCAAATTTATTCCACTGCACTTTGGGATTGTGAATTTCATAAATTCATGACCCTTTGAGAGAAGTAATTCCTCCTCTCTTCTGTTTTAAATCTGCCACCCCTTATCCTAAAACATCTCATTTTAGATTGACCCACAAGGGAAACATCCACTGCACATATACTTTGTCAATCCTCTTTAGTATCTTATATACCTCAATTTGATCTCTCAATCTCCTAAAATCTCACAATTATAGGCCTAAACTGTTCAAACGCCATTCATCAGGCCAACCTTTCAGGCAGGGAACAGTTATTATTTTTCCTATACGATCAGAGTTGAAGGGAGAAAGATAGTCACTTAGAAGGCTGCAGTTTCTGGTATTTATAAATTGTACTGGAATAGGGCTAGAATTTTGCTAGTGCATAGGAAGCAGCAGGCAATTTGATGAGTAGAGAAGGTGTCATGAAATCAGTTACGTCAAGCAAGGAGCAACAAAGACATGAACAAAACCTAGTGACTTTCTAGCAGATCAAGATTAACATCATGTCAGCTTCAAAAGTATGACTAATGAATAATGTCTGTGGAATTTTATAAATAATGGCAGTGAAATATTGAAAATTTCAGATGTCAAATGCTATTTAATTGAATTCCTCTTGAGGAGCAGAGAGAGAAGTGAATCCTACTGTAGATCTTTTCTTAGTTAAAAAGCAAAATAACCCATTATCGTCCCATGCAGAATGATGCAAAAATGAGCTTTCCTTGCTCATAGAAGTAAAAAGTGAAGACATTGAAATTAAATCATGGAGGATGTGCTGCACGGTTCCTTTAATTGTTTGTGTTAAATGCAACTCTACATTTTATCAAACATAAAAGCAAAGATCACTTTAAAATGATGATGCAGAGCTAAAGTCTGCATAGCTGCGCCTTGTGAGAAATATTCAGAAGTCACCAAAACAAAACTAAAATAAAATGCACCTATCTGTGCAGATTGTTTTTTTCTGCCTTGTAACTTTACAAATAGAGTGCAAGTGCTAATAATGCTTTTTAAATTGTTGTGCTTTCTGGTAAAAAATAGGCATAAGGGGAGATACTTCAGGCATAGTCCATTTTTAAAACTGGTGAAGATTAAGCAGCTAAGGTAGCAGGGAGAATTGGGCCTGAGCACTTTAAAGCGAAAGTGACAAGACTAGGGCTTTGGCATGTGGACAGTTAGGTAACCCTTGAATAAAACTGGCGAGCGAGATATGGATCTGGGTTGTGATGGAGGAGGGTAGGGATGTTAGATAGCTTCTGGAAAGGTATGAGAATTAAGGTTGAAGTGTGAGTCAGGGAAATGAGGAGGAGAGGTGTATAGCCAATTCATTTAGAGATGGCTGAAAATGGCATGGTTAAAATTAGTAAGATTCAAGGCAGAATGGGAGTCAGCACAAGCGGAATCTAAATTTAAGGTAAAGCCAGGAGAAATAAAGAAGGGAAGAAATGCAGAAGAGTGATAAAGAAAACAATAAGTAAGAAACTGAAAGGTGAGCAAGGATATGGTCATATGGCAATTGAGGTGAGAAGAGTGGGAATACAAAGGCTGTAAGAATAAATCAAAGGTAGTCGAAACATTAAGTGAAGTGATGGAGGTTATTAGGAATAGATGAGAGATGAAACATAGGATAGGAGGCACACAACTGAGTGCAAAATGTGACAGTAATAATATGCAAATACATAGTAGCAGCAGGCAAAACTTGCATCATCTTTCTACCCAAAAAAAAGACAAAAGAGGAATGAATAGGGGGATTACTGAGAAGCAAGAATGATAAACAGAGAAAGAAACAGACAGAAAAGCAGCAATGTGAAGAAAAAACACATTTCAGAGCAGGGCTCAACCAGTACTAATGGAAAGTATTCAACGGCTCTTGTGGAACAGTGATAGTGTCCCTACTTCTGAGCCAGGCGCCCTGGGTTCAAGTCCCACCTGCTCCAGAGGTGTCTCATGACATTTCTGAACAGGCTGGTCAGAAAATATATTAGAAGAGCAATCTTTAAAATAAAATGAAATTAAAGTACCAGAAGAATCCACAAGGTTTAAACTGACTGATGGTGAAAGTCCATTTATGTTCTGTCACTCATGCATCATAACTTTGTTTGGAAAGCAGCAAATCATAGGGAATCTCTGCTGTTTTTTGAGGATTTCATGGTTTTTCTACCTTTGTTGCAGCAGATGATTGGGAGAACTAATTGCTTTATATTTATGTAGCATGGACATATACCTTCGTGTTTGGAGCTAGAGAGGTTCTGTTGATAGCATGTTTTAATGTAGGGAAACAAAGATATTTCATAAAATTAGTTTGGAGAATCACAATATCATGTTTCAAAACTAAATACTACGGGAGACTAAATATAATGTGAATTTTCATGCTTAACTGCAATATATTGACTTTTCCTTTTGGATTTCACAAATTGTTCAATTTCCATTCTGCCCTTAATAATTCCTTTATTCTAAAGAGATAATACTTGCATTTACATAACACTTTATTTCAAAATACCTTTTTGATTTCTAATTATTTTACATAGGGTAATAATAGTTATATTTCGTTTTATTTGTTTTACAACTTTTATTGTGGTAAAACACTTTTCACGTTGTTTGCATGGCATAATTAAATGCTTCAGAAGTAACATGTAACACCTGTATTTATGTAGCATTTTATGATTTTGCATTACTGTTAGAATGCAATTCTGCAGCAAGGACATCCCACGAATGATATGAAAAAGAATGACTAGTTAACCTGATTTTTTTTAAAAATGTGGTGAGAAATAATGAAATGTTACTTTCTGGCCAGGGCTTTTATTTGCCATGGGGTTGTGAAAGGAAGGGGGTGCATTTTGAAACTCACACTCCCAGATGGTATGTCAGTATCCCAGCACTTCCTGCAGGTATTTTTCATAGTGGTTTCAGGGGGTTGGGAATGGGGTTTGTGGAGCTGGGAATCTGGTTGCCCTTAATGGCCTTTGAAACATCTTGAAAAGCTTGCTAATGGGCTGAGGAGGGCCATAAGGCAATTTTCAATTTGAAAATCACTAAATCCAAATAGTCTAGTACATGTTAGCACAAAGCTAACAGGGTTTAATGAAGCAAGTTATATTAATGAAGGAAATATTTTGCTGTTCAGGGTTTGTGTGGGGGATCAGGCACAGTACCTTTTAGTTGGCCGTGTGCTCACTTCTCTCCGGCTCTTCTCTGCTGCAATGCAGCTGCAGACTCTGTCAGGGCTGCTGTCTACCTTTGACGATTATGCTCAGTAGACAGCTTCTGCATCCTGGCACAGCTCAGTAGCAATCCAACTAGGAGATCTACTTTTAAGGTTGGGCTGTGTCAACATTCCCAACCTTGGACTGAAACTTACTCACTTTGTTTCTTTCTCAGAAATTAAAAATAATTTTAAAAAATAAGTTTTAAAATGGGCAAGGCTTGGCTCAACTGTGAAGCACACTGTAGTCAAACAGCCCATTAGCATTCATTGTATAGGCATATGCATAAACAATGGCTACTTGTCTATTCTGTGTGGTGTAGTCTTCGAAATGTACTCCAGCAAAAATTAATATCTTAAGAAGAAAAAAATAGGGAGGGGTGAAAAAATAAAAGCTAAAAAAAAGGGCTTCAGATGAAATCATGGATTTTACCCAAAATTGTATTTCATTTTTGGATTCGTATCCACAATACTTCAACTCCTGCCACATTGGCATTAAGCCCAATCACTGAATGATTGAGGGCTTACTGGACCAGGCAAACCTACCATTTCTAGTATCTCTTAAGGTCAAGACATATGCAGAAACCAAATCAATGACAATCTAATCTTCCAAAGACAGATTAAGTATATAATTGACCAATCTAATCCCTATATCATCTCCTGTCAAGTTTTCGAATCTGTTTCAAACTGGATCCTTGCCTGTAAGAAAACTACCCTACATATCATAGCAGTGTATCTAATGAAAGCTAAAGAGATGGCTTTTGATCTGTAATCAAGGAGGCTGCTAGATTTAAGCAGATGAGCTACAGCTTAGCACAGCTGTTTAGATCCTTATCTCAACACAGGCTGTTCTTCTATGATTAGACAAAGCAAAAAAGAAATTAATTTTTGTGCTACCTCGATAAACTTAAAAGCTTTATTCTTTGATCTGACCCATTCAAATTACTGCTGCTCGTAACTTACCATAATGCATTCTAATATCCCCTTTTGCCCATATTGTGCACAATAACAATACAGTAAGAAATCTACAGAAAGCATTGCCTCCTTAATGTACCCTTTAACACTTATGTGTGAGTTCCAAAATCAATTCCATCAGGGTGTAATATTGATAAGCATATAATGTGAAACAAAGGAAATAATAATGAAGTAAATCTGAATTTTATTGCTGGTTTTGGGGTTTATGATCAAATTCAATAATCAAGCATAGTTTGACTCAACAAGCTGCAGAGGTTTCTCATAATTTTAAATATCTTTCATAATGCTACATTTTTAAACGTGTATGAACATATAAATTTGAACAGAACTAGAGTTGACAAATATGGCCCATCTGGCTGCCTCTCTGTGCAGTTTGCAGTTTTAGATTTTAACAGAAGCTGAATATGACTGTTTTCTTTTTTTAGTATTTTCACAGAATTATAATCATCTTAGTTTTGCATAATTTCATGTATATCAGTGGAAGTCATTACTTGAAAAAATCATTTTAAAAACAAGTTTTTAGAAGCATAGGTACATTTTATTTTAAGGTTATATCCATATGCACTTGAACATTTGTTTCCTTTATATTTTCATAACTATTCTTTCTCTTTGTCTAATCAAGCACAATAGGTGAACTTCATTTTGAAAGATTTTGTTGCTCCACTTTTGGAGATGAGATGAAAAACATGCCAACTCATGTTGCACTGTAAGGGGACTAGCAGACCTGTGCCACGTAGCCAGATCACGATGTTAAACAGTCTCTCATACAGATTTGTTGCATGCTCTGCTATTTCATTCCTTGTATTTCTGATACTGCCTGAACCTAAACATTCTCAGCTGAACATACATTCAGCTACACAAGGAACTCTCCACTCATGTTATTTAAAGGCATTGCCATGTGACTTCAGTTAAGGTACTTTTAGCTTCCTTTGCTGTTGCACACTGAGTGGAACACTGTGCTGTGTGTTATGGGAAACATTTTTATATTTGCAAGGGAGCAATGCTGGACTTCAGTAAGTAGGTCAGAGAGTTGGAAGGCCTGTGAGACAAAAGCCTACTTTCACAATCTGGGGTAAAAGTTGCAGTTTCCCTTGGGTTACAGCATGCCTTAAAACAGAACCCAAACAGCTGTATGGGGAAGGGTTGTATGTGATGATGAATGGCGAATGCATCCAGTACCCTGTCACTATAGATCGGCTTTCAGTGATCAGCTTCTTACCACTTTGCCTCAGATTTTCTCTACAATTCTCCAGCTTTCTATCCTCCTAATGTAGACCATCATAATGGTCATTTGGTCAAAATCATGAACTAAAAGAACTCCAAAATACAACATTCCATAGCAACACTCAATAATACATACAAAACTCAACTGAACTTGTGCATTATATTAGCTCTAATGCAGTGTACCTTGTGAAAGTCCTAAAATAGTCTAAGCTTTGGGCTGCACTACCTCAGCTTTGTCAGCACTGACTAGACTAGCTGGTTAGGAGGCAACAAAAAGGACACACTGGTGAAGTGTTAGAGGTGGGAGAACGAATGTTGTCAGTTTTAAGAAAGGACAATTGGTTTGTGCTCCAAGGAGTCATTATCATCACTCCACAAGGCAGTGTCTTAGAAATCCTAGTTATCTACTGGAACACAAATAACTGATGTGTTGTAAGACCCTTAAAGTCCCTTTGGACAGAGGTATCCAAAGCCAGGAGAGCTGCAGTCTGAGTATCCATGGCAACATGTTCATGTCACATGACTTCAGTCTACAATTTCACCAAAGCATTTAAATGTTTTTGACTTCTGTTTGTGCTGAAGCTGGCACATTGATCACTGGGCATTACATCATGGATGTATCTGTAAGTGCCGTAATGCAGCTAGAAAGGATGGGCTTCAAGGTCAACGTGAATGCTATTGAATGTTAAAGGGAGATGGTTGGATTTTCTCTCCTTGAAGCTGGTCATTGTCTAGTTCCTGTGTGTGGTGTGAATGGTACTTGCCACTTATCAGTTCAAGACTGAATGCTGTCCAGGCCTTGCTGCATGCAAACATAGTCTGCTTCAGTGCCTGAGGAGTTGTGAATGGTACTGAACAGTTTGCATTCATCGGTGAACATCCTAACTCTGACAGTGGGTTCAAGATGATTGATGAAGCAGCTGATGATGGTTGGATCCAGGACACTATCCTTAGGAACTCCCAAAGTGATGCCTATGGGGTGAAATGATAGACTTTCAATGACTATAACTACCTTTGTGATGTTAGGTATAACTCCAACCAGTGGCGACGTTTCCCAATTCCTACCAACTGCAATTTTACCAGGATTCTTTTGATCAATCAAATGCTTCCCATTGCCAACTCAATGAGAAGCTGTCACCATTGGTATCTATTTGGGAGTGAGATGGAGCATCTGCACATTAGACATGGAGTTGTGAATGCTGAGGGGGAGTGATGTGGCTGTGGTCCATTGAACAGCATGAGAGGGTATGTGCAGTCTCTAGGAGATGCTACCTAAAAATAAATTTGCTGACCTTGGTCACACTTGAACCAAGTCCTCAGGGTCAGACTCTGGGGGTGCCGATGCATTGTCACTGACTTTCATTCCTTTCAGAGGATATGCCTCGTGGGCATCTTAATCCCTTCAGAAACATTGTCTCTGCCTTCCTTTCCATTTCCATTTTTAAGGCTTTAAGAGTTACTTCTGAGAAGCTGGGAGTCCTTCCTTCTGTCTAAGGCTTCCAAAGACTGTTCCAGCAGCTGCTGCATCATAGGTGCGTCTGTGAGGCAGGCTGCATTTATGTAGTGCAAGTTCATATGACAGCACATGCTGTCTGCCTCAATGGGATTGGGTGTATATAATCACAAAAAAAACAAAGAACTGCAGATGCTGGAAATCAGAAATTGCTGGAAAACCTTAGCAGGTCTGGCAGCATCTATGGAGAGGAAGCAGAGTTAATGTTTAACTGAAGTCCAGTTCTGAAAAAGGGTCACTGGATCTGAAATGTTAACTCTGCTTTCTCTCCACAGATGCTGCCAGATCTGCTGAGCTTTTCCAGCAATTTCTGACTTTGTACATATTCACACATGGGGATCCCAGTGTCTGAAAACCAGGTACTCTTTATTCCTTTTCAAACAGCACAGAGTTAAAGTCAGCACCTCAAATAAGACCAACTGTGCACCTGTTCAAAAAGTGCCAATGAGTTTAGTGGTTATTCCAGCAACATTGTACATGACCTTTTCCACACAGCATAAATATCCTGCTGAGTGTCATAACCACTCTGTCCTGAATAAAGATGTCACTTAATTCTCACAGCTGACTCGTTCCATCCTCAACTTTGGCTCAGCACTTTTTAAAGCTGCTTTCACATGACAAATATTACAAATGTGTGCACTAAAGTTGAACTGAAAACTAGATTCTAAGTAGGTGAAAGTAATCTAATATTGTATGGGATTCTGCCACAGTAGAATAACCCAGAAGTGAGGAGGCATAGTGTACCTTTGTTACTGAGACTAGAAACTCTGCACAACATTTACTTTGCTGCTCTCAAGTCTACAGGGTCGAGATCAGCAAGCAAATTACGGGTACGACCTTCAGTCGACTAACCCAGCGCTCTCCTTTACATTTTAGTGTTATCAACACATCATAATAAATGAGTTTATTTATATCAAAACCAATTTGGTTTGCAGCTCCAAATCTTTTTAATTCACGGGCTGAATCTGATGTTTTTTGGCTAATTCTGAGTTGCGTTAAGTTTTTTTGGTTTTTTTTTGCAGTGAGGCCCAGTCTACGCTTTTGCTACATGTTACCAAACTTGCCTCATTAGTTATCTACCTTGCCTCTATAGTGTTTCTCATGTCTGATTGCTGCCTCATTTTAATGCGCCATTCTCAGAACAACTTGCTACTCAGCAGATAACCACCAAAAGACTGGCATCTCTTGCCATCTTTCAAAGTCTGCTGTGCACCTGGTCGGTGTTGGCAATTTTGTGTTGCGCCTCACTGGTAATGCCACAGCACACTGCCCATGGCACACAGCCAACGGTGCTGTCACTTCCTCGCACATAAAACCCATACTTTCACCCTAGTCGCTCTTTTATAACTAGGTAGCTTTGTCATGTCTTAACCACTGTCAGTAAGTCACCGCACTCTGTCCTCTATGCCACTGGACTCCTGCAGCTTGTCATTGTCTAGTGGAGGGAGATTACATACAGGCAGGCAATCAGACAACTACAAATCAGAGCTTTTATTTACAGAAAGCAAAAGAGAACACAACTAATGCCAACAGAGGCTGAACATCACCACTACAAATCAAGCAAAGTTCCAGCACTATGACCAAAGATTATTTTACAATGAACCGTCTTCTGAACTCAACTCACTTCTACTGGAAGTAGGTGTCAATGATAAGTGGAAATGGATTGTCGGGATAGCGCGAGGTAAATGGTGACTGGGTAGCTGTTTGGGGGTGGGTGGGAGGATGGTGCAGCTGGTGACTACATGAGGCCAGTAAAGATGCTATCCACCACAAGGTGTGGTCCCAGCCATTGTTTTCCCTTCAACTGATGCAAAGTGCTACCAGAAAATGGTTGGAATAATACCCAGGGTGGGTGGAGTAAGTGCCAATTTGTTGGACAAAAGTGCAGGATCCAGGTTTGCTGGACATCACAACATTGTAGCAACAACTACATGACACATGCTGCATTTAATTTGCAAACATTTTGTCAATTTGTAATACATGCAGAGTGAGGGTGCTTAGGGGTCAGATGCTTTGGGTGGATTGTAGCGCCCAACACAGTTGAGCATTGTCAAGGGTAATGGCAGCTTCGTCCTCCTTAATTTCCTTGTCCTTCTCCTTTGAAGCCTGCTTTCATTCCCCAGTTGCTCAGCATTCACCTATTGCCTCATTGTCTGCTCCAATTGTGCAGAGCACAGCTCACCAGGATGAACCGTAACACTCAGTAAGGGTTATATTGAAGGACTCTTCCAGACAGGTCCAAGTAATTGAAACCACATCTTCAGCAGTCTTACACTCTACTCCACCAGGACCCTGGTTAAGGCATGCTGGCATTAAACCCGTGTTCTGCATCTGTCAGGGGGTTGCACAATGGTGCCATGAGTCATGGTCATAGGGGGTGGTCTGTGCCCTCAGTAATTAGCTTTGTAAGACATCTGGATCCTCTAATATACCAGGTACACGAGTGTGCTCCAAGACAGCGGAGTTGTGGTAGTGGGCACACACCTCTAGGAAATGGTAGTGATGATCACAAATCACCTGCACATTATTAAATGCCCACTCACTCAACTTGACCAAATCACACAAATATCTCTGGATCCTCCTCACAATTCACTCTCCCAATCAGCTTTGTGTCATCTGCAAACTGAAGAGAAAAGAAAGCCATAGATGAGCATAGACAATGCAAGTCCAAAGACTGGACAGAGAATGATGTGTCTTGGAGCACGCTCGTGTACCTGGTGTATTAGAGGATCCAGATGTCTTACAAAGCTAATTACTGAGGGCACAGACCACCCCCTATGACCATGACTCATGGCACCATTGTGCAACCCCCTGACAGATGCAGACATAAGGAACCATGAAGACTATAGCTTAAGTAGGCTCCTGGCCCAAGAACCATTGGAGAGACAGACAAAAAAACACGGTGAACTGTGAAATAGAAAGAATCAGAGAAAGAAGTAGAGTCAAGTGACGTAGAAGGGGGAGTGAGCTGAAATGGATGGAAGGAGCCATGAAGGACAGGGAAACAAGCAGATAGTGGAGTCAATGTGAAAAGGAACCGTTAGAAAGGCAACCACAGATGAATGCTGAGAACATGGGATCAAAATAACAGAGGCTGTGCTGTGGAGGATAGCCAGCTGTTTAGAAATACAAAATGGAGAGCACAATTAAGTTTACAAATGAAACTTAACTAAACAGAGAGGCCATGGGATACTGTCTCATTAAGTGAGATCATAGAGTCATACAGCACGGAAACAGACCCTTCAGTCCAACCCATTCGTGTCGACCAGACATCCCAATCCGACCCAGGAACAAAAACAGAAGTTGCGAGAAAAGCTCAGCAGGTCTGGCAGTATCTATGAAAAAAAAATCAGAGTTAATGTTTCGGGTCTGGTGAACTTTACTCAGGATCTGACCCAGTCCCATTTGCTAGCATTTGGACCATGTCCTTCTAAACCCTTATTATTCATTTACCCATCCAGATGCCTTTTAAATGTTGTAATTGTACCAGCCTCCACCACTTCCTCTAGCAGCTCGTTTCATACGTGCATCATCCTCAGGTCTTTTTAAAATCTTTCCTCTCTTGCCTTAAACCCATGCACTCTAGTTTTGGACTCCACCACCCTAGGAAAAAGACCTTGGCTATCCATCCTATCCATGCCCCTCATGATTTTATAAATCTCTGTAAGGTCATCCCTCAGCCTCCGATACTCTAGGGAAAATAGCCCCAGCCTATTTAGCCTCTTCCTATAGCTCAAACCCTCAGGTCCTAGTAACATCCTTGTGAATTTTTTCTGCACCCTCTCAAGTTTAACCACATCCGTCCTATAGAATGCGGATTCAAAATGTTAACTCTGCATATCTCTCCAGATACTGCCAGGTCTGCTGAATTTCTCCAGCACTTTCTGTTTTTATTTCAGTTTTAAATTTTCTGTCCTATGATCATACTGTGCTTCATGTTTCTAAGTGATTCAACTATGAAGGGTCATACTTTGGCTTTTATTCAATGAATCTTCACCTTAGTGTTAAAATTCATTAGGGAACTATACCAAAAGATTTCTGGCTAGCTAAATAATGCACAATGTCAACCATTACAATCAAAAGATGCTAACAAGTTAAAGGCAATGTCTCTTTTCTGAATCCTTAATAATTCTGCTGGTGTTTACTCCTAACCTTTTTGAAGGCGTGGCTATGGACTTTAATAATCTGGTGACGGTCAGGGAGAGGGCACCATTTTAACATTTGATTGCCCTCTACAAAACTGTTAGTTATTATATGGATTATTACTGGATTGTTCTACGCTTATGGGCAAAGTATTGCAGTGCTTTACAATTGTCTTCTGCAGAATGGCTGACTAGGGGACGTCCCTGCTCTTACTGCCTGTCATCATGTGTACTGGATAGATTTACAAGTTGACAATCAACTGCATAGAAATTATTACAAATGCACCTTCCTTGGTCAACAAGTCTTAGTGAGGGACTTACATGTGGAACTCCTGGCTCAGAGACAGGGTCACTATCACTGCACCATGGCATCTACCTACTGACAACCAAGCTACATTTTTCTGAAAGTGCTGCTCTAGTTTCCAGTTAAATATGAAAAACATGAGTCAATAGCAATAGCAACTTGTACTTTATAGATCACCTTTACTGTAATATGTTTCAAGGTGCCTCACTGTTGCTTTATTAAGCAAAATTTGACTCTGGGCCATATGAGGTACATGGGAACCAATGCAGCTCAGATAACACAGGCTGGATAGCTGAATAGGATTTGGTGTAAGGACTTGGATAACAGACTTTACTCTGTGTAGAATGTAGGAAATTAGCCAGGATTGTGTTCAAACAGAAACAAAAGCAAAAGTACTGGAAACAATCCAAAGGTTATGTTAATTCTACTTGTCTCCACAGATACTCCCTGGCCTGCTGAGTATTTCCAGAAATTTATGGTTCTATTTTAGAATTCCAGCATCTGTAATAGTTTTCTTTTGTATATGTGTTAAGGCAATCAGGGCCGGAGGTAACAAAAGCAAAGATGAGGGTTTCAACGGCCGATGAATGGAGGCAGAAATAAAGGCAGACCTGGCAGTATCTGGAGAGATATGCAGAGTTAACATTTTGAATCCACATTCTATAGGACGGATGTGGTTAAACTTGAGAGGGTGCAGAAAAAATTCACAAGGATGTCACTAGGACCTGAGGGTTTGAGCTATAGGAAGAGGCTAAATAGGCTGGAACAAAATGGTTTTGGTGATGATGGGGATACATGGTTGGAAGCTCACTGTTGTGAGCTGTTTCATTCTGTCTTGGACAAGGGAGCTGAGTCTGTATTATTGTCCGAAGACAACAGATTTGGTTGGCTCAATATTTAGTTGAAGAAGATTTCTGCACATACCAAACTGGACACACAGTCTGATAATTTAGCAACAGTGGAAGAGTTGTAAAATGTAGTGGTGAAGTGGAGCTGAGTGTCGTCACTGTACATGTGAATCTGATGCTGTGTTTTGGATTGACGTTGTCGAGGGACAAGGCAGAACCCAGGGTATTGTGGGGATGGGGGTGGGAGGTTGGGGGAGGTGAATCTGCATTGTATGGGTTACTCCTTGCACAGCCAACTCACTTCTTTTTAGCACCCTATCTTGTATTTATCTCTCTCTCTCAGCTCATCAGCAACTGTCTCTGCTTACCCTGTTTTCTCTCCCCCCTCTCTCTGGATTCTGTCTCCATGTACTCTATTCACTCCTCCCTCATCCTGCCATCAGCATAAATACCATCCTTTCTCAGATATTATGAGTTCTGACAAAGGGCCACTGAAATGTTAACTCTTGCTTTTCACTCAACAGATGGTGCCAGACCTGTGGTGTTTCTCCAGCACTCTCTCTTTTTGTTTTAGATTTCCAGCATTCAGTTTTTTTTTGTTTATCTTTGAGTGTCTGCTGTACTGCCTTGTCTCCTTGTAAGGGAAGGGGTACCTGGAATAACATCAGGGCCCCTTGAACCCCTGTCATCTTGCTGTTGGTGCTGAGCACCAGTGGTTAGATCAATGGAGTGCAGGTCCTTATGTATATCCAGCAGACTGAGAGAGTGCTGGACCTGGCTCTCCATGGCAGCCAATATACTATCCATCGAGGCTGCCAGATGATTACATGCCTGAGGCAGCAGAACCCCGAATGCGTTGCTGCATTCCTGCAACCTTTAGGTCAGTTTGCCCTGTGCCCTGACAAACCTGCCTGCTCCTCATGTCTGCTTGTGCATTTCAATAAAGTCATGAGTTGGCGACACCTCAGGCTCCTCTCCTGCCTGGGGCTGAGTGGGTACCTTGGATCCAGCAGTCCTCACAGTTCCAGCAACCTGGGCAGTTCTCCCTCTACAGCTGCAGAGATCTGGCAGTGATGTGATCAGCAGGAGGAAGTAACAACTCTTACCTAGATAAAAGGCCTACCGAGGTGGCAATATTGGAGCTGGCAGAGAGTGCAGAAGGCGTTCTTGCTGGTACTTAGAGTCATAGAGATGCACAGCACAGAAACAGATCCTTCGGTCCAATTTGTCAATGCTGACCAGATATCATAGATAAATCCAGCCCCATTTGCTAGCATTTGGCCCACATCCCTCTAAAGCCTTCCTATTCAAATAGCCATCCAGATGCCTTTTAAATATTGTAATTGTTCCAGCCTCCACCATTTCCTCTGGCAGCTCATTCCATACAAGCACCACCCTCTGTGTGAAAAAGTTGCCCCTTAGGTCCCTTTTTAATCTTTCCTCCCTCACCTTAAACCTATGCCCTCTAGTTTTGGACACCCCCACCCTGGGGAAAAGACCTTGTCTATTTACCCTAACCATGCCCCTCATGATTTTAAAAACCTCTATAAGGTCACCCATCAAACTCCAATGCTCCAGCGAAAATAGCCCAGGTCTATTCAGCCTCTCCCTATAGCTCAAACTGTCCATCATCCTTGTAAATCTTTTCTAAACCCTTTCATGTTTCACAATGTCCTTCCTATAGCAGAGTGACAAAAATGGTACATAGTATTCCAAAAGTGGCCTATCCAATGCCCTGTACAGCCGCAACATGACCTCACAACTGCTATATTCAATGCACTGTCCAATAAAGGCAAGCGTACCAAATGCCTTCTTCACTATCCTGTATACCTGCGACTCCACTTTCAAGGATCTATGAACCCGCACTTAAAGGTCTCTTTGTTCAGCAACATTCCCCAGGACCTTACCATTAACTATTTCAGTCCTGCCCTGATTTGCCTTTCCAAAATGCAGCACCTCACAAATATCTAAATTAAACTCCATCTGCCACACCTCGGCCCATTGGCCCATATGATCTTTGCTGTCCACTACACCTCCAAATTTGGTGTCATCTGCAAACTTACTAACTGCACCTTCCATGTTCACATCCAAATCATTTATATAAATGACCAAAAGCATGGATACAGCACCGATCCTTGTGGCACACCACTGTTCACAAGCCTCCAGTCTGAAAAGCAACCATCCACTACCACCCTCTGTCTTCTACCTTACTTCCAGGTACCCTGTCTGCCAAGCAGGATGCTAATTTTTCCTTGACTGCCATGTTCAAAGTGAATGTCTCCAATGTGAATGTGCAGGACGGCTCCGAACTGTCAGCATGTAATCTGGTGTGCAACTGCTTTTTAAAGTTGGCACTGGCACCAGGGATCCTGGCAGTGGCGAAAATATCTGCCTATGACAACTGGGAGAAACTGGCGAGCATCAGATTAGAGGAGCACGTAAGAGTACATAGTTAATGAGGTAAGTCTGAGATGATCATACATAAAACACATTAGGCCTCATGCAGAGAAACGCTTCATGAAAATCACAAAACTGATACTAAGCTTATTTTTGGTGAGAGTCAGTCCAAAATCTCTCTTTTCAGATGTTCCCAGACCTGCTGAGTTTCTCTAGCACTTTACGTTTTCATTTATAGCACCTTAATTAGTCCAAGGTGTCTGCTTGACTCATGTAGGAGCGTTAATAATGCATGCAAATTATGATACTTTGATGTTACTTGAACTTCCATTGCACTGGAAATGAAGATACTGCAGCATATAAAATGACTGCTGGTGCAGCAATGTCTATTTTGCACCACTGTCCATGATGAATTTCACTTCCAAGGTATAATAACTTTTTTGATGTGTAGGACAGTGCAACTACCAGATTATTCACATGATGAAACTTCGGAAACCATTTCATAATGGCGCAACATACATGCAAAATATATACATAAATTCAAGGAACAGTTCTGGTACCAGCCTCTAGGTAACATATTTTAAAGTGCACCGCAACATAAATTGCAGCAACCTTATTAGTTTGCAATGTAATTAGTTAGCTTTGCGTATGAGGTAGGTAGTAACAGAAAGATACAGGTTAAGTTGATTCTACACAACAGATCTTTTTGAAGGAACATACATATCAGATATACATATGATAACTAAGGAAGATTATATTTTTGACCTGACAGAGGCTTGATTTTTTATGCCAAGCATTGCTACTTGATTTGAAAATAGTTGTACTTATATAATCTTCTTCAAAACCAAATAACTGAACTTGCATGTCTGTTGCTAATACTTCAGATCAATAGATTTCAGAGTTTGCATATGTCATGAAAAGAGGACTACAAAGGTTTTTTTGAAGCAAAATAAATTTTCTACTATAATCACTTTTTGTGCAATTTAAACAGTGAATTTACTATCCACTGGCAACAAGAATAAAAATCATTACATAATAGTTAATGCGTTTATTTCTTTGTAATTAGGTTATAAATCAGCAAGTGGTAAGTTATAACTGCTTAAATATCTCAATACAGGGATCATTAAGTAATAATATATTTAACAAAATTGTAATACTTACAGTCTTTACAGTTGGTAATATGCCACTCAATGCAAGTCTCTTCCTACTTATGTTATTTTCATCCAATAAACTGCACCTAACATACTGAAATACTGCATAAAACTGTTATCAAACACCGGAACAAGTCATATTTTCCAACTATTGCATTCTAAATAGTACAACAAATAAAGTTCTTTCAAGGAGTAATTGATAAGACTGTTTAAAGACACTGTCATGTATGGAATAATTTGTTAAGTATAAAGTATTGATCTCAGAGAGAATGGCAATCTCTGATGAGGTATTAATAAACAAATCAAAAACTTTATGTTTGATCACAGAGAGTAGGAACTGCAGATTCTGGAGAATCTGAGACAACAAGGTGCAGAGCTGGACTAACACTAAACCTCATGGATGCTATGGCTACAGTGATTTGCAGTAAAACTCACACCAAGATAAGACAATTAATTTTAGAAATATGCTGTGATTTTTAACCAACTGATTTTGCCATCAGTTGTGTCTTAATAGCTTTTGATGTAAGGACTGCATGCTGGTCATAATTACTGTCATTGATATTTTATTAAGGACCTCCTCCTGGCAATTGGTTTTAAATACAAAATACACTCTAATCAGCAGATCAAAGGTTGCATCTGGACTGTTTCTGCTATGTTAAGTATTCAAATGTGGAAGCCAATGGAGTCTAAAATCAGGTACGACATTAGAGGGACCTAAACCCACCTCTCTCTTGCTAACTTGGTAAGTTGAAATTATCCCTCTATCTTTCTATGATTGAAAATTCTTCAAAAATCACAGTCTGCAGCATCAGTGTTTTTTTTTTAACATATGCATATAGATATTTTATTAATAAAATTTACGTGGGCATTATTTTTCCAAAACTTTAACTTTTTCTTTCCTTCATGGGATGTGGGCAAAGTATGTGTGCAAATGCCCGCACTTGTTGGTGATCCCTAATTGCCCTTGAACTGAGATCAGTTAAGGAGTCCAGAGTCATGCGTAGGCCAGACTTAGTAAGGATGGCAGATTTCCTTCTTTAAAATACTTAAGTGAACAGACAGGTCTTTATAACATTTGATGACAATTGTCATGGCCACCATGCCTGATGATTAGCTTTAAATTGCAGATTTACCAAATTTAATTCCACCAGCTACCACAAAGG
Organism: Rhincodon typus; assembly: GCF_021869965.1. Taxonomy (NCBI): domain Eukaryota; kingdom Metazoa; phylum Chordata; class Chondrichthyes; order Orectolobiformes; family Rhincodontidae; genus Rhincodon; species Rhincodon typus. The sequence goes on from NC_063347.1 coordinate 33,749,432, forward strand.
GATTTGAACCCCCTTCCTACAGCAGTAGCCTCGGCCTCTGGTGTACTCACCTTGTAAAACTATCATAAGGCCTCCATCACCTCCATACCTCCAGCTTCATACTGACTTATGCTGAAACGTATAGAAACCGGAGGAATAACTGTTTACTGAATTATATTCTGTTAATATCTACATCTTTCAAACAAGTAACAAATTTGATGTGTAAAAAGGAAATATATTCGGAGCAATTCTACCAGGCGCCATTAACTCCTATTTTCTTAAGCAATTAAATAACGTCCCCACATCTGAAGCAAAGCACAGTGTATTCAAGCGATTTTTAGTTACCCTATATATAGTGATGAAATGAAATTATGATGTGCATCAGAATTCCAAAGTTGACTTGGTCACCTAATTTCCTTCCCAAAAGAAGATTAAACGAAAGAACATGGAAAGTAATATTAGAAACCACATAATCTCCTGAAAGCACAGATATCTGAACAGTACTATGCAAGAAATTTGTATACAGTAATGTCACACTACTTGCTTAGAGACCCTTTTAAACATATACTTTCATCAAAAAAAATGGAATGATTTGAAAGAATTTATGAATAGTGAATTAAAATTCAAGCTCCCGAAGGATTACCTCAAATATTCTTAGGTACATGACTGAACTAACATCATCCATCCTTTTTCAAAATGTAGAAAACAAAGTTGGTAAGTCACAAAAGACAAACACTGAAAATGGCAGTGGGTGAAAAATGAAAGAGAAATACACTGTACTGTAATTACACACACAGTTTTCAGAATTCAGCTGCATTAATACCTACAAATCCTAACTGGTTTAATTTTATAGTAACAATAATATGAGATAGTTCAGTTCTTCTCCATTAACTGTTACAGTTTTCACAGAAAATCAGTTCTGTCCATTCACAAATTATGAATTTAAGTAATTAATCCTAAATAAATTGCATTTCTTGATATTAAAAATATTGTATGAATTTGTTCACATTTTCACATATAACATAGTTTTTTGACATATGACCGTTTTTTTTGTAAAATAACCAGGGGGAAATAAATAACATTTTTACACAAGACCATTTTAAATCATAAACTGAAACTGGTTGATTAACATTGACTTGAAATTGTAAGAAAAATATGTATAACAGGAATATTATTTTCTCATAGTCTTTATAAACTAGAAACATCAAACAAGGTGCAATGCTTCAATCAGTACTTAGCGCAAAAGTTTATACTCTCAGAAGCATTGTGTAGTCTGTAATATCTTTTGCACAAATTACAGATTAAATAGAATTTAACTAAGCTTGATTGTAATTACAGTACAGGAAGAAAATATTAAAGCTGTCTCCCTTAGTTGTGCTCACTGTAGAAAAGATAGTGCTCAGTGAGCATCTTTTAATTCATTTTTGTCAATCATAATTTTATTTTCCAAAATTGTTCAAAGTTAAAGAGGAAGTACTCAAAAGTATGGCTGACAGTATTATTGCATGTCTCTAAATGCTTTTACAAGTTGTTCAAAATAGATATCTTCCTCTTAGCTATATTGATTTTCAGAAATTGGAGGTTTCTTTTTATTAAAACAGTTGCATGCAAATGCAATGCATTAAAACACAACAATCAAAACTTATCTGGAGATTTTGAATGATTGAGTTTTAGCAGGCAAGCTATGACAAAATAGATGATTGAAAGACGTGTAAATGTCTGTTACCTTAAAAACCTTACATAGCCACTTAGAATCATACAATTACTGAGCATTGTTTGCTATTTAAAGACCAACTGACAGATTTCATTGTTCTCATTACACACAAAATGCAGATCATAAAGATAGCAGATTGTGATACTGGTCAGAGTATTTTGTAGTTCAAAATTATCTTATACGAATTCAGTAACTAAAAACTACAATAGTAATGGTTTGGAAACGTCTGCAGAAGATCTCTTAACTGGAGACTACTAATTTGAATCTCAGAGGTGCAATTCCTTTCTTTGGCGACTTTCACAAGCTCTCATACACATTATTAGGGAGGATCATAAGCTGAGAAAGACAATCCCCATCCAAAAATGCTTATCTTTTGTCAGCCAGATATTTTGCTCTACAGATGATGGTGATGAGAAAAGATGCAACTAAAGGCCATCCAGTTGCCTGGCAACCAGCAATGTTAGGGACATAATAGGTTTGGGGAATAGAGGAGTAAAGTAAAAATAAAAAAAAATGCATTTGAGCACTTTACTGCAACTCAATTAGAGAAAATGCCTTGTTAATTAGACATTAGACAGAATCAACCAATGTAACAACTGACACCACTGAAATTCTTGGTTGTCAGTATTTACTCAATAATAAATTGGGTGATAATCCATGGTACAATGACATTTGGAAGTTCGTCATTTAGTTGGATTGACCTTGTCTCCAATGTCTACTGGATGGGTGATATTTTTCCCATTTCTTACAACTTTGAAAATCCCTGTTAGGCATCCATGCATAGAGCTTTGAGAGATTTGTAATGTGCTTTATGCATGTATGAAACATTCTTGTAAGATGTGGGTCATGATAGTAGATGTACACAGGAAGATTATTTGACTGAAAATCGTGCCACTTGATACAATGTGACAAAACACTGGAAATGAGAGATAAGTTTCATTTTAATTGTTGAAAAGCGGATGAAAGAAAGGGTAGAGATGGAAAGCAATTAGAAAGGACTAAAGGATAGGAAGGAATTTTGTGAACAGAAACTGGACATTTGACACAGCCGTTATAAAAGCATATGTGTAAGAAAACATAATATGAAACTGCCTCACTACACAAAGCCCTCAACCAGAACAGGGCCAATAGAAAACATTACAGTAAACAACTTTAAAACTGTTACATAATACTTTGATGGAAAGGGCACTACCAGTCCAATTCCTCTAATTACTATAAAATATTGCTAACAATCTTATTAAATAGACAAACTCTAAAAGACAGTAGCAGCAACAATGGTCATTTAGAAAAATGAAATCTATGTGCACATTGCAAATCACAAAACAACGGAAAGCAGTGATACACCAAATGGTATGATGGACAAATAAGTAGTAAACACTCTACAGGTATTCCAATTAAATATACCAATGCAGTAAATTTCATAAATCATTCTGTCAAAATTATCTCAAATCTTTCACAGCAAATAATAACCTTGGCCACAATTTGTCTATGTCAAATGTGAAAGGTACACTTTTGTACAATTACTGTACATTAAATGTTGACATGAACTTGGAGCTTTGTGAATTCATGACTATTGTTATTCTATATAATTATGACACTCAAGAGCACAAAAGTATATTTCTTTGTGGGTGTCTAATAATTAAGACAGATATAATACCGCTATCTCTTTTTTAATATTACTTTATTATACACATTTTGTGTGCACTAGGGAATGTACTGTTCCATCTCTTCCAAAGGTTGCTCATGAACTTGAGCTAATAAAACTTTCTCATAAGAAAGCACTGTGACAGAAGTCACATGCAGACAGACTAGGCACTGACACAACATACATGGTAGATTACATTGCAGAGTAGAACAGAGAAAGATAGAGAAGAGCCTGAGTTAGACGGACAGAAAAGATCTAAACAGCCACTGAATTTTTCTCAAAATGTGACTTATCCCTCTTTCTTTAGTAATGTCACATTTTGGATGGTCTCCTCCCTGACTAGCAAGGAGGAGAAGGCATTTACTTACATCAAATAACCTTTCTATATACATCTCCTCATTGACCTTGTCACGCAGGATATCCTGACTTTGGCGCACAAAGGTCACGTAGGCATCTGCCAAATCCATTCCAGGTTTCTGGTAAAAAAAAGAAATGCAAAATTACATTAGATTGCTTGTATTATTTTAAAGCTGTAACTCATTCTCTTCAATAAATAATAAGAGATTTCCTGCACCAGTCGAACAGCAGATTAATGATATGCGAATGACGTTTCTGACAGTGATTGACATATAGCAAAAACAAAACCTATTCGACACCATAATTACCTAACTTGACCATAGACGGTACATTCAGCTATTTAATCTTCAAGGAATAAATAGAAAGCTATTACTCAGTCCAAAGTTTTCAAATAGTCTAACTCCAACAAATCTCATTCCTTCTGTATATACCCATATCTTTTTGTATTGTTGCTTCTACTTCCACTATAAAGTGAACAATTTTGTAAATTACACATTCTTTTCTGCTTACAGCTTATATAGTTCCAGTTCACATTCTATTATCTAACTCACTGTAATAACACAGGTGTCGACATCAACAGGTGGGCCACATAATAGCACGGTGTTATAGGTTTTCAACATATCCTTTTGATAAGTGCCTCCGAATTTTCAAATGGTTGGCTCCACTTTCAGCCACAAAAGTCATGCAGCAAACAATTTAAAACTATACAAAAATAGGCAATGAGTGACACAGGCCATCCTAACCTGACCCAGTTCCCCAAAAATCAAAGCCTAAGTCTAATGTGCGTGGTCTTTCAATTAATCTGTCTGCTTATCTGCTAAACAATGAAGGGTTAAAGAAACTGGAAAGTGACAGGAAGAGAGAAAGATTCACATGAGGAAGCCAGTAGAATTTATAATAGGTGGCTTGAAATTTAACACAGTCCTGCAAATAACTGCTTTGACTAAACGTATTTTACAGGACAGTCTTAAATAAACAGTTGAATAAAGGCAAAAACCACGGATGTTAGAGATCTGAAACAAACAAACAGAATGCTGGAGAACTCAGCAGATGGCAGCATCTGTGAAGAGAGAAACAGAGTTAACGTCTCGAGTTTGGAATAACTCTTAGTTTTGAAGAAGAGTCATACTGGACTTGAAATGTTAACTCTGTTCCTCACTCCACAGATGCTGCCAGCTTTGCTGAGTTTTTCCAGCATTCTTGGTGTTTGTTTTAAATAAACAGTGGTTGCTTGACAATGAGTAATTAGCTGATAGCTCAAATAATTTGCAAGATTCAACAAAATTAGAACGTGGGTTACAACCTAAAAACCAGCAGCCAGGTGATTTGAATGGTCAAGAATGCAAATTCATTATTGAACAATTTGCAAAAGTTAATTTTTTAACAGGGAGAAGAGCTGATGCTAGTGGCTGTCCCAAAGGGATGTTTATGTATCATTATGGACGCTGACGGCTAATGCTTTTAGCAGTTACACAAAGAGCAAGGATTTTTATACCAGAATTGAAATTAAGATAATCAAGGTTTGAAGATATTTAGAAGTGGCCACTGTCTTTAAAAACATTTCAGTTTGGTGATGATGTGTTATCTTCAGGAAGACGTATTTGAAATCTCTTCCTATTTACCTTTGGTTCCAGATGCAGTGGCCACTTCTAAATATCTTCAAACTTTGATGATCTTAATTTCAATTCTGGTATAAAAATCCTTACTATTTGTCTAACTGCTAAAAGCATTAGCCATCAGCGTCCATAATGATACATAAACATCCCTTTGGGGCAGCCACTAACACCAGTTCTTCTCCCCATGATTCAGAGTTGGGTGCCTGCAGAGATATCAGTGGTCCAAACTAGGAAATGAATACTTCATTCTAATGCCCTCTTAGATGATTTTCAATCAAGTTGGCACGAACTCCGTCCTGTCATTTTATCTGCATTGTGTCAGTACAAAGTTACCCACTTCTAAGAAATTAATTAAACAATTAGAAATAGTTATGAAGTGAGTCACTGGCCACTTGTCAGAATGAGGACCTGGGTGTAGAAGAGAGAAATAATGTGATTCTACTATAGCAGGAGGATAAGTAAGTGCCTCAGATGAGGAACTTAATGATCTAGATTTCAGGAGCAAAACCTTTAATTAAAAAAGTAACTATTCAGGAGCATCCGTCTCACATGAAGACAGTGAAGATGGCTTTCACATCTTCCAAAGGATGGTTAATAAATTGGGGGAGTCTACTATCCATAAAAGAAACAGTTAGGACAAGAGGTTCTGCACAACCTTTAGAATATCCCAGTCACACCTCCAAGTGGTTGCTGCCATATTATTGTAGGGTTATGTCTCATGGTCAGAATATTGTTGTATCATAACTTGTAACCTGAGGGTATAATGGTTTCATACTCCACCTTATCTTGGATCACTTGAAGCATGACACTCTAGTGGAAAACTGCTCCTCTGTTGTAAACTAACAGCTTAATATTAACCCAGACACTTATGTGCCTGATGAATATAATGTTTATAGACAATAGTTTTAGTAAAAAACTGTTGGATTCTTCAATATCATGATATCCATGCTCGGTGTCCTATGTATTGGGAGATAAGTATTGTCACATCAGATGTAACTCCTTTGAAGGAGTTAAAACTTTCATCAGCAATGCTTTAATTGATGTTTTCAACAGAATATCTTCTCACAGCCTTATTAGAATGATCAGATCTGCAATAATAATTTACTTACCTGAAAATGTTTACTCTACTCTTCTATCCACAGATGCTGCCAGGCTCAATAAGTTTTTATACCCTGAAATGTTACATATCTCAAGTTTCTTATACTCCAGGAACACTATTCCTGCCGGGTACTGCTCAAAGTCAAGCCACTTAGAAATTGTACAATAAAGTCACAAAGGGACGCCTCAATGCTAAGCAGCAGCACTGGAACAGGAGAATATACTTCTTAACACTTGCTGCTAAATTAATTATTTAAAATAAAGATAGCTTGATTGCTTGGAGTCCTGGTTTATTGATGTGTGTGCTTGCAACTTTGGGAGTTAACTAATTGTGAAGGAATTGCAGACTTTCTTGAAAGAACTTGGCAAGTCCTTGAAAATGGGGAACTTTTAAGAAAGTGTGCAGGATAGGCTAACCAGAAACAAACAGGTACATATCAACTTTTAATCAAAAAAGGAAAATTGTTCCCTATTTATCAAAACTTGTAGGTTCTTGTTTTGTTATCCTTGTTTTAAAGGCTGATTTCTACCTCCCTTTTTCCAGTTTCTGTCCCTATGCGAAGAGTGCAGTGGCACCACCTCTGATCAAAGTAGTAAAGCTCTAAAGGACATAGCTGTTAGACTGGCCTACTGCAGGTAGTGAGAGAATCAACATGAGGGACAAATCTAGTTGACCTAATCCTCATCAATCTACCTGTTACAGATGCATCAGTCCATGACAGTATTGGCAGAAGTGACCACAGAACAGTTCTCATGGGGTCAAAATCTTCTATCATGTTGTGTTGAGTTACATTGAGTTACATCATGAGTTACATTTTGAACAGATTTGGCAAGGCAAGACTGGGCACTGATGAAATAGTGTGCGCCATCAGCAGCTGATCTGCAACCTGAAGGCCCAACACACCACCCACTCTATCACTAACACCAAATCAGGGGATCAACCCTGGTTCAATGAAGAGTGCAGGAGGGCATACCAGGAGCAGCACCAGGCATACCTAAACATGAGACATCAACCTGGTGAAGCTATAACACCAGGATTATTTGCATTCCAAACAGCAGAAACAATGAGTGATAGACAGCCTAAGCAATCCCTACAATCAAACAATCAGATCTAATCTCTACAGTTTTACCACATCAAGTCCTAAATGTTGGTGGCTAACTGAACAGCAAGGAAAGAAACTCCACAAATATTTTCGTCTATGATAGAGAATCCCCGCACATCATTGCAAAAGATAAGGTTGAAACATTTGCTACCATCTCTGGCAAGAAATGTCAAATGGATGATCCATCTCAGCCTCCTCCTGAGGTCTCCAGCATCACATATTCCAGTTTTCAGCTAAATCGATTTAGTCCACATGACATCAAGACAACATTCCAGCAATGGTACTGAAGACTTGTGTTTCACAACTAGCTGCACCCTAAGTCAAACTGTTTCACAATATTGGCATGTGCCCAACAATGTGGAAAGTTGCCCTTGTGACAAAAAGCAGCACAAATCTAACCCAGACAACCACTGGTCGATCAGTCCACGCTTGATCATCAGCAAAGTGATAGAAGCTTTATTGTCAGTTCTACCAAATAGCACTTACTCAGCAATCACCTATTCAATGATGCTCAGTTTGATTTCTACCAGTCACAGTTCCTGACATCAATAGAACCTTAGTCCAAACATGGAAAAAAAAGTGCTGAACTCAGCTGGGTGGGAGAATGGGGTATGAGAAGAATGCAGAGATGCTTCAGTGAGCTTTGGACAAGTTGAGTAAGTGGGCAAATTCATGGCAGATGAAGTATAATGTGGACAAATGTGAGGCTATCCATTTTGGCAACAACATCAGAAAGGTGAGTTATCTGAATGGCAATAGATGAGGAACAGGGGAGGTGCAAGAAGACCTGAGTGTCTGTTTACACCAGTCACTGAAAGTAAACATGCAGGCAGTGAAGAAAGCTCAAAGTATATTGGTCTTCATAGAGGGAGGATTCAAGTACAGGGGCAAAGATCTCTTGCTACTATTGTAGAAGGCCTTGGTGAGATCACTCCTGGAGCAGTGTGTGCAGTTTTGGTCCCCTTATCTAAGGAAGGACACTCTAGCTGTGGAGGGAATGCAACAAAGATTTACCAGACAGATTCCTGGGATGGCAGGACTTATGTATGAAGCCAGACTGGATCGTTTAGGACTATATTCGCTGGGATTTAGAAGAATCAGGTGAATCTCTGAAACCTATAAAATTCTAACAGGACTTAATGAGTACTTTGCATTGGTATACACCAAATAGTAGGGCATGGATGATGTTAAGATTAGGGAAGGAGATGTTGATATTTTAGGGCATGTCAATATTAAGAAAAAGGAAATGTTGGGTGTCTTGAAAAACATTAAAAGTATATAAGTCCCCAGAGCCTAATGGGTTTTATCCCAGGGCACTGAGAGAGGCAAGGGAGGAGATTGCTGGGGCCTTGATGTCTTTATATCCTCTTTGGCCACAAGTGAGGTCCCAGAAGACTGGGACTAATGTTGTTCCTTCATTTAAGAAATGCAACAGGGATAATCCAGAAAATTCTAGGCCAGTGAGCCTTACATTAGTGATAGGGAAATTATTGGAGAAGATTCTTAGGGACAGGACTTACTCACATTTTGAAAAGAATGGACTTATTCGGGATTGTCAGTGTGGCTTTATGTGCGAGAGGTCTTCTCACACAGATTTGATTGAGTTCTTTGAGGAATTGACAAAGATGATTGCTGTGGGTAGGACAGTGGATAACATTGACATGGGCTTTACTAAAACATTTGACAAGGGTTCTCATAGTAAGCTGGTCCAGAACATTAAGTTTCATGGGATCCATGGTGACTTGGTATGTTGGATACAAAATTGACCTGGTCATAGTAAAAAAAGAGGGTAGTTGGAGAGAGGTGTTTTTCTGACTGGAGGTCTGTGACCTATGGTGTTTCGCAAGGATCAGTGCTGGAACCTCTGTTGTTTTGTAATTTATATATATACACACACATACACATGATTTAGATGAAAATGTAGGCGGTCTTATTAGTAACTTTGCAGATGACTCAAAAACTGGTGGACTTATAAATAGCAAGGAAGGTTGTCAAATGATATAGCAGGATATAAATCATTTGGAAGGTTGGGTGGAGAAATGGCAGATTACGTTTAATCCAGACTAGTGCGAGGTGATGCATTTTGGTAGGTCAAATGCAAGAGGGAAGTATATAGCAGCGGCACTGATATACAGAGGGATCTTGAGATATGAGTCCATGGTTTCCTGAAAATGGCAGCACAAGCGGATAAGATGATAAAGAAGGCGTACACCATGCTTGCCTTCAATCGTCAGGGACTTGAGTTTAGAAGTTGGCATGTCATGTTGTAGCTGTATAAAACTTTAGTTAGGCCACATTTGAAATATTGAAATATAGTTCTGATTTACACACTATATGAAGGATGTGGAGGCTTTGGAGAGGGTGCAAAAGAGGTTTACTAAGTTGTTGCCAGGATTGGAGTGTATCAGCTATAAGGAGCGTTTGGACAAATTTGGATGGTTTTTGCTTGAGTGTCAGGGTTGAGGGGTGACCGATGGAAGTTAACAAAATTATGAGGGGCACGGATAGGGTGGAAATGTCAAATACAAGGGGGCACAGGTTTAAGGTGAGAGGAATAAGTTTAAAAGAGATGTACGAGACAAGTTTTGTTTTGCACAGAAGCTGGTAGGTATCTGGAACGTGTTGCTGGGGAGATGATAGAAGGAGATATGATAGCAATATTTAAGGGACTATTATACAAATACACAAACAGGCAGGGAATATAAGGAAACAGACCACGTACAGGCAGCAGGGGATTAGTTCAGAATGGCATCGTGGTCGGTGAAGACATGGTGGTCAGAAGGGCCTGTTCCTGTACTGTGCTGTGTTATGTTTTATGTAGGACTAGACATGGTAAACACAGGAAAGGTGTTCCCAATGACTGGGCAGTCTAGAACTAGGGGTCACAGTCTAAGGATACAGTGTAGGTTATGGAAGACTGAGATAAGGAGAAATTTCTCCATCCAGCGAGTGGTGAACTTGTGGTATTCTCTGCAAAGTGGTTGAGGTCAAAATATTGAATGCTTTCAAGAGGAGTTCAGTGTAGTTCTTAGGGCTAAAGGGATCAAAAGGTATGGGGAGATAGTGTCAACAGGGCTCCGAGTTGGTCAGAATCACATGGAATGACGGAGCAGGCTTGAGGAGACGAATGGCTTACTCCTGCTCTTATTTTCTGTGTTCCTATGTTTCTAACTCAAGAGTTGACGTGGGGTGCTTGCCCTCACAATCATGGAAGCTTTTGACTGAGTATAGCATCAAGAAATCCTAGCAAAGCTGAAACTAATAGGAATCAGTGGGAAAACTTACCACTTATTAGAGTCATACCTTGCACAAAGGAGGATGGTTGTGGTTGTTCAAACCAATCATCTCAGCCTCAGGATCTCTCTGCAGGACTTCCTCAGGGTAGGTTCCTAGACCCAACCATCATTGGCTGCTTCATCAATGCCCTTCCCTTCATCATAAAATCAGAAGTAGGGATATTTGCTGAAGATTGCACAATGTTCAGCACCATTTGAGACTCCTTTGAATACTGAAACAGTTGAAGTTCAAGTGCAGCAAGATTTTGACAATATTTTGCATTTAGACTGATAGATGACAAGAAACGTCCCTGTCACACAAATGTCATAAAATGACCATCTCCATTAAGAGCGATTCTAACCATCTCCCCTTGATATTCAAAGAACACTTCATCACCTAATCACTAACTATCAACTTTCTGTGGGTCACCATGATATTGAAACTGAACTGGACCAGCCAAATAAATACAATAGCAGGTTAGAGTCTAGGAACTTTCTAGTGAGTAATTCATCTCCTGACTCCCCAAAAATTGCCCACCATTTACAGGGCATAAGTTAGGACTGTAATGAACTACTGTCCACTTGATTGGGTGAGTTCAACTCTCAGGAGTACCATCAATATAAGGTAAGCTGAAGAATTTTACTTTTCTTCCTTACCCCGACCTGTCAAAATCTTGTTCACCTCTACCAAATTGCCCCTCAATCACTTTTACACCAAGGAAATTAACCCTGGTCTTTCCAACCTAACTTTGCAGATTAAACATCCTTGCAACCATCTGGTAAATTTCCTCTGCACTCTCTTGAGGATTGATACACCTTTCTTAATGTGTGCTGAGCTGAACGGGATACAATACTTTAGTTGCAACCGAACCAGAGCTTTATAAAGGTTCAGCATAACCTGCCTCTTTTATTATACTCAATGAATTTTATGTTTTATTTTTGGCTAAGTCCAAGTTGTGCAAATCTTTTTGGAGGATTCGTCGTCAGAAGGCCTCAGGATTTCTCTCGAGCTATATGACTAAACTTGCTTTATTAATTATCTACCTCACCCCCTTGGCATCTCTCACGTGTGACTTTTGCCCCATTTTGCTACGCACTGTTTCTGGAACAATGTGCCACTGAGCAGACATCCCAGAATTAATTGCCATTCTTTGCATCCACACCATCTTTAAAAGTGCATTGTGATACTGGCGAAGAATGGTCAGTCCAGAGCTGGCATTGCATAATTCCTGACATTTGCTCTAGACATAGCAGACAGGAGGAAATCAGTGCCCTACTTTGCAGGCAAATTACTGCTGGATAGGCTAGTGCCTGTGAGTAACTTCCTGCTTCCCCAAGACTAGCAGTGGAGATCATGACACCGGACCACGCCAGCCAGCCAGCCTGATCTGAAGGTGCACCTGGGTTAAAGCAGTCTCAGCTGTCTGGAGGAATACTCAGCATGATAATGAAGGCAGTCAATGTCCTTCTCCATTCTATCAGCATAAGTGCCACCATCTATTCTCCAATTCCTCACACTCACTCTGTCTCTGCTCCTGAAGCCCACCTCTTGCCAAGTCTCATGCTTTGTAACTCAAACTACTGGCTGAAGCATCTTCCCCATTCCTTTTTACTCACCCCAAATCCCAACACCATTTGCTACTCAATTGCTCACAACATCTTCTCATCTGCACTAAAACTAACAGGTAGCCACCCATTTTTTGCTCCTGTAATACCTGCCCCATTCCAATAGGAGAACAGGACATAATAGGGACTAGTATCAGAGGCTGCCCTTGACTAACATTGCTTGTACTCCCTGAATGAAGGTTATTCCGCTTGACTTGACTGAGGCCTGCTGACAACTTTGTGGCTTTGTGTCTGTGCTAAACAGTATGGCAGGATAGCAGAAATGTGAGCCTGGTATCTCTGGCTGAGTGGCAAACCACAAAAAGCAATGCATTTGGGTGAGGGCAGAGCGAGTTAGTGCTATGACAGCTAGCAAAGAGCCCAGAAATGCAACCTGTTCCAGTTCTTAAGCTGGGTGAGTGTCCCTGAGTCCAAAGTATCCTTGCAGCAGCAGTACAATGAGAGTTGCTGGTGCAGCCTGGGGTGCAGCACTGAAGTGCAGAAGCAACATGTAAGTTGGTTGGAGATGTGCCATGAGATATTACAGGCTTGCAACGTGTTGAATGGCAATGTCTGTAGATGTGGGCTGCATGTGGCCAGTGCCAGTGGAGTGTTGTGAGGTGTTGGTTCCAACATGGAGGTCCTTCAGAGCAATTGCTGAGCTGAATTTGGCAGTGCTTACTCTGGTTTCCTTGTTGTGTCTTGTGTCTGTTTAGCTTGTATCAGAGTTTGGTATGAGGGGAGTCTGAATATCAGTGTGGTGAATTTTGGAGATGTCATCCTGTTTAACAATCAATAATATCTATCAATTTGCATTTTACTGCTGCCGAGCGAGAATCTCATCATGCTGCTTGTGAAAAGCATGAAAGATGGAGTGAGATGATCTCAATGTCGAGATGGACCTTGCCACAATTGTTTCCTGATTGTGTCACTAATCTTGCCATAGGCCATGTTACTTAGACCCATACAAGATTCTGTCCAATATCTCTACTTATGGTGCCCAAGATCCTATATCTGCTAACCACTCTCTCGATATGTCCTGATTGATGCCCTTTTGTTCTACACGCTGTTTAGAACTAGGCCAAAAGTCCATATTACCTCTCCCTATCCTTTCTGCCAAAATGTATCACCTCATATTTCTCTCTATTAAATTCTATATATCAGCTAGCCTATTTGTGTCCTGTTGCAGATTATTTGCAGTATTTTAACTGTTTGTCAATCTTCCAAGTTTGGTAACATTAGCAAATTTTATTCCATATTTCAAGATCCAAGCTATTTTCAGCATTATGTAGAGTGGGCCAAATGATTCCACAACCAGAGCTTCATCTAGACAATGGCAAAGAGCTTAATACCGAGGTGAAAGTGATCGATGTTGACACCAAAGTATCATCGGATAGAAAGCGGCATCAAGGAGCCCTCATAAAATTGTAGCAAATGGGAATGAAGGAAAAACATTCAACTGTTTGAACTTCTACCAAGCATAAAGGAAGGTGGCTGTGATTAAAGAGGATCAATCCTCTCAACAGTACATTACTACAGGAGTTCTTTGGGGCAGTGTCCTAGGCCCAACTATTTGCAAATGCTTTATCAATGACCTTCAGTCTATTGTAAGGCCAGGATTGGGAATATTAATTGATGATTGTGCATTATTCAGTTCCATGCTGAATTCCTTAAAAACCAAAGCAGGCTTACATAGAACATAGAACATAGAACATTACAGCGCAGTACAGGCCCTTTGGCCCTCGATGTTGCGCCGACCTGTGAAACCAATCTGAAGCCCATCTAACCTAAACTATTCTATTATCATCCATATGTTTATCCAATGACCATTTAAATGCCCTTAAAGTTGGCGAGTCAATTATTTTTGCAGGCAAGGCATTCCACGCCCTTACTACTCTCTGAGTAAAGAACCTACCTCTGACATCTGTCCTATATCTACCACCCCTCAATTTAAAGCTATGTCCCCTCATGCTAGCCATCACCATCCGAGGAAAAAGGCTCCCACTGTCCACCCTATCTAATCCTCTGATCATCTTGTATGTCTCTATCAAGTCACCTCTTAACCTTCTTCTCTCTAACGAAAACAGCCTCAAGACCCTCAGCCTTTCCTCATAAGACCTTCCCTCCATACCAGGCAACATCCTGGTAAATCTCCTCTGCACCCTTTCCAATGCTTCCACATCCTTCCTGTAATGCGGTGACCAGAACTGTACGCAATACTCCAAGTGCGGCCGCACCAGAGTTTTGTACAGCTGCAACATGACCTCATGGCTCCGAAGCTCAATCCCTCTACCAATAAAACCTAACATACTGTACGCCTTCTTAACAACGCTATCAACCTGGGTGGCAACTTTCAGTGATCTATGCACATGGGCACCGAGATCTTTCTGCGCATCCACACTACCAAGAATCTTACCATTAGCCCAGTACTCTGTATTCCTGTTACTCCTTCCAAAGTGAATCACCTCACACTTTTCCGCATTAAACTCCATTTGCCACCTCTCAGCCCAGCTCTGCAGCTTATCTATGTCCCTCTGTAACCTGAAACATCCTTCCGCACTATCCACAACTCCACCGACTTTGGTGTCATCCGCAAATTTACTAACCTATCCTTCTACGCCCTCATCCAGGTCATTTATAAAAATGACAAACAGCAGTGGCCCCAAAACAGATCCTTGAGGTACACCACTAGTAACTGAACTCCAGGATGAACATTTCCCATCAACCACCACCCTCTGTCTTCTTACAGCTCGCCAATTTCTGATCCAAACCGCTAAATCACCCTCAATCCCATCGGACAATTCAGATGGGCTATCCAGTGGAAAATAATGTTCATGCCAGTCAAGTACACGACAATTAACATCTCCAACAAGAGAGATAAAAGAAATACATTCCCTTTGATATTCAACCATTGTTGAAATGCAATATCCTGGAGGTTACTATTGACCAGAACCTGAACTGGGCCAGCCTATAAATGGCATAGCTATAAGAGAAGGTCAGAGGCTCACCTCCTGACTCTTGACAAAGCCTCTCCACAAGACACAAGTTAGAGATGTGATGCATTACTCTCCAATTGCCTATCTGAGAGCATGCTCCAACAACACTTGAGAAGATTAATACTGTTCAGGACAAAGCAGCCACTGGATTGAAACCCTATCCATTATTATGTAGCAACTACAAGATGCATTTCAGAAAATTATCAAGATTTCATCAACACCTTCCAAACCTGTGAAGATTCCACATGGCAGAACAGGGGCAGCAGATCCATGGAAACACTACCATATGCAAAATTCCATCCCAAGTCATTTGCCGTCCTGACTTGGAAATATTATAATTCTTCTTTAATACTGAGCTAAAGTCCTGCTACCTCCATCTCTAATAGCACTATGGGTGTTCTTTCACCACACAGACTGCAGTTCAAGAAGTCTGTTCACCATTAACTTCTCAAAGGCATTTAGCAGGTGCAATAAATGCTACAATGCCAGCCCACATTCCATAACTGAATACAAAATAAAACCTAGATGCCCATTAGCAGTCCCCTTAAACTGTTGGCATTGCCAGCATTCAGCATGGCAATGAAACAATGAGTTACTGGATCAGGTTTTTTGATTGTAATACCTTTAGAAACCCAATTAAAATGAATGGGCTATGTCAACTACATGAACAGAAAACCTAGGACACAGATGTATGCTAAGCTCTATAACCCATACCTTGTTAAATCAAGCAGAATTGTGTATGACTGTGAAGGTTAATAAGATGTTTTGCACTTAGCTCTGATAAATTTAGAAACTGTAAGTTTTCCTGCGTTTTTTTAAGCCAAGCCAGTTCATTCGCACAACTTTGTCAGTAAAAGATAATCACCTATCACCTTTTTTTTCTCCTTGCAAAAAAATGTAATCTTCAAACCCACATGTAGGTTTAAAGCTTTCTTATAAAACCCATTAGCAGGCTGTGATGCCGACTGTTTTAGAATTCAAACATTTAGGCATCTACCATTTCCACTCAAAGTATGTGCTGGTAAGCTGTTGCTGTGAATTGGTTTTGCTAATGAGATTTAGTTAAGACCACAGGGTACCCATTATGCAGAATATTTGATTGTCAGTCACCATAAGTTGCAGTTGGTCAGCAAACTTCAGTCTAATTTCCAGGGTGTAAATAGGAAGGGGCAAGATTGTAAGATTTTTGCATAAAACAAACAATTACAAAGCAAGGGAATAATATTTGGATCTGAGGACCATGGCAGCATTATTAACACCTGCTGCTTCACTAATGGAAAAAGTATTCTACAATACATCAGCTGGAAATGTGTTATTAGTACAATCTACCTCTCAAAGCCATTTACTGCCAATTAAATGGCCAGAACATCCTGTCGTTTTTCTCAGCGAACAAGTTCTTATTAAACAGTCAATAGATTTATTTTGCAGAATTTACACTAAAATAGCAGAAGCTTTCAGGAGAGAGGAATATTTCTTAAGCTTTCATTTGACGGGTTTCCTGCAGAATTGAAATATATTCTTTAGAAGAAACTTTGAGATGCAGCCAGCTTTTTCTATTATTCTTTCATCAGAAATAACTACAGTCACAAACACACATCCTATATTCAAAAAAACAAACATTTAAAATAAAATTGATTTGTTGCTTCAAATGGAATTTTTAAACCATTCTCCACAGAATAATAATCATGCAACCTTTAATGTTGTTTTCATGGAAACTTAAGAAAGGTTTTCTTTTTTCCACAGGTAATAGATATGTAGTGATATTCATTTAGAATCAGAACTCAGAAAAGTCAGAACACAGAGACACTTCCGTTGATTCTTAGACTGTGGACAGTGTTCAACTGAGCCCCTGAAGCACTGGCAGCAGTTTTCGTTCGCAAGAAAATCACCTCAGCCGCTACACATTTTTCTAAAATTTAATAAGTATGAGCTGTTACTGGGAAAAATAGGCTGCTGAATAATGATTAAAGAATTCATAATGACTACAAAATAACTGCAAAGTGCAGTGCCCACCTCCATGCTTAAAGCATAATCCCTGTTAAATTTATGCTATTAGCACAGATGCTCACACCCACACTCCAAATGGAGAAGTATACTATTGATCCAGGAGGCTACATTGAGGACTGAAGACATTTTTTACAGTGTTCAATAGTGGGCAATTAGTGCTTTAAGTTACCTTGATGGCCTGGCTTAGGAAATAACAGATGGTGTGTCTGGCGTTTTGGTGCCTCTTCGAGCAAAGTTAAGGGTAATCAAGAGAATCCCCATAGAAACATACACCTAATGCAATTAGGACTGAAGGTAAGAATATTGGGAGAAACTTGACTGGTTTTGAATACCTATGCATTTTACAGGAATTATTGTGCCCCTCCTTAAAAGCTAAAATCCAGTCAGTCGGCCTGCAAAATCAATAACTGAACTAATTTTAAGCACCGAATAAGTCTCAGCTAGTTTCTACAATTATCTCTATAAAACTGATGCTCGAGGTTGACAAACTTGAACTAAGCATTTCATCATCAATCATCTGCATGCTTCAGAATTCAGGGATTAACTGCAATCAACTCAGAAGCTGTCAGAATTATAATCAGACTTACAGGAACATCCACATACTTGGAAGCTGCTTTCACCTTTAAAAGGAAATAGAAAGAAGTAAGATGAAAAAATAATTTTTAAACTAAATACACACAAAAATATATTAAATCACTAAGTAATCTTAGTGATATTAAAAAAGATTCCCTAAAACAGAGTTAACACAGTGTGGAGCTGGAGCAGCACAGCAGGCCAGGCAGCATCAGAGGAGCAGGAAAGTTGATGTTTCGGGTCGGGACTCTTCTTCAGAAATGGCGGCGGTGGGGGGTGGGGGGGATGGTAGGTGGAAATGGAGAGGTTGAGGGAGGGTTGGAGGCCTTGGGGTGGTGTCCAGGAGGATGGGGTGTGTTGGAGGCAGGAGAAGGGGTCTAAAGAAGGTGGGTTAGAATCGCAGTTAAAGAAATAGGGGTGGAGGTGGAGGCGGCGGAAAAGTGTTCGACGTCCAAATGTGAATGGAATTTCTGAAGAAGGGTCCCGACCCGAAACGTCAGCTTTCCTGCTCCTCTGATGCTGCCTAGCCTGCTGCGTTCCTCCAGTTCCACACTGTGTTATCTCTGACTCCAGCATCGGCAGTTCTTACTATCTCTAAAGCATAGTGGTCTAGATATTCCATTGGTCAGACAATTAGTGGAGCAGCCAGGTCCAGAGTTACACATCGGGAACATTTGGAATCACAAACACAGCTAACATCATGGCAAATGCTTGGGAAGCTGAGGTTCCTCAGCGTCTGGAACCCACCTGAAGAATTTATTAAAGTCAAAGATTTCAGAGAGTCCTGCTTCAGTTAACCAGTGTTCCAGTAATGGAATTAAATTAAAATCCTGGTCTAACTCCTGGGTAACTATTAAACTGACCCCCAAACTCGGCGCTCATTGACCCCAAATACACTTCCCCTTCACTCCTTACAGCCCCCAGGCCCCTGACAACCAACCCCAACCCACCTGACTAGCCAACCCCTCCCCAATCCGCCAAACTAGTAAGATTCCACACCACCCCTCAACCCAAATGGGGTTCGACAGCTTTTTTCCCTGCCCTCACCTCCCCCATGGCACCAGACCTGACACTCCCCACAACCCGCTCTTGCCGATCCAACACCTCCCCCACACCCTGCCAGATACAACACACCTTTTACAACTTTATAAAACATTGGTCAGGCCACAGATGGAATACTGCACACAGTTCGAATTGCTGCACTACTAGAAGGATGTGACTGCACTGGAGACGGTGCAGAGGGGATCACCAGGACGTTGCCTGGAATGAAAAGTCTCAGTTATGGGAGAGGCTGGATAGGCTGGGTTTGTTTTCCTTGGAGCAGAGGAGGCTGAGGGGTACATTTGATTGAGGAATACAAAATCATGAGAGGCATAGACGGAGTAGATTGTGAGAAACTGTTCCCCATGACAGACATGTCTGAGACCAGAGGGCATCAACTTAAGGTGAGAAGCAAATAGTTTAGAGGAGATATCGGGGGAAAAAAACTTTTTCACCTACAGAGTTGGAGAAATATGGAACATGCTGCCTGAGAGAGTGGTGGAGACAGAGACTCTCACAATATTTAAGCAGCATCTGGATCAGCACTTAAAATGCCAGGGCACAGTAGGCTACAGGCCAAGTGCAGATAAATGGAATTAGTGAAGTTTGGTGCTTGTTGGTCAGCATAGACATAGTGGGACAAAGGGGCTATTTTGATGCTATATGACTCTATGGCTCTCTATGACACCACCAACCCACTGGCCTGAAACCACCATGGATGACACCACCATTATCACCAGAGCCGATATCCCCACTTCCGAGGACCTGACACCCTCCCCTTTCTCCATGCTGGATCTGACGTACCATTCCTCCACACTCAGCATCTTCAACCTACCCAAATGCTCCATTGTTTACCCGCCACCCTACCACCTGGCATGCTACTTACCTGGCATCCAAACCGCTTAACCAGCTGACACACTAATCCCACAACCTACATACTTAGCCTTTCACAGGAGCTATCAAAGTGGCTGGATGTATCACTGAGAATTTAAATCACAGAGCACATCATCTACCGCTATTAAAAAGTAGTCATGGCTTGAATCTCCCGGCTATCCAGTACATTGAGGGAACTGTTAGAAGTGTTGGATTTCTGAAGGAGCCAGGATTAGGAATTGCTGGCAAAAAAAACACGGAGCTCAATACTAATGAAACAAAACTGGAGTGGAGATGTAATCTGACTGTGAATGTCGTTCCTCAGAATATCTGAGCCAATATTTAATTGCAATTCAGAAGATGACTAGAGTGGAACCTTCATGAACAGTTATAATCAAAGTGAACTACAGAGATTTTCAGATAATCACAGATTTACATTTATGATATTACACACTAGGCTGTACATTAGACATGGACATTAATGGAGAGAACCTCAATAAAAAGAACACGTTAAATTTAGTCTTTCTTGTGAGATAAGGCTAGCAAGCTGTAGATAAGATGAAATCTTACAGATGGGTTTGTTCCACCAATTCTGTCAGACAAACAGAAAGTTGGGTCATTGAGAGTTTATATACTAGAGATTCTACTGTAGACCCTACAATACAAATACAGCTGCAGTGACTTAAAATTGAGAATATTTCCAAATATATTTTTTCATGAACAAGAATAAGTGATTTTTATAGCTTGTAGATACTTTTGAGAAAAATAAATTAAGAGAAAGATATTTTTCTTACAGTGAATGACAGAAAGGATGAGAAGAGAGTCCCTTCATCGTATCTGGATAGTTTGGACAGTACTCCTTCCAAAATAGTGACAAACTAAGTAGAGAAACATATTAGAAGCACATTAACCAATTTGGGCTTAACACTACTGTTTCTTCAAAACATAAAATGAATAATCATTGTTTGAAAGATTGAAGAATTTAAGGTTTAATCTACATCAATAATTGAGCTTTTGTGATTTGCCACCTGCACTGTTCAATAAGCTGCTAAACATTGTACTATTGTTGCAAATGATATCATTAAGCTCCATATGAATAAAATTTTGGCCAGATATATTATGACCATTGTTCAGTTATATTACTGATTAGACTCTTTGTCTACTCATTTCCTCTAACTGAATCAAAGTAACTTATAGGAACAGACACAATATGATTTTTTAATTCATTATTTCATAAGGTGCATTAACACTTCATTGCAATGGTGACGCGTCTAACATCAGCCAAGTAGCATTTAGCGATAATTACAAGTTACCCCTATACTCAATAATTTGGCCAATGCTGAACATTGCCCGCAGTAAATTTTGTACAGAATTTAACCTTTCAGTGTGTCTAATTAAGATTTCAGCTTTCATTAACAGTCCTAAAAGCCATTTTGCACTGTACCTTTGCAACCATGAGAGTTATCATTTCTTTGACAGTTTCTTCAATTAACTCATCAATTTTAGAATGATATTGCCGCTGAAAAAAAAACAGAAAATCACGTGGGCAAAATGGGGCATTTACTCTTAAAATAACATGCTGGCCTAAACATGTCAAGTCTTGTCAATCTATAATAAAATATACGTAGCTTTCTTCTCCTCTATCATTTTCAACCATAGTGAGGAATTTTCAGACCAGGCATGGTACTTGCTAAGTACTTCGTATGTAACTGACAGTAAGCAAGAAGCAGGGTTGAATTATCTTATGGCAACATTTTTGCATCTCCAGCAGAATTACAGGAAACTACTGGCAAAGACCTAAGACCGAATAATGCCACTTATTTTCCATGAGTAAGCTTGAAGTATCTGATCCTAAAGTTACAAAGTGTGATGTTGACATCAAATAATTAGTCTCCTCGCTTCTTTCTGCTCTCTTTAATAATACCGCACGTCTCTTGCAAAATAATGTTGGCATTTCTGATAAACATGCCTTAAATGTTTGCGTATCGTTATCTGTATATAGCCTGCAAAAACAATAGTCAAATAAATATTAAATCAGCAGAAATCATTAAAAATAAGTTTTAAAATACAGTTCTTACATTATTAAAATTATTCTGTATTTCTATACAAACTACTCCAACAATTTGGTGCCAATAATTTCAAATAAATTTCAATCGATGTATGCTTAAATAATTCACAAATCAACGTTTAATCGAGAAGACAATGGCACAGTGTGACATGTGCAGAGTTACCTATTAATTTCCAGAAAGGTCTTTCAATGTGAGAATTGCTTCCTCCAGGATATAACATGTTTCTGATAGGCAACTAGCACTGCCAACAACGGTTCAATTTCCCAAATACATATTTTACAACTAAGTACCTAATCTATAATTTAACATTTGAACAATGGCGCAATTATATCTCTGCTTTGAAATTAAGCCATATTTAATATAACATGGATTACGCACAGACGATTTTTTAGTTATGAGTATTAATTAGTTTCAATTATTTTGGAATAATGAAAGGTTTGACGAACAGATATGATTATAGATCATCATTCAATGAGGGTTTACTATCATTTATTGCAAGGAAACTATCATCCTCACAAACTCATGGCGCTGTAGTTCCCAGGGCATTTCTGAGTCTCCCACAGGAAATGTGATGGGAGACTAGCAGACATACCAAACGAATAGTGAAAGCAACCTTTCATTGTCATTGCTGGGAGGTTATAAGAAACCCAACAGAATTTCAAGAATTCTTTCTTTTACAGTTTGCTTCATAAGTATGCCTTTATAAATAGGGGCATAGAATACAAGACAAGTAAGTTATGACAACCATTGACAAATTGCCGGTTAGGCTTCAGCTGGAGCACTGTGCACAAATCCAGGCATTGCATTTTAGGAAAATTACCAATAAGGGTGCAGGCGAAGATTACCAGGATAATATCAGAAAGGCTTTTCAGTTAGGCGAAGGGATAGAGAAGCTGGGATTGTTCTGTTTAAAGCAGAGAAGGATTTAGGGAAACTTAATCGATGTATTTAAAAATTCTGAGTGCTTTGAGAGTATAAGTGGTGGGAAACTGTTTGGTCACCTGGTGACATAAAAAAATACTTCATTTTAATTATTTTGTAAATTATTTTAATGAGTTCGTTTTCACACAGAGGGTCGTTAAGATCTGAAATGCACTATTTGAAAGGTTGATAAAAACAGAATGTCATGGCAACTTTTAAAAGGAAGTATACTTGAAGGTGATGGTTTTTGACAGTTAGAGGGAAAAGTTGGATTGTGTAACTAAATTGGATTGATCTTTCAAAAAGCAAGAACAAGTACAACATGTTGAATGGCCAATTTCTGTGCTGTATGATTGTTGATTTAAAATCTGAATAAAATTAGAATAGTTCAGGGATACTCGTTTCATCCTTGATTTTGGCCCTCCAAGTGCTTGCATTTTGAATGAAAATATCCAACTTTGGACATTTGCAGAATTCTGCTTCAAATATGTGCCATTAACTCCATGTATGAACCCCAAGGTTAACAAGGAGATAGCAGCTTAATCTTGCAATAAAAAGCTAAATAAACAAATAATATGAATGATGCATTCAAAGAAACATAAGTTAACTAAATATTCATAGAACACTGCTGCAGAAAAGAACTGAAATGGCTTTTATATGAAACATATTGTTCTATTAATCCTGACAATTCAGGAAAAATAAATCATTGTAGATGTTTCTCCAATTCAATGTCATATTACTCCAGAATGAAATTAGAGAGACTGTTTGATACAGATACTCCTAAATAAATAAATAATGTTTGCGAACTGTAGCACAGCTTTAATATTCAATGGATTAAAATAGCTATACCAGAACATACTCTAAAGTTTAAAGAACTGAACAGAATAATATGCATCTTTACATGATGTATGAATAATTTATTTTAAAAGTTTTAATTTGGGAATAACGTGTTACAACTGATTCTGAATTATACTGTAAATACCTAATCGAAAGTAATTATTTTCATGGAAAAGTGTTAACTTACTTCCTGGCCCACCTCCATGCTGCAAAGCTTTGTGGACTGTGTCTTGGCATCCACCATCACATTAAACATGGTGCATATTGACTGTGGGACACGGAAATCTGTTGACCTGCTTGTCTTCTGTAGCTTGGCTTCAAATGCAATCCTAGTCCTATTAAAGAAGAAATTGTTTTGAAATTTGAAGTAGTGTCAGGGGCCATCTGTCAGGAGCATGTTTATAAGCATACCAATAGTATTTTCTTATTCAAAAATGTTAATTATTTGCATTATGTATTCAACAGCGCTTTATATAAAAAGTATTAATTGTAAATGACATTGAAACATATCTTCCTTTTCTTTTGCATATTTCAGTTTAGAATATGCTAATTTTTATCATTATTTACTTCTACCTATAATGAAACTGGTAACAGCCACTCGTGAGGTTCTAACTTCGTACTCCAACCACCTCTCCAACTAGTGGTGGAATCGTGATGAGGACTTGAGGACCCACCCTTCCCCAGCTGCAGAGCCCGTGAAGGAACAGCAAAGGCCAGCAGAATCACACTCCAATCAGGCGGTGTGATAATCTCAGCAGCAACCAGTGAGGCCCTTAATCAATCCTTAATAGGCTTAAGGGTTTCAGTTAGTGTTGGGGCTTGGAAGGTTGAACATGCGCTTTCCTGCCAGAACTTAATTCTGTGGATATGGCAAGGTGGCAGATTTTGAGTATAGCACTATCAGCCCATCTAATTATACACTCTTCTGTCTCTAAGTTCATCATCTCTGCCCTGTGTTATTCGGGAACATTCCTATGTAATATGCAATTCAGATTACATTCATTAGTGAAAACATAACACGGAGTTAGTGATTGACAGGCTACGTCAAGCATGCTGCTATAGTACAGCAAAGGTGCCTTTCATTCTAAATTGGCAATCGTTAACTATAATTAAATCTTACAGATAATCCACTAAATAGGGATTATGGTCTCAGATAAATACTTGTTAGATTCGCTTTCCATTCCTTTGTAGAAAGGCTAACCTTTTAACACATGACTCAATCATATCACTGGACATGAGTTTTAGTCTTTGCTCCAGGTGTTTTGCAAACTCCTCCTCTGGCCAATGCAGATCTCTAATGAAGGTCTGCAGAGCATCCAGCTTCCAGAACAGATCTTCTGATGTTCCTGAGCCATTGCTGAAAAGAAAAGGAAAATAGTCATCAGAAACAGTGTCAGGCCACTAACACCAATTATGGAGACTGAAATTCAATGCCTGGGTGCACAGCAGTCTTAAGCAAAGGAAAGATATTGGGCATAAGGTTTCCACAGTCAGAGATTGTATTTTTTTTATCATACACCTTATCTGGTTTGTAGTCTCATGCTATGTAAACACTTAAGAATTCATCCAACTGCAAAGGAAAAGTTTTAGAAATTGCTGGAGAACAAGTCGATTAATTAAAAGTGTATGGTAAAAAGTAACTTAGGTTTATAACCACAAAGGCATGTGTGGTTATTTTGTGTTGTGATTTCATGCATACTTGACATGTCTCTCAAAAACAAAAACAACTAGCTGCTGGGGATTAGGTGGCTTGGTGGTAACTAGTGGTGGGCGAGGGTTTGCTATTCCCTTGACCTGTAACAATTCAGGCCCCTCAGCCAATAGCTGTCATATTTTGGGCCATACTGGATGAATAGTTTTGAAATACTCAAATATGTATCTCCTTAGAAAATCCTGAACAGCATCAGAATATGCAGACTAATAATGACCAATACCCTTTGGTGATATGTACCCAAGTAATTCAGATTTCTAGCAGCTTGGCTTCACTGTGAGATTTGAAACACATTTTCTTGTCTCATAAAATGCATCCTCGCAAACCACTAATGCCAACACTGTACTTTTTTCTTAGATGTTGTACACACCATGCATTACCATTACTGCTGGCATCATCTTCAGAAACAACATATGGCAGCGTGCGTTTCCAATGTGATGGATGCCAGCTGCACTGAAGTAATGAATGCTTCAGAGCGAGGAGAAAGCTACTGTGGGTTGAGACCATATCCCAGCATGCCAAGGTAACCCTCACCTTGTGGGAACTCTGTGGTGACAGGAACATATTCCTAAGAGATTTTTGTCAGTAGTTTACCGAAATTATGATCGAGTCATTTATTCACCGCGTGAAAGACTTTGGAAATATTTCATTGGAAAGATTGGAAATAGTTCAGTTCCATTGGAAAGATATAGCATCAAACATTTTGCAATCTACTTAATTTTGACATAACATATCCATGTCACAACAAAGCACTTTCTGCGAGCATACTGATGTTTAGAGTCAGTACTTCTGGAGAACCAAGAATACAACCACACAATCCAGGATTACAAGCTGTAAGTGCTATCAGTCTAATTTCTTTCAAACACTATAAAAGGTACACTCCATCCTTAATAGAACAAATCTCAAGAGCCAAGTGCATGTTATAATGACTTCCATAAAGGTCTCATAATATAATATAAAATATCACAAGTAAATTGAGAGTCAGCATTGAGTATTCTAAAATCAGAGATAGTGCTAAGACTGAAAGCCTTGTAACGAGAATGGCGTACGCTATAAGTAGATATCATTGTGGTTGTTAACTTAGCTTTCCTGTAATGATTGATCCATATCTTTCCAAACTATCACACAGCATGCAAACAGAGGAAAATGGAAACGTACTTATGTTTTCCATTTTCGCGCGTTTCCTAATCTAGTCTTCCATATAGTCAACCCGGCATGAAAATGCTTTTTATTGTTTTTGGAATGATTCCACTTTGCAGTGCTGTATCCTGTGCTTTGAGCAATTTAAACACATTTAAACTGTTAAATGTGCATTCATGTTAACAACTTTACACATCACTTTGTTAAAATGTTTCCTTTTAAATAATTCAAATCGGGGGCATTTACAAAAATGCAAAAATTACGAGGCATCAACCATCGTTGCAAATGAAAACTAAAACCTTTTGTTCTTGTTTCTTGTTTCTATTATTCCTTAATTCCTTTTATACAGTAGTGCTATTAGAAGCCAAACACTGGCGTCACTAAACCACTGGATATCATTTCTAACTCACTGAGTTTTAGGAGTACTGAATTCTGCCTTAGCATAACCGATATTAAAGCTTCTGCAGGTACTTTTGATAATCTGAGAGACATTGAGTAGTGTAATGAGATGTCTACATGCTTGGTATGGCAAAGATGTCGCTTACAACCACACAGGAGCTGTGTTAGAACTGCATAGTTTTATAAATTCATCAGTGTTGTGTGAGACCTGCTGGGTTATATATTGGCTATACATGGAAATGAAAAACAATGCTGAAAGAATTTTCCACTCTCAATACATGCAAACATCTTTGAATTAGATTTTTATTACGTACAGGTTTCCAAAATTATATTTTTCCTAATATCTTAGGGCAGAATGTTTGTTCCAAATTGAAATTAATGAAGATATTTGTAAATGATTAAACAGTAATATTGATCTAAGTATGGAAACGGATTCTTCATTACTTTTACTGAGAAATATAATAAGGACATCACCACTGAAGGGTTAATAGCATTTTTGCTTTAATTTATTCTTACCCAGCTACTTGATTGCAAACAAGGAAATAAAGGACAGATTCATGCCAGGTTACTATAAGTGAGAAATCAGACCTAACGTGTATTGAATACACACTCAGCATCATATATATTGGCGATCCATGACGAAGCAGAAAAACTAGGCATTTGTGGGAGGTTAACTGGTAGATTTGGTACTTTGGGGAGATTCACATTTGGTAGGTTCACATTGGGAAGATTACTTGTTAAACTCCTGTGGAAGAAACAGACAGAAAGAAAATACCATAACAGTGACAATGTAGATGCAGATGTGGAAGCATGTATGACACCCCTAAATAAATCCGCAAAACTACCAAGAACTTCACAGCAATTAAAACTCATTACAAACAAAAACTCATGTTACTTAAGCATGTGAGATGCAGGATTTGCTGTGGATTTTCTGAGTCTTGCAGTAGCAAGAAGTGAGCAAAGTTAGAGAAAATAAGGATACCACACATCAAGAAGCTTAGAACAAATAGGAAGATTATTGACAGAAGCAAAAATCATAGCTTGAGGCATGAAAAATGTTATTACATTTAAATAATTGCTAAATGAAAACCATCTTTGTTCATTCTCATATTCCCTTTCTGTAAACACAGTTTCTGTCTTTACAAACAACCCCTAACCAGAATAATTAAGCTTTATGTTATTTCAGTCCTCTTGAATAGCAAACATCTTTCTCTACTCCCAGGAATAGTCCAACTCTAAAACCATTAGGCCAATCTATAGAAGTGTAGAAAAAAACATTACCATTGTGTCACAAATACGTTTACGAAATCTCTCATTCTAGAACTACGAAGTAAATTAATACATTTTGTTAGAGACACAATAATCACAAAAATAGGTTAATGAGGATATTTTGTGTATTAGTTTGTCATCAATTTTAATTGGTTTATATGCATACAATGTATCATTCATGGAAATGCAAGCTAAAGACAACACTTCGGAATTAATATAATTCATATTTTAAAATGTTAAACTTACACAATATATGAAATAACTCAAAGTCAAAATCATTCCTATGTCAGTGAAGCCAGAAATAAATCACTAATGGAGTGAAATACAAATATTCATGTGCATAATTCTTTAAAACTTGTGTCACATATAGACAGGATGGTTAAAAAGGCGTTTGGCTCGCTCGCCTTCATTGCTCAGTCCTTTGAGTATAGGAGTTGGGACATTATGCAGACGTTGTACAGGACATTGGTGAGGCCTCTTCTGGAATTCTGTGTCCAGTTCTGGTCGCCCAATTATAGGAAGGATATTATCAAGCTGGAGAGGATTCAGAAGAGATTTTACCAGGATGTTGCTGGGTATGGAAGGTTTGAGTTATAAGGAAAGGCTGGATAGGTTGTGACTTTATTCATTGGAGCATAAGAAGTTGAGAGGTGACCTGATCGAAGTTTATAAAATAATGACAAGTATAGATAGAGTTGATGGTAATTGTCTTTTCCCTAAAATGGGGAATTTCAAGACTGGGGGTACATTTTTAAGGTGAGAGGGGAGAAATTTAAAAAAAGACAAAGGAGGCATTTTTTTGTTTACACGGGGGTGGTTTGCATGTGGAATGAACTTCCTAATGGAGTGGTGGATGCGGGTACAATTACAACATATAAAAGACATTTGGATGGATATATGAAGAGGAAAGGTTTGGAGGGACATGGGCCAGGAGCAGGCAGGTGGGATTAGTTTAGCTTGGGATTATGTTCAGCATGGACTGGTTGGACCAAAGGGTCTGTTTCCTTGCTATATGGCTCTATGACTCTGGTATGAACAACCCTTATTTTTATGTTTCTGGGAATTTAAAACCACAAACAGTACATTTCACAAGGGAAATAGATTGGAACCAGAAAAGCTAACTAACTTTTTCACCTGACAGTCAATAAAATGACTACTTCTAGTACAGATATCTTCTAATCAACCTGTTCAGAAATGTTATCACACACCTCTGAACAGGTTGGACTTGAACCCGAGCATCTATGCCTGTGAAAATCTAAACTATTAGAAACTCAGTCTGTGCGCGTTTTTATCCATTTTGGGCCTAGACCCTTCTTCAGAAATCTAGGCCCGAAACATCAGCCTTCCTGCTCCTGTGATGCTGCTTGGCCTGCTGTGTTCATCCGGCTGTAAACCTTGTTATCTCAGATTCTCCAGCATCTGCAGTTCTGACTATCTCTGAAACAATGGCTACTCTCAGTTTGGTGATAGATTCCCTGCACTGGAGTGAAATACAAATTATACTGCTATATATAAAACTATTTGAATCTAAAAGATCTAATGTTTAGCACTGTATACACGCAAACTGATGCCTTAGACTCATACTAATTACAAAGATAAGGAATTCAATTGGCAATATCAAAGATCAACCTGATGAATCTAGGGGGCCCTAGACCTCTTACATTATCAGTCCTAAACCTGTGTAGTTGGCATTTATTCAAAATGCTAAAAGTAAAAGTCAGCTTCTTTCTTAAGATGAATAATGTCTAAACAGCAGCTCAGGAAACAGTAGCCTCAATTTTGTAATGGGAAAGTCTGCCTGTAAAATATGCCTGTCAAAGATTATCAGGGTACTTAATGGCTGCAAAACCCTGACATTTATTTACATTAGATTTACATCACTGTGCCCTCTTCAGGCATTGTTGGGGACAGGCATCAGAGGAAGCCAGCGTACCATTTAGAGGCAAAATGGGGAATGAATGAGATTTTTCTCCTGATTACTACAATTTGAGGTAGTACAGGAAGCAGATCAGATGAAAACAGGTTCAAACTATTGATTAATACTGATAACTACTGTCGAATGTGGGATAGGTTTTGCATAACTTCAGCAATATCATCAAAAACAAGTGTCAAAGAGTCTTTCAACTGAACAGGAATATCAGGTTGGAAAGTCAAATAACAATGCACAGCTAAGATATCTAATATTCAGCAAAGTAATGAGAAAATATACTCTATAGCAAATTACAGCAATTCTTATTTGTATAGATGCCGGAAATACTTCTGCGACCCATCAGTCTGAACGGATTTCACTGGCAATGCTCATTTAATTGAAACCTTTAGTTTCCATCCATTTAGAAGATAAAGCAAGTAAAGTATGTTGAAGAATAAACTGTCAAATAAAACCAAGCCAGAATGTATATAAACAATTTAAGTCAAGGGCAAAACTATCAAGAACTCTCGGTACTATCTTCTTCTCATAGCAATTTAAGCTATAAATTGAGGCATGACTACAGCATGGGAATGATATTTCCTGTCATATTGACAGTACAAGAAACAAATGGTGTGATATTAAGGATAGTAGGAACTGCAGATGCTGGAGAATCCGAGACAACAAGGTGCAGAGCTGGATGAACACAGCAGGCCAAGCAGCATCATAGGAGCAAAAAGGCTGACGTTTCGGGCCTAGACCCTTCATCAGAAATGGGGGAGGGGAAGGGGGTTCTGAAATAAATAGGGAGAGAGGGGGAGGCGGATAGAAGATGGATAGAGGAGAAGATAGGTGGAGAGGAAACAGACATGTCGAAGAGGCGGGGATGGAGCCAGTAAAGGTGAGTGTAGGTGGGGAGTTAGGGAGGGGATAGGTCAGTCCAAGGAGGATGGACAGGTCAAGGGGGCGGGATGAGGTTAGTAGGTAGGAGATGGGGGTGGGGCTTGAGGTGGGAGGAGGGGATAGGTGGGAGGAAGAACAGGTTAGGGAGGAGGGGACGAGCTGGGCTGGTTTTGGGATGCGGTAGGGGGAGGGGAGATTTTGAAGCTTGTGAAATCCACATTGATACCATTGGGCTGCAGGGTTCCCAAGCGGAATATGAGTTGCTGTTCCTGCAACCTTCGGGTGGCATCGTTGTGGCACTGCAGGAGACCCAGGATGGACATGTCATCTGAGGAATGGGAGGGGGAGTTGAAATGGTTCGCGACTGGGAGGTGCAGTTGTTTATTGTGAACCGAGCATAGGTGTGCAGCTGGGAGGTGCAGTTGTTTATCGTGACTGGGAGGCTCGGGGATCGCTTTGCAGAACACCTACGCTCGGTTCGCAATAAACAACTGCACCTCCCAGTCGCGAACCATTTCAACTCCCCCTCCCATTCCTCAGATGACATGTCCATCCTGGGTCTCCTGCAGTGCCACAACGATGCCACCCGAAGGTTGCAGGAACAGCAACTCATATTCCGCTTGGGAACCCCGCAGCCCAATGGTATCAATGTGGATTTCACAAGTTTCAAACTCTCCCCTCCCCCTACCGTAGCCCAAACCCAGCCCAACTCGTCCCCGCCTCCCTAACCTGTTCTTCCTCCCACCTATCCCCTCCTCCCACCTCAAGCCGCACCCCCATCTCCTACCTACTAACCTCATCCCGCCCCCTTGATCTGTCCGTCCTCCCTGGACTGACCTATCCCCTCCCTAACTCCCCACCTACATTCACCTTTACTGGCTCCATCCCCGCCTCTTCGACCTGTCTGTTTCCTCTCCACCTATCTTCTCCTCTATCCATCTTCTATCCACCTCCCCCTCTCTCCCTATTTATTTCAGAACCTCCTTCCCCTCCTCCATTTCTGATGAAGGGTCTAGGCCCGAAACGTCAGCCTTTTTGCACCTATGATGCTGCTTGGCCTGCTGTGTTCATACAGCTCTGCACCTTGGTGTGATATTAAATCTACCCACCTAACGAAAAATTTGCTGATTAAACAGTTACGTTGCCCAAAATTACCTTTTTGTTAAATAGCTGTCCATATCATTTTGACCATGGGTTTTGCTTCATTCTTTTTAAGAGGTTGGCCAAGCTGGCAGCAGGCTCATGTAAATGTACTGATCCCAACTGAGATCTTACAGTAATTGAATGTACGGAAACATTCACAATAAGGTTAACAAGTTACATGTTGTACATGGGTACAGAATGATTGTGATTACGGAGACACAGTGACCAAGGCTGGGAATTCAATCTATAGGATGGACAGGCAGAACAGAAAAGGAGGTAGGTTGATATTGTTAATGAAAGATGAAATTCATGCAGGTAAGCCCAATGCAGAATCAGTCTGGGCGAGCTAAGAAGGAACTAGGGCCAGAAAACATTGCTGGGGGTTGTCTATTGACCTCCAAAGGGTTGTAGTGAGGCAGAGGTGGCATTAAACAGAAATTAGAGATGCCTACGACAAGTGTGCTACAGTAATCATGGGTGATTTCAATCTACGTATAGACTGGCTAAACCACATTAGAAATAATACTGCGGAAGATGTATTGTTGGAGTTTGCACAAGATGGATTTTCAGACCAGTATTTTGAAGAACCAACTCAGGGGCATGCTATGCTAGACTTGGTTTCGTAAAAGGGAATGAAAAGGTGATAATGAATACTTTCATTGTGAGAGGTCCTTAGGACAAAATGACTACATCACGACAGAATTCTTCGCTGGGATAGAAAATGAAATGGCATGGTGGCTCTGTGGTTAGCACTGCTGCCTCACAGCGTCAGGGACCCGGGTTTGATTCTACCCTCGGGTGACTGTCTGTCTGGAGTTTGCACGTTCTGCCTGGGTTTCAACTCTGGGTGCTCCGGTTTCCTCCCACAGTCCAAAAATGTGCAGGCTAGGTGGATTGGCCATGCTAAATTGCCCAAAGTATTCAGGGATGTGTGCGTTATAGGGGGATGGGTTTGGGTGGGATGCTCTGTAGGTCGGTGTGGACTTGTTGGGCCAAAAGGCCTGTTTCCACACTGTAGGGATTCTATTCTATAGTCCAAATGAAAAACTAGAGTCCTAAATCTTAAAAAAAAAACTAGAAAGGTATGGGGTGTGTGTTTGCTGTGATAGATTGGGTAACTTGATTAAAATAGACAATGGCTAATAGTTAATAACAAACACAAGCTTTGCAGCTATTATGCATTCCTCCTGGGTGAAAGAACACAACAGAAAAAAATGGCCCAACTATAGTTAACAAAAGAAATTGAGAATAAAGAGGACTGCTATAAAATTGCTCTAAAAAGTAGTAAGCCTGAGGTCTGGGAGCAGTTTAGAATTCAGCAAAGAGGAGATGAAGATGGGAAACAGAGAATGAGAATAAAATTGCAAGGAACATAAAATCTGACTGTAGAGTTTCTATAAATATGTAAAAACGAGATTCACAAAGACAAATGTAGTTCCCTTACAGTCTGGTGTTAGAGAATAAGGTAATGGCAGAGCAATTAAACAAGTATTTTTGTTCTGTTTCCACAGAAGAAATAAAAATCTTCCCAGAAATGCTAGCGTCTTTTGGGAAAGAGAATTTTAAGGAAATGAGAAGCAAAATAGTTTTGGAGAAATTAACATGATTGAAAGCTAATAAATCCCAAGGGCGTGATAAGCTAAATCCTGATGTACTAAAAGGAGGTAGCCATGAAAATTGTGAATGTATTGGTTGATATGTACCAAAATTGTTTATATTTTAGAGCAGATTGGAGAGTGGCAATGTAATCACCATTATTTTAAAAGAGGAGGGAGGGAGTAAACCTTATAGGCTAAGGTAGTCTAATATCAGTAGTAGAGAAAGTGCTTTTACAAGAGATGTGATAACAGGACATTTAGAAAATACCAACAGGTATGCAAAAAAATCAACATATGTTTATGAAAGGGAAATTGTTTCTGAGAAACCCACTGGAGACATTTCAGGACAATATTAGTAGAGGAGGGAAAACCAGTAGATGTGGTTTATTTTCAGAAATGTTTTGATAAAAGTCCCACATCAGAGGTTATTATGCAAAATCAAAGCATATGGCATTGACGATAACATATTGGCATGGATTGAGAATACAAGATTCAGGCATACAGGAATCAGAGATTAGGAATAAATGTGTCATTTTTAGGAGTGGAAGGCACTGGCAAGTCAGCTATTGCAGAGATCAGTGCCGGAGAGTCTAGACTTTTGTGCTCAAGTCAAAAAGTGAGACTTGAGCCCATAACCTCTGATTCAAGGAACATGAGTGCTGCCAACAAAATGATGGCTGACCTCCTACTGAAGATCTACCAAGATGATGAAGAAGCTCAGACTGACAATTTTTAAAATTTTCCTTCATGCCATTAGAAGCACCCGGAATGCTCTTGTGGGTTTTACAAGAGAGGCTGTGGATTTCCCTGCTCTGGATTCCCTGAACTCCCATCTTTCAAGTGACTCTCACCAAACCCTTTGCTCCATTCCTACTTTCAGGCCAATTATTTGGCAA
This sequence comes from Rhincodon typus, assembly GCF_021869965.1. Taxonomy (NCBI): domain Eukaryota; kingdom Metazoa; phylum Chordata; class Chondrichthyes; order Orectolobiformes; family Rhincodontidae; genus Rhincodon; species Rhincodon typus. The sequence goes on from NC_063347.1 coordinate 33,784,106, forward strand.
GGGCTGCATGATTTGACGCGAGGTGGTGGTCAGTAGAATGGAAAAAAGGCTTTTCTGATTAAAACTCTGCCAGAGGAAAGCAGGAAATTAAATCACCAACATGTTTTACATTTGCAAACCAGCTGCGAGTTAAAACGCACTTCCATGTGTATGTATTTTGATCCCCATCTGTGCAGAGCAGCAATTGTTGTTGGATTGCTGCTCAACCTTTTGTATACCCCCATCAGGGGGTCAGGAGGGGTAACTGAAGAGGGGTTGGAGTGGGTAGTGTCAGTGTGAGTGATTGGGATGTTATTTCTGTGGTAACCCAGGAGTTAGATTAAGTTTAATCAGTTTAAAATTTACTGGGTAACTATTCAGGCAAATATGCCAGAACAATACAAAATCTCAGATGAAAAGGATGCCAGGGAGAAAGGAATTGCCCATTTAAACTTTCTAGGCAAGTATCACAGAGCTCAGTCATTGGAACCTCCACAGGGTTCCAATACACAACTTGGGTTCAATGTTCCATCTCTGTCATTCTGGAGATTAGAAATTTTGGGCCTTTATTTTCAGATCTAAGGCAGATTGTTATAATTTTGTTTTGCAAGCTTGCAACAAGTTTTATGAAGCTCTCTGTTTACAGAATGGGCAAATTGTTGCAGAACCATTGTTTAATTAGTAAGAAGTCTGAAAAGGGATAGAACTATAATTCAGCTTCACTGTGGAATCTTGAACCATGAAAAATATACTTGATTGGACTGCTGTTATTAATATTTTTATTATGTATTTTTCTTTTATTTTCCTCAAATTGTTGGGTCATTATTCCACATGTGCCCTCTGACTTATAATTCAATGAATACTCTTCATGTGAGAGTCTGACCACTGGGTGCTGGCAGGTTAATTGTCCATTGAAGAATTTTAGCCAATTCCCAGTTCTTTCTATACTTGGTTTTCATTGAGACAGACTTGAAGTAGAGTCACTCAAAAGTGATTACGAACAGGATCTTTTGTTGATTTTTCTCCTCTTTGGGGACAGGAAGGGCACACACTCAATAAAAAATTCTCAGCACCACAGCAGACAAGGCATTATTAACTTTAATTGTTAGACTGTATTCCCCATCTCTAGTTGTCTAGTTGGCATTTAGAGTCAACTAGAAAGCATGGGCTTCGAATCATATGAAAGCCACAGCGTCTAACAGTGGCAAGTTGCCTTCTCCAATAAATATTAGTGCATCAGTTAGATGTTTACATGAAATATGTTTCATTTGCAAATCACAGAATCAGAGAAACTTGGGAAAACTGGAAGCCATGGCACATTATGGCTGTGGTGGCTCATTGAAAGAACAGTGATATTTACTCCCACACTTTAGTTTTTTGCTCATTACCTGGCAAGCCCCTCATCCTCAAGTGACTATCCAACTCACTTCTAAAGACTTTTATGAAATCAGCTTTCGCCACTTGTTCAGGGACAGCATTTAGCTCCCGGTAACTCGCCAATAGCGAAAAAAAATTCTCCTCATCTCCCCTTTAGATCTTTTGCCAATGATTTTAAATCAATGAACCTTGGTTACTGATCCATTCACCAGAGGGATAACTTTTCTCCACCTACTTAATCAAAACCTCTCATCATCTTGCAATATATTCAACAGGGCACCTCCCAACCTTCTTTGTCTCAAGGGACCTGTCCTAAATATTCTAACCTTTCCACAAAACTGAATCTACTCAATCCTGTTACCCCATCACTGCCCCAGCCCTGCCTCTCTGCTTCATCATCCTCTCTAAAGTGTTTACATCTTTCCTGGAATGTGGTGCTAGAAATGTGCGCGATATTCCAACTGAAGGATAACCAGTGATTGACAAGGTTCCAGCAAGACCTCTTTGTTTTTATATTCATTGCTATTTCTTTTAAATCCAAGTAACCTAACATGCTTTTTGAACCATCGTATGGACTTGTCATGCCAGCTTTAAGAAATTGTGAATATAGCTGCTAAGGTCTCTCTGCTCAGCTGCACTTTACAGGATCATGCCATTTATAAAATTCTATCTTTCCATGTCAGCCTTCCAAAGCTCATCAGTCATTCCTGCTAATTTTTGAATTATGTCTGCCATGCTCCTACATATTCCACCACCTGTTTGTGTGATTCTGAAACCCATAACCACCCTCAACACTATTAACTTTTCCAAGTTTTATATTATCTGCAAACTTCATAACGTTGCTCTTGAAAGTAAATTGTAAAAACTGACGTGTAATGAACCCTAACTGACCTTGGGAAACATCAGTCCATACGCATGTCTATTCAGAAGCATGACTTCACGAAAGAATTCAATCAAGTTTGTTAAGCACAATTTGTCTGTAACAAATTCATGCTGATTCTCCTCAATTAACCCATACCTTTCCAAGTAGAAGTTTATTTTGTCATTGATAAGTTTCCTAAACCTTTAAAACCTTGTTCTTAGGCTGACAATCTGTCGTTTTCTGTTTGTTTAAATTGATTAAGCTCAAATTCTGGCTGTTGCTGCCTAAGCCGGTATTTAATGCCTGTCTCCAATTGCCATAAGGAACATGGTGCTGAACTGTAGCTTCTTGAATCACTGCAGCCCATGTTGTGCAGATACCCATTGTGCTGTTAGGGAGGATGTCCCGGGATTTTGACCCAGCAACAATGAAAGAACAGCAGTATATTTCCAAGTCAGGATTCTGTGTGTTTTGAAGAGGGACTCTTACAGGCAGTGGTGCATTTATGTTTTTGTTGCCCTTATTCATCTAATTGGTAAAGGTTATGGGTTTCAAAGGCACAATCTATGGGGCCTTGGTGAGCTATTGCAATGCATCCTGTAGATGGTATGCACTGCTGCTACTGGGTGTCACTGGTGGAATGAATGAATGTTGAAGCTGTTAGGTAGGGTACCAGTCAAACAAGGTGCTTTGTCCTGGATGGCGCGCACTTTTTGAGTGATAGTGGAGCTGCATTCATCCACGCAGGTGGGCAGTATTTCCTCACACTTCTGACTTGTGTCTTGCGGATGGACACTATGTTTTGGGGAGTCAGGAGATAAGTTATTTGCTATAGAGTTCACAGGCTATCACCTGCTCTTGTAAGTGCAGTATTTATATCACTGGTCCAGTTCAGTTTTTGGTCAATGGATGCTGATAGTGGGGCAATCCAGCAGTGGTCACACCATTGACTGCCATGGGGAAATATTTAGATTCTCTCTTATTGGAGATAGTCATTGTGTGGAATGCAGTGACACATGTGGCGCAGATTTTACTTACCCCTCAAAAGCCCAAGCCAGAATGTGGTCGAGCTCCTGGTACATTTGGACATGGACTGCTCCAGTATTTGAGGAGTTTAGAAAGGTGCCGAACATTGTGCAATCATCATCAAATATCTGACCTTTGCCCTTATGATGGAGGGGAGGTATTTAAGTAAGCAGCTGAAAATGGTTGGGCCTAGGACACTACTCTGAGGAACATGCTGCAGAGATGACCCATGCCTGAGTTGATTGGCCTTCCAGACCTATAATTATCTTCCTTTGTGCTGACTCCAACCATTGGATAGCTTTCCCTAATTCCTAGTGACTCACGTTTTGCTAGGGCTCCTTGGCGCCACAGTCATATGTTACCTTGATGTCAAGGACAATCACCCTCATTTTACCCCTTGAGTTCAGCTCTTTTATCCATGTTTGGACCAAGGCTGTCATGAGGTCAGGGGCTGACAGCCTGGAGGAAGTCAAACTTAGATTCTGAGCAGGTTATTGTCTAGTAAGTGCCACTTGATAGCACTGTCAATTACATCCTCTGTCACTTTGCTGATGATTGAGAGTGGACAGAGGGGTCAGTAATTGGTCATATTGGATTTGCCCTGCTTTTTGTGGATAGGACATATCTGGGCAATTTTCCCCATCTATCCTCTGAATAGATAGTGTTGTAACTTTACTGAAACAGCTAGGCAAAGGGATTGGCTAGTTCTGGAGCACAAGTTTTCAGTACTATTGCCAGAATGTGGTCATAGCCCCATAGCCTTTGCTGTATTTTGTATTTCCAGACATTTCTTGTTACATGGAATGAATCAAATTGACATTAGAGACCTCAGGTGTAGGTCGAGATAGATCGTCCACTTGGCACCTGGCTTAAGATAGATGCAAAATGTTTCAACCTTGTCTTTTGCATGGCTCTTCCAAGATTGATACTGGGGATATTTATGGAACCTTCACTTCCAGTGAGTTGTTTAATTGTCTACCACTATTCATGACTGCTTATGCTACCTTGTAAGGAAGTAGTCATGTGATGTAACTTCACTGGATGGACACCTTTTCATTTCAGGCATTGCTGGTGCTGCACCTGCATTTTTTTATTGAACCTGTTTGATCCTTGGCTTGGTGGTAATGGTAGAAACAGAGGTTGGCCAGGTCATGAGGTTAGAGATTGTGGTTGAACACGGTTCTGAAGCTACTGACAGTCAAGTGTGTCTCATGGATGCCCAGTTTTGCGTTGATAGTGCCAAGCAACTCAAGTGTATCCCTCTCCCCTTTCTTGAATAATGGTATAGCATTAGCAAACCTCCAATCCTTGACTCCTCGAGTGAGGATTAAGATTGCAACCAGTTCTTCCGGAATTTACATTCCATATGGATCATGTTATTTACCAATGTTTGGTAACATAGACAATTTTAATACATCTTATCTATTACTGTTGCATCCATAGCTTCATTCTCCATGTTTAAGTGCAAGTTTCATACCATCCATTATCCTAGTAAGGACAAATACAAAATACTGTTTTAGTACTTTAACCATTGCCTCTGCCTGACAGAAATGATCATGTTTAATGAAATCAGTTTCCCATTTTTTAAAAATTGAACTCAGAACCTAACAACTAAGCTACTGTGCCTATATTAAGTACAACTTTTCTGGTCATAGTAGCGTAGTTTCAGAGTGAAGAGTTCAAAACTGAGTAATTAGAGGACAATGAGAAAAATGCCACTGTAAGCTTGTACTTCCTTTATTCCCTTTCATACTTTTATTCGGATGAAGATACATTGGCCCATCAATTTAGTTGCTAAATGTTATGAAGGACAGAATATTCTCAGCTGTGCACTAAATAACTGTAAACGTAGGAAGGTGGTGCTGTAGTAGTAATGTCGCTGGACTGGTAATCCACAATCCCAGGCAAATGTTCTGAGGACATGGGTTTGAATCCCATGCACCGAGCGAAATGTGAACTTAATAAGCAAATCTGGAATAAGAACATGTAACCATTGTCGATTGCTGTAAAACCTACCTGGTTCACTAATGCCCTTGAGGGAAACAACTTTGTTGTCCTTACTTGGTCTGACCTACATGTGACTCCAGACCCACAGAAATGTGGTTGACTCTGAACTGTCCATGGATAATTATGGATGGGCAATAAATGCTGGCCTAGTCAAATGATGCTCACATCCTGTGAATTACTGAACATAAAGGATATGAGAGTAATTTTCACTGAGGGTGTCAGTGAAAAACTGTTGTCTTTTGGTCCTGCACACCCTGCCCGATTTTAATTTTTGTTAACTTCAATGGAATGGAAAGTTGGGATAGGAGTTATAACCTCATTCATAATCAGAAATTTTCCACTTGAATTCAAAACAAAGATGACCCCCACGGTTTCTGCTTCATGTATCTTTATCCATTGCTACTTTATATAATTCAACATGTTTATACTTAATTAAATTTGCAGTTTTAAAACTTAGATAATCTAGATCTGAAACATTAAATAAATATTCCAGGCTCTAAAGGATCTTTTCACTCCTATATAGTTTTAATCACTCTGTCCTGATGTATAGTGACACACCGCAGCAGCAGGCGGATGTTTGAACCCAGGCCCTCTGGCTCAAAAGTAGGAACACTACCAAAGAACCACAAGAGCCCTATGTTTTCACTTTCATGCTTCTGATCAGAACTTCAGTATTTTACTTCCAAAACTCACCCTCTTCCCTTTTACTTTTTAATTTAAATTCACCTCAAGCTCTCCTTTTCTATCAAATTAGTTCCATACTGGACCTTGCAGAAATGACAATGTGAGTTTTGATTGGCACGGCAGCACCCAGACTTCAGCATCCATGAGCCTACTTGCTGGTTACATGAACTAAAAAAGTGAATCAGTGCATAAATACATAATTGTTGAGTCATGCAAATATAGGTTTTGACCATTCTAGTTTTTGCACACTATTTTTAGAGTAGGCACTAGAGTTTCTTCAACGGCTGCAGTCCACTTGAGGTTGGTACATGTGGTGCTTTGAAAGGGAGTTCTAAGACAGTGTCCCAGTAACAATGAAGGAACACAATATCATTCAAAAACAAGATGGCAGATGGCTTGAAAAGGATCTGGCCAATGCCTGCGTTCTCATGCATCTGTTGCCCTTGTCCTTCTAGGTGGTAGAGGTCATAGGTTTGGAAGGTGCTGTAAAGGAGATGTTGCAAATTGTGGCAGTGCATCTTGAGATTGTACACACTACTGCCACTGGGCATCAGTGGTGGAGGAAGTAAATGTTGAAGGTGGTGGTTGGGCGCCAGTGAAGCAGGTTGCTTTGTCCTGGATGATTTCACACTTCTTCAGCGTTGCATTCATCCAGGCAAGTGGATAGTATTCCATCAGACTCATGATTTGTGCTTTGCAGATGGGTGGACATAATTTGGGAAGTTAGAAGTTGAGTTACTCACTGCAAAATTCTTCATCTCTGACCTGTTTTTGTAGACACAGCATATATGTAGGTAGTCCAGTTCAATGTCTGGTCAATGGTGACCCTACTATGTTAACAATAAATTCAGCAATGGTAATACCATTTACTGTCAAAGGGAAATGGTTAGATTCTGTCTTATTGAGTCTCTGCTCATTGTTTAGTTGTCCACTGTCATCCATGATGGGAATGTAGAGCTTCAGTCTGCTCCTTTGATTGCTTAACAGTGTTCATTGGATATCGCTTTGGCTGTTTTGCATGTAAATAGTCCTGCATTGTAGCTTCACCAGGTTGATACTTCAGCTTTAGGCATTTGTGATGCTGCTCCAAGCATGACCTCCTGCACTCTTCATTGAACCAGAGTTGATCTCCCGGCCTGGGTGTAATGATAATTTGGTGGTTATGCTGAGTCATGAAGTGAGTGAGTGGCTGCTGCCGATGGCCCACAGTATCTCAGAGGTGCTCAGCTTTGAGTTGCTGGATCTGATCAAAATATGTCCCATTTAGCACAGTGATAGTGTCACACAACGAGATGGAGGGTGTTCTGAACATGAACATGGGACTTTGTCTCCAAAAGGACTGGGCTGTGGTCATTCCTATCAATACTATCAAGGATGGATGCACTTGCCACATGCAGTTTTGGTGTTCAACATGGGAATACTGACACATCAGCTGGGGGAGGGGGAGGCGGCGAAAGTGGTCAAGTTTGACCTGATCCCACGAGACTTCATGGAGTCTGCAGACAATTTGAGGACCCCAGGACAACTCTCTCACACCTCTCATGGGTCTATCCTGCTGGTGGGACAAGACACGCGCAGGGATAGTGATGATAAAGTAAGATTTTGTGAGTGTGAGAATGACTATGTCAGAATGTTGATTGACGAGTCTCTGGGGCAGCTGTCTGAATTTTGGCACTAGCCCCCAGATGTTCTTAACAAAGACTTTGTAGGGTCGATAGGCTGCTTGCGCTATTGTCGTTTCCAGTGCCTAGGTCAATGATCCTTTCTAGTTTCATTCCTTTCTTTAGGCTTTTTTGTGTCTTTGATACAAGTGGCTTGATAGGCCATTTCAGAGTGCAGTTAAAGAATCAGCCACAATGCTGTGGATCCTGAGTCATATGTAGGCCAGACCAGGTAAAGGAGATGGATTCCCTCCCCTAAAAGATATTTGTGCATTAGATAGCCTTTTACAACGCTGGGTCTGTGGTCACCATCAGCTTGCTTTCAAATCCGTATTTAACTTAAATTCCGCTAGCTGCTGTGGTAGGATTTGAATTGTGTCTCCACAGTATTAGCCTGGCACTCTGGATTACTATTCCAGCAACATAATTACTATGTCACCATTTTCCCCATTTACTAAGTGTTAGGGAAAGCAATTCATTGAATAGGAGTTAATAAGTGCAAAGAAAACATTCTGGATAATGTGGAAACAATCAAAACATAATCAGTAAGATACTTATAGCAAACTAAAAGCATTTCTAGTTCTACAACCTAGAGTTTTCCTTTAAGTTGAATGCTGACTGTTAATTTTATTTTGCATCAAGATGCTATGATTCTTCACATAAAAATGTAATATCTCGGTACTGGAAATTTGGTCACAATGCATCAATCTTTATCCATCAGCATCCAAACCCAAAATATATCAAAGGATGTGCCCTTACTTTACAGGTTCCCATGATTCCCGGTCAAAGCCCCTATGAATCGACTGTGCGATTGATGATTCCATCAAGTCGACATATCTAACCACAAGAGGAGCGAAGACATCTTGAAGGTGTTTGTGGAATTTTCCATTTAACAGATTATCTAAAATTGAGAATTAAGGAACAGGTGCATTAATTTATGTTATTGGGAATACAGAAGATTAGAGTGGGTCATTCAATCCCTCGTGCCTATTCTACTTTTTAATTAGATCATGACTGAGCTCAACCCATCTTTGCTTCATAGCCCTGAAACCTTTCACAAAAATCTATTTCAGTTCAAAGTTCCAATGTCCAGGATCCAGAATACTTTGGGCTGACCACTCCAAAGTTCTACCATTTTCATGTGAAAATATGCTTTCTGATTTTGCTCCTGGATGACATTGCTCTGATTTTATGATCATATATCCTTATTCTTGATGCCTGTAGCAGAGGAAATAGTTTTACCTACGTTCACACTGTCATAGCTTTTTTTTAAAAAACCAATTTAAGTGCCTCATCTTTTATACTCAAAGGAATTCTAGAGTTCGTACAAGCTTCGGATTATTTAGACCTCTTAAGCCCTGGTATCATTCTGGTTAATCTGTGATTCATTTTGTCCAAGGACAGTTTGATAACATTATTGGTTAGTACTCTCTGAAGAACCAGAATGACAGGATATATTTTAAAAACAGTTTACCATTTGCTTAATGCAATCATTATGGAATAAAAATTTGTCAGCACGTGGTTTCAGGAATGATGGCTCTGCATCTTTAACATGTACCTGAACTGAGAATCTGAAGACCAGCCTGAAATTGGACCTTAAGCCTAACCTAAACGAAAAGCACAAACTGTATTCACTAAAAGGCAGCTTACCCTTTTTTAGGAACAAATTCCAGCAGCAATCTCCATTGGCTACGAGAAAGAATGGGAGTTGAGGGGACATATAGAGATCCAATTGCAGTAAACAACACTGATGAGTGTTGAGCAGCTCCAGGCAAAGTGAATGATGTTAAGGACTTACCATTCTCTGGTGATCAATTGCTAGGCCTCTACATGTGAAAGATTTAGTGGAGAAGTTCAGTGCTTCCTTGCTCAGCACAGTCCAGTTCTTAAAGGGGTCATAACAATATGCTTCAGTCTATTCGTAAGTAAATGTAAAGAGCCTAATCCCTATTTTTGGGTGATGGAAGAATGTTCTACCCAATATCAAGCTACATTAGCCTCCAAAGTTAGTCTTTGCTGTACTTGTTTTATGCAACCAAAGGTCCAATTCCTCATCTACTACTCCAGCATGTTCTTTATTGATTCTCCCACACATTCTCAAATCTCAATACATGTGGTCTTCTATGGCTAAATATAAACGGATCAAGATTTATTGTAATATAGAAGAAATTGATTAAGTTAAGAACACATCAAGAAAATAATATGAAAACAGTGTATGAAAAACACCCTATTGGAAAGTGATACATACAATCACTCCTCAGGAAATCGTTGAGCAGCTGAAATAATGGAAAGCTGTCCCAGGTGTCCGGGGCCTGTGTTTCTAAAGCAGCATCCATGTCGACTGCAAACAGTGACAAGAAGGTCTCTGCATGTTCAACCATCAAATCTGACCACCAAGCAAAGGCCTTAGAAGAACAAAGCCAGAGAAAAAGAAAATGAAAATGAATACAAATAACATTTCTTCATCATTTCATAAAGCTCTGCAGTAATCTGGGTTGAGTCTAATTTATAGGGTAGGTGGAATCAAAGGAGTTATTGTAAAGAAACAAGCAACCTGATGTGAGGCTTCAAGAACAGTAGTATTCTATATCAGTCCAATTCATTTCGATGGAGAAGCAGGATCTGTATTTCCAAACTTTGTACAGTCTAGGATATTATAATCGTTTGTAGTCTGAGTGACCTACACAGCTAGAATGATCCAAATATAATAAATGTTGTTTTTTTTTTGTTGTTCTCTTAACAATAACTCACTGAAGTCATGCCATTTACCAGCTTACTACAAGACAATGCTTCTTTAGGTATTTTGGCTAATTTTAGTTTGCACTCCAGATATTCATGCAACTAGGATTTGTGCATGCTTTCCAGCCTTTGAGGCAGGCTTCCAATGAGTTTAGGGAAGTTACATTCACATTCTGGGTGACTGAGATGTGAATGTGTTGAAAAATGCATGCATGTTTGTCGTGTATCTGTTGCTGGCTAGTAACATGCAACATATGGTAGTGCCGACAATGGAACTTTATACAATAATGCTGAGACAACATAATGTCAGTCTCATGTAATTTATATTCCTCTGTACATGTTCTTAAGGCCTTATATGACACTAAAAGCATTCTTGTTTAATAATTTATCATATATGTGGGATTATATTTGAAATTTTGGTCAAATTTTATAAAGTTCTCAGAATTATTTTTAAGCTCAGGTTTTGTAGTCTCCTTCTGGAGTCCATCAGGGATGACAATTGAGTGCTGTACACATTTCCATGGTTTCTGGTAATGTTCGTCTAAGGTCAGGAAGTAGACTGCACTAATTCACAGTCTGAAATAGAACCTAGAACAAATATCTTTTCTAGCCCCACACATGACAAAAAAATGTGGATGTTGGATATCTAAAATAAAAACAAAAAAAGTGCTCAGAAAATTCAACAGATTGGGCAACACCTATAGAAGGAAACAGAATTATCATTTCATGTCTTTCATCAGAACCACGATGAAAACTCATTGACCTGAAATGTTAACACTCTCTCCATCCTGTCAGCTTGACAGCTCAACCCTAAACACTGTGGTTGACCAATCACCTACCTATGATTGCTGATTTGAGTTTTAGTAGAACCCAAATTGACATTCCAACCAAGGCTGAGAGTCAAATCTAAATCTAAAATCAATCCTTGGTTTGATTTAAAAATAAAGAACTGATGGTTGACACCATGAGCCACCACCTAGTTGGAATAAACTAAATGGCTCAGAATTTCTTGAAATGATCAAATGTAATGACATTTTAAATGTGCCCAATGTTGCTTTATAAAGAAGTCCAATTTCAGATATGTGTCTATTTTGTTCTAAATAATTGTCAAATCCATAGATCAATGCTGCTGTAGTTAAATATTTTCCACAGAAATGGTTCGCAAACCCAGTCTTTTTCTCTTATACAGTTAGTAGTGGTGTTGCCAACTCTTATATTTTCAAGTTTGGTTAGCTGCAATTTTGTGTTTGCTCTAGACACATATGAGAGGTCAACTGTGCTCAGAGATGGGCCAATTTATTTTGTTCAATTGGGCTTAAAGTCTGTCTTTCACTGCTGAAAGTTAGGAGAAAATAGTTGTCTTTATTTGAACTGAGAGTATTTTATTATATGCATTTAAGGGTGTAATTAAATTGCAAACTTTATGGCGGTATGATGCAATTCCCATCTCACAATGATGTTATTTTGGAGTCAGGGCTCAGACTGACTTGCAAAGAAGCAGAACTTGTGGAGGAAATAGGCTCAGCTTACTTCAGTTTGACACCACAGTGCAAGTTGTTTGGAAATTTAGTGCAGAGTCAAAAATGCTAATTGGGTCTGGATTTTTAAAATGATCATCAAATATTCTTATGTTAACTGATGCTGGAAGCTACTGACTCATTGCCAGTATTTGGTGTTTGCACTGACATTAAAAGTTGGTGAACAGTAGGGTATGTGGTGGGGGCTGTGGTTCTGACTTCAAGGATTCTACTCCGACCAATGGCTCTCAATAATGAATGCTATAATATGCGTGCTGCTTTGTCAGGGTTACAGGCTTGCACATGATACATGTTGCCAATGAGGACACCGCAACTATATTTGTGAATATCACATCTTAATTCACAAACCTATCAGAACCACTAAGCGTTCATTCAACTCCCTCACTGAGTAGCTGGTGTTCAACGAAACAGGAAAACATGCAGGTCGTTCTGCATGTATTTTATTCTGCAGTAATTGACTGTACCATCAGCATTTCAGTCACTAAAAGAGAGGATGAGTACCGGGTGATAAGGGCTAACCACTGACCACCTGGATCATGACTCTGTTTTCAACCCGATACATATGGGAACATCATGCAAGTAATGAGTCAGGTTGCCATGTTAAATGTCACCAGACTACTGGAGTGTTTAAGCCACGCTTTTGTTGCCTGTACTTCTCTGAATGAGACTTAACCTTTATTCATTCGCGGGATGAGGGTATCGCTGGCTAGGCAGCATTTATTGCCCATCCCTAATTGCCCAAAGGGCAGTTCAGAGTCAACCACATTGCTGTAGATCTGGAGTCACATGTAGGCCAGACCATGTAAGGATGGCAGTTTCCTTCCCTAAAGGAGATTATTGAACCAGATGGGTTTTTCCGACAATTGGCAATGGATTCATGGTCATCATTAGACTCTTAATTCCAGATATTTATTGAGTTGAAATTCCATCATCTGCCGTGGCGGGATTCAAACCCAGATTCCCAGAACATTAGCTGGGTCTCTGGATTAACAGTCCAGCAATAATACCGCTAGGTCATTGCCTCCCCACTTATGCTAGTCTCCAGAGTGCATGGCAAGATCTGTTGTAGTCTGCCACATCCTGAGGGCTCAGCCCTTGAAACCAAGTATATGATGAATCACTGAGGACGATGAGGAGTTGAGAGGAAGGAGGAAGATGGGGAGGAGGAGGCAACTAATACATTAGTTTCTGTCCGGGCTGTCCTTGATTAGCTCACATGGTTGTAGTACCAGTGACGAGCATATCAATTCCTATCCCACAACACATCCATAATAGCACAGCATCCCCTTGTTTACAACATTGAAATAAAAATCAACACAACACAAACTCTCCATACCAATATTACCAAACAAGCCATCCAGTATTCGATCCACAAGTCAACCAATCAACCTTACACTTTTCCTTTGTGTCAGTCTTCCATACAACTTTGCCTGACCTAGTGCTCCCTGTGCATTGCTAAACAAGTGGCTGCAGCATAACACACAGAAGGGTTGCCAAATTGTAATGGGAAAGGGTGCAGATAACCTTGCAGTAGTGCTCAGTGTGTGAGGGTGAAGCATGAGTCATAACTGATGTGATGGAGGTGTGGTGCATAGAGTGCTGTGAGAGATTGGTGCTGCAGTTGGTTGGAGATGACTTTGAAGGTGTATTCACTGGCCTTGACCACGCATGCGAGTACGCTGAACTTTTTATAGCACAGCACCCGAGTCCTTATGGTTATGCTGCTGGTATTCACCTGCACACCTATCTGTTCCCATAGCCTTCTCAGAGTTTGGCTGGAAGGCCTCCTGGTACCCTGTTGATACAGCAGCCCTCTCCTCCAATTAATCTCCTGGACTTTGGCCTCTAGGGCAGCCGTGTGAATGTTGGAAGATGCTTTAAGTCATGTTGTGCTTTTCCTGTACCTTTCCCAAACTGACTTCTAACATCACTTTCAACACCTGGTCCCGTTAACATGTACCTCTCCTTTACGAAATGCTGGCTGGTTTAGTTTGCGATGGCTTGCTTGAACTTATACTAGCCTCTGATGATTTTGCTTAGCCTGCTTAGGACACATGCAGCCACTCAGCAATGTGCTCAGTGTTGGCTGCGTTCTGCAATCATTTAAATGAGCAGACAGCATGTAGCTTTTGCACAGCCTGTATCAAAAGCAATGGGGGATAGGATAATCACACATCGTCATCTCCATGACTGTGGGTCTTAAAAACATTTCTGTGCCATTGAATGGAACCGGGCAAGGGCAGACTAATCTATTTGGATGACTGAGGAAGACTTTGCACGTGGATTGTGTTGTCAACTGTGTCAAAGGCTGCAAAAAGTCAAGAAGGACAAGGTGGGATAGATTTACTTTGTTACAAAGGATATCATATGTGATTTCAGAAAAAGTGATTTCCGTATTGTGGAAGGGGTTCAAACATGGAACTGCAAGAAAGATGGACATAAATCTGGGTATTGACAATACATTCAAGGACTTCAGAGAGGAATATGAAAATTGAAATACACTGGTAATTTGCAAGGATGGACAGTCAAAGGTGAGTTCATTGAGGAGAGAGATGATGTCAGCAGACTTGAAAGGGCAGGCAAGTGCTTTGGAGGGGAGAGAAACATTGAGGATGTCAGCTAACATGAGGACCAGGAAGAAAGGTTTGTTTGGCCAAGGAACTAAAGGATGAGCTCGGACATGCCTCATGAAGACTAAACTTTACTCAAGAAAATATTGATGCCTTCTTCTGATAGGAATAAGTTAAGGCGCTGTGAAATCTAATATTGCATAGTGATAATAAATTTGCTTATTCCATTTCAGTAAGGAATTTTTGATATGAAATGCACCCTTCAGTGCACTTATTAAATCAGGAAGTTTCAGCTTTTGTTTCGTGAACGTTGATGCTCATGATATTTTAATAGTCAAAGTTTTAATAGTGAAATAATTTAGAAGTTGGAATAGAATTAGATCTGATTCTTGGAAATTAAAATGTTCTAGCTAAATAGGGGTACACAGACAGAATACAAGCATGTGCTTATTTTCTTTTTATATATTCTTCTCTCTCCTCTGTTCTTCAGACCCCCCAAGGTTATGTAGCAAGGGTGGACAGGTGGTATATTCCCAGCCCTTTGCCAATGCACTTTGTTTAATATTTAGTGACTTATCCTCTGATCTTAGTTCCCTCTCTCATTCCCTGTGGGAGAGCTCCAGAACACTGCTTGGTGCCTTCCTCTGACAGCTCAGCCAATACCAAAAACTCAGCAGGCAGGCATTTGAAGTCACAAACCTGCATCCTACTACCTTGTGACAGTATGTCCAAACAGTAGCTCTGTGCATCATCTACAAGACTTTTATGCTCCGAGGAATCCTCACGATAGCAATTTACAATAGGATCTTTGAGATACAGACCTTGAAGTTGCTGACTCTCTGATATAATGGGTATCTCAGGAGAAGGAAAAGGTCAAATCTCATGTTGTTTAAACATGTGTATACTATTTCTACTGCGCATCAGGCCCTTGGTTACAAGTCGTGAATGCAATGTTAAAATTTATATACATTTTCTTTCTCTCAGGATGTTGTTAAAACAGACAAGGCAGCTATTTATTACCCATCTCTTGTTACCCTAACAGTATTAAGTTAACCATCTAGAATGGTATTGGAGACGCAAGTAGAGCAGAATAATAGGGGTAGCAGATTACTTTCCATGAATGAAATTAGTGAACCAATTGGGTTACTGACAACAGCTTTTATGCTTTTTTTTCGGTTCTAGCCCATAAAACTATACTAACTATACACTATACTATCCCATAAAACTAAAAGATAGAATGAATTTACTAAAGCTGTGTGACCATTTCAAGTGGTTAAACTGTGAATAAAATTGGAAAGAAATAACCGTTGTAGCAGATAAGCATATTGTTCTAGGTCAATTATTTACTATTTATGACTCTGCTGAGCGTAGTGAGAAGCAAGTCATTTGAAACAACAAAAATCACATCAGATACTGGAAATCTGAAATGAAAAAAGAAAACACTGGAATTGTTCAGCAGGTCAGGAGCATCTGTGGATAGAGAGAAAGAGTAAAGGAGTTTTATGGTTTTTCTGCAGATAAATTTTCAGTGGAGTGGGAATGGGGCTTTTACGAATGCAACATATTGCTGTAGATCTGGAGTCACAATGTAGATCAGAGCAATTAGGAAGCAGATAGCCTTCCCTAAAGGACATTAGTGAGCCAGATCAGTTTTACAACAGTCAATGAAAATTTAAGGACACCACTACTAAGACTAGCTTTCAATTCCTGATTTTATTGATTGAGTTGAAATTCTACGAGTTGCCATGGGGTATTTGAACCCATGTGCCAGAACGTTAGCATGGGTGTCTGGATTACTTTTCTAGTGACATTTCCAATATGCAACCACCATCCCAGGATTGCTATAGGTTGTTGCTTAATTTTGACCTGGAGGTAGTCCCATTAAATCTAACCACACCCTATCAGACTAATGCACCAGAGTCTTGTATCAAAGCTTAGGGACTGGGCTGGATGTTAAAAAAGCAGATCAGGCTCGGGATCACTGGAGGGTGAGCACACAAGTTTTACTAGCTTAGTGTCAGGATTGCAATCCCAAACTATCTCAGGGTTCCAAGAGGTTTCTGCCTTTAAGAGATGGGTAGCCAAATGAGAGAAATTGAAGCTAATTAAAGGACCATGTCCTGGCTGACAGGGATTTCCAGCTGGTAACATGGGTAAGTGATATTAGCCTGGACCATGGCCAGGCAATGACTGGCAGGCTCACATCAAGAAAAGAGGGTCTTAGACCTGGGGGTCCCTTGTAGGCTGCAACGCAACACCAATGGCTGCTGGTCACTGCCTCTCTCTGACCCTCCATTAGAAGGGTCCTCCTCCATGGTGATGCTTATGACATTTTTAAACATGAAAAATGCTGATTTTTGCTCAGAGGACACTCCCATTTTGAAGTTTCCCTCTCATTCAATTATGAATCTGTAACTCCTATGTTGGATGGTGAAGTTGTTGCTTTGTCATTGCTGGAGGCCTCTTATAGGCCAATTAGCCTCATGAGTCAGCCCACAGTCCTTAATTAGATGGCAGGCCAGTAAAAATTGTCTGGGTGAATCCGGAACATGCATGTGCGGTCTGGGCCTATAACAGGACCTGTCTTTGAATTCTTCAGTTTTCTGTAAAATGGAAGGAAGCAACTAATCTGAATAAGAAATGTAAAGGCTGTTCAATTGATTCCATGGAATTATTTTGATTTTGGTTAGTAGCCATTCAAATCCAGGAAATTTTAGAAACTACTTTGGAGGAAATTGTACAAGTTATTTGTATATTAGAGCTGGTTTATAATTATTAAGAGGACAGTCTAAGCCAGTATGAACTCCTACAGTGATAATAAACACAAGAAACACTGTGTATGTCGAAAATATTCTGGTAAAATAATAGTTTAGCATTAAATTACAGTGTATTGCACTTTATGAAAGATCGCATGGAAGGATTTCTGCTGTAAATATTGTATCACTGTTTGCTACTCATTTGATTATATTTCTGTTATGAAGAGGAGTTATTCAAAGTATATATATGTTGAATGTGTTAAGAAGAACATTTTGCAAAAAAAAGGACACTGTTTGCAGCTGCAATGTTGCATTTTCAAAGAACAGCTGCTTGAATGGACTTACTAACTTTACAAAACTTTCAGAGAGGTCACACGACCCTGTTTGTGGGTGCGAAGTATTGTTTTGAAAAAAAGACCTTTTGCCCTCTGTATCTTTTTGTCTCTGAATACCTTCTTATCAAGGTTTCACATTGAAGAAAAATATCATCACCTTAAGGAGAAGATTCTCAAAGGTGAATACTGAACCTATACCATTGTCTCCAGATAAAGAAAAATCAACCAACTTGAACCTTGAGAATTCTGGATGATTATACCAATGCATCCATTATCTTAGCAGCTACTTCCTTTAAAACACTAGGATGCAGGTCTTCAGGTCCACAACACTTGTCAACCTTTGATCCCACTGGGTTTCCTAGCACATCATGGCATGGTTATTGAAAAGGCCTTCTGTTACCTCTTTCTCTACAGCGAGTCCAAGACCCACCATTGTATGCTCTGTTTCGGTTCGTCTGTTACTGACCTAAATTAAAAATCAAAACAATCATGGGCTGACTTTAGTCTGAAAAATCAGATGATGTTTTAGGATATCAGTGCAAGGGTCACTACAGTAAGTTCTTATTTGTATGACAGGTGGGGCGTATCATCCAGCTATAGTGTAATTTTCCAACTGCATATATGTATTGATATCACATGTGGTGCTGTACTAATTTTAAATATACAAACTGCATTTAAAACATGACAAAAGTAAATAAATATTATGATAAAGTTATGCAATTTGTATTTGGTAACTGTTGCATTAAAACTAAGACAAAAGTAAATGAATATTATGACAAAATATATGCAACAATTACCATTGACCCTTTTATTAGAAATCTTGCCACATCTTTTCTTTCCTTGCCTTTACAGCTCTCTGACGGTACTAATTGTTTCTGAGGTTCAGTTCTACATCTACTGGCAGTTTTCAGTACTTCACCCAAGAGACAACTTTCATTACTGAATGCTCGTTGTTCAGTAGTAATTCTACACAGTGGATGTTAGCAGGCTAGTTTTCTATGGGAGTAGAATTTGCATAAAGATCCTATGCATACTATTTTAATCATAAAAGTAACCTATTCAAATACTACTAACAAAACTGCTTGTATACAAGGCAATTTTATCCACTAATTTTTACAATTTATTAATTTACTTCATGTATCACTTTGTCCAAATCCCACTTTTTTCAGTAAACTACATAATCTTGCAACAACATGGTGGAATGCATGACTCATCATCCATATCACATTTACAGAAATAGCAAAAACACTTTTTAAACAACTGACTCATCATAATGTCTCTATACTTGAGAATCAATATTTAGCATAATCAGTTGTACATGAACTGATGCAATTTCATTATTATAAAACTCAAAGGCATCAAATCTATGCAGGCAAATAGAATAGGTTCAGGGAAGTTTCTAAAGGGTGAAGAATGGTGGTAGGATACAACTTCAGTGCTCGACATAGCATCCATTAGGTACATGCAGAGGCTGTTTAGCCAGCCCAAGCAATCTATATCTGCTACTCATTGCAAATAACAATTTTACAAGCACTGTGTGAGCAGTTGTCAGGAGATTATTTCGAAAAAAGATTAGGAGCAAGGAAGACCCAGGTAAACTCCCATTAGGAAAGATGATACCTTTAGGACATGCACGAGACACATGGGGAGGTGACTCATTTCATTCAGACTAGTCACATACCTCTTTTCCCTGTAGTAATCCAATATTGATTGAACAGTAGGGAGGAAATTTGAATATGCAAATCAAGCATTAGTTGGGACTGCTGTATTATCTTTATATCATATAATAAAGGCACTTTGGATTCAATACTCCAGTTTCACACTTTTTCTTTAGGTTAACATGTATACCCTCTCATATAAAATTAAATATAATCCAAAAATGTAGAAATAAATAGCAAAATACACTCACACTGGAAAATGAAATAACATCCAGAAATATCTAAAATCAAAAGACACTGTTAACAATGATATAACCAAAGTTTGATGTCTGGAGTAAGCATGTCTGGAGGCCGAATGAGGAAGGAGGCAATTTTATGCAATTTGTTGATTGCAGTTCTTTTGAAAATTATATCAAAACAAGTTTCACAGATGAAATAAAAACCAACTTTAATTAATGGAAAATGTTCAGACAAAATAGATATTCTTGAGGGCAAATATACCTTCTATAATTTTCAGTCTGGTATAATTAAATCTGCTTACTTCCACAGAAATCAATTTAAGTGGTGCATACAGAAGCTATGAATTCGCAGGTATTCTCACACAATTTGAGTAAAAGACAGTATATTTCATTACCATGTAAATCAGTTGGTTAAAGAGGGACATTCTATTGATACATATGTTTTTCTATTTTGAACGGTACCCATTACTAAATTGCTTAGCATTTAATGTTATTGCTTTCATCATGCACATAGGAAAATTATCTAAGGATTGTTGTGAGCTTTTAATAGTGAAGCTAAGCGTGAAGGGGACATGCACTGGCAACACAGCTGCAGCATCGCAGGCCTGATTTTCCAACATTGAATCCCAATAAATGTTGCAGGTATCTGATTTCGAAATTGCCCCTCAACTGTATTAGGCTGCCAAGGTGATTGGCATCCAACTGTGTCCAATGCATAAATTATATCACTATTCAACTTTGAAGAAAATATTATTAAAAACAATAAAACTCTGAGAAATTTCAAACTATAAATGGGATACTGGAAGAGGACTGAGAGTTTGTGGCATGGCAACAGCTTTAAATAGTTAGATCGAGGGCCAATAGTGATGTGGACACTGCAGCTAGCATTTGAATCTATATCTGTTGTAGCCTTCTCAACCCTGTTGTTTTTAAAGAACCTAAGTAGTGTACTTTTCAACAGGAGCTTCTTTGCCATTATTCCAGCAGTTAAAAGCTAGCCATGCTGAGAAGACCGCATAAAGAACAGATTGCAAAACATTTCATATAGTTTTATCTTCTCAGTCTTTGTACCATGATGATTCACCTGCCTGGGGAAACTAAACAAGTTGGATGATATGTAAATTGTATAAGATCTGTTGGAAGGAATGGAATTTATATAATCACTTATTAAACCATTGATTCACTGAAGGACTTCCAAGATGTAAGATTTCACCTGGTCATTATATTTTAGCAACATAAGTAAAGCAGAAAGATGCTTGCTATTTTGAGACTCAGAGTTTTTACAGTTTGCAAGCAGGCCATTTGGCCCATCAAGTCTACTCCGAGCCTCCTAAGAGCATCCCATGAAGACCCACCCCCTACCCTATCCCTGCAACCCTGCATTTCCTATAACTGATCCACCTAGCCTGTATATCCCGGGACATCATGGGCAATTTAGCATGGCCAATCCACCTAACCTGCACACTTTTTGACTGTGGAAGGAAACCAGAGCACCAATAGGAAACCCATGGAGACATGGGGAGAATGTGCAACCTCCATACAGACTGTCGCCTGAGGTTGGAATTGAACACGGATCCCTGGCACTGTGAGGCAAAAGTGCTAACCGCTGAGCCACTGTACCGCCCGAAAGATTGCAAAAACATTCTAAAATAATAGCCAAATAATGTCATGGGAAATGTCCCTCAAGAGGACATGCTCCTGCCTGATTTATCATGTTGCTACCACAACAACTACAGGAAATTATTTACCTGGGAGATCAAAGAAATACAAAATGATTGGGGTGAGAAACATCAAGGGATTATTAAACTAATCTTTCTCATTAGGAGCCAACATCTTTAAAATGCCTTTAAACCATATAAAATAGTTTGCAATTTTGCGAAGCCAACACTCACCTCCGCATGGTGCTCTTCATTTTGCTGCAGCACCTCAATAACCAGTTCAGCAAGCCGGATTGTGTCTTCCAGTTTTTTGGCAGGAGTAACTAACTGTCCTACATTTTCTGTGGTGGATAGTATTAAAAATGAGTAACACAATATAAACAACATTTTTTTCTTAAGATAAGCTCCCCTTCACTTTAGAAGCAATTTCTAAGTTTTTATACAATTATCATTCAAGAAGTTAACCTAATACATACTTAACAAAACTGTTATATTAAAAAAAGATAATATATACTATATCATTTATTCCAGTACAATGTTCCAGCTAGGATTCTAACCAGATACAAGTTCATGTTCTGATTTTGTAATGTCCAATAGATCTACAAAAACGTAGATATAATTTAGGACATCAGTGTGGACGAAGTAATCCAATTTCTGTAAAGTCTCACATTCCTGTAAATTCTTAAGGTTTGTTTTTGGGATCCAGTGATATTTTTGGGGAATTTGAATGGTGAGCTTCACAAAAAATTGGCAACAGTTTCAAATTAACCTTGGCTAAAAAGGTGCCATTTAAAACAAAGACTGAGAACACCAAAGGAAAGATCTAATTGGAACACTGTCAGCTGCCCGAAAGATATTATTGTACAACACTGTTTACTCAAGAAACTTAAAGTCATCATGCAATATGTTATGCAGCAACACTGTTAGTTTGTGCTGACATTTATGTTTATGAATGTTGTATACACCAAATGCTCAAAGAAGGCAAGAGTGTTACTTTCTAGGATCTATGTTGAAATTTAAAAAATCATAATAAACAGCAATTTTAAAATTTATTTTCAGCAGACCATATATTTCTGTAACAAACTTAGTATAACCAAGGCAAGGAAAACAAAAGATTGTTTAAATGCAACAAATCACTAAACTAAAATCAAACAAAATAAAAAGCTGTAACAGTACTTGGTATTTGTTTAGGCATGCCTCTGATTCTCTGACTAAGAATGTTTTGCGACGATTTTATGGGTGGAGGTGCGGGCGGTGGTTTAGGCCAAGATCGTCGTGCTGTCATGCATGAGTGAAAGAGACAGGAAAAGTAAGCAAGCAGGCGACTGAATGAGCAATGGTACAAGTATTGGAAAATTCATATAGTGAAAGAAATAAATTTATACCTATGACAATTCAAGAGGTAGTCTTGTAACCGCTAATTACAGTTATAACTAGATGTTTCCAAAGATCTCAATAGTAGATATTTTAAGCACAATAGAAGCCGCATTTGTCTTAATATCACAGTCTTAGGACCTGTTACAAACTGTCAAATTCTTTTGTTTTGCTTGTATCATTTAATCCAGTTAGGTTAAATAGTGACATTCACTGACATACCCAACTATACGGTTTTCTTTACAGGGCAATTTGAATTTAGTAATGAAATGGCACAAGAAATTAAAATTCTAAAAATAATTCTACCCTAGGAAATAGCTTTAAATCTATTGTTAAATCAGGTATTTTGTTTGTCATTTGTTTCTTTGAATGTATGGTTGTCATTATTTTCTCAATGATTGCAGTTAAGATCAATGGGGACTCTTTTCAACTTTGTCAAACAGACAAGAATCTAGCAGAATGGATTCCTCACACATTGCAGCACTGTCTAGTATACTTCCCACTGAGAATAATGAGATGTTAATCAGGCAGCTTCTAAAATAATGGTACAATCTTGCTTCACCAGGTAAACACTCAGGATGCGATGTTGAAAATTAGCTGATATTCCTACTTATGGAGCATTGATTTGCAGTGAACACGCATAGCTTTATGCAATAAACATAGAAAACAACAATCAATGCTTTCAGCATCCCTATCC
The DNA here is from genome assembly GCF_021869965.1 of Rhincodon typus. Taxonomy (NCBI): domain Eukaryota; kingdom Metazoa; phylum Chordata; class Chondrichthyes; order Orectolobiformes; family Rhincodontidae; genus Rhincodon; species Rhincodon typus. The sequence goes on from NC_063347.1 coordinate 33,807,266, forward strand.
CTTAAAATTTAATTAACCAGAGTGCTGGAAAGTTTGAGTTTGAGACTCAAGACATATTATTTGCAATAGAAGCCTAAGATTTAGATACTAACAGGAAAAAAAAAATCTATTTGGAAGCTGTTGTAGAAAGAGCAAAGAATATCAAAAAGGAAATTAAAAATCAGAATTACACAAGGGACAATACTCCAAAATATGAGAAGTAGATGCATTTGCAACTATGGAGAGATAAGATACAGTAGCTATAGTGGGACTTAAGTTTGGAGTGGACTAGAAACTTTAATATTCCTGCTAAACGACATATTTAGGAGAAATGTTTTTGGCTGTAAAGCCTACAAGGTTATCCACCTGTTAGTGCCAGGTGCCAATATCCCCATTGGAATTCACACGGCTGACTCAATGACAAAACAAGTTAATGACCCAAGAATGCAGGCAAAGTAAGAAAACTAACAGTGCTTCCTGCTCTTCGGCTCAAAGGGAACCCCAGTTCACTGAAGTTGAATGTTTCAATGGTTTTCTATCTCTTCCATCTCAAACTGTGTTTGGAATTCTTTCACAGGCTTCTCTTAACCTCACTGGTCCAGCCACACCATGGCTTCAAAAGCAGGTGGGAGGCTGGGAATTCTATGGAGAGTAACTCATCTTCTTGATTCTCTAAAGCCTTCCACAATCTGCAAACTACAAAGCCAAGAGTGTGAGAGGCTGAAATTCATCATTAAATCTCGGCAATGCCCCAGTAAATGGAAGCGAACCTGCCAATCTGGCCATTTTCCCACTTCCATTGCTGCCTCAGGCCTGACTTTGGAGGTGTTGGACCCAGTTTATTCCTGCCCACACCTCCCCAGAACAGAAGTATTGTGGGTGGGAGCCTATTTAAAAAAAAAAGGTCTGTCAAGTTGGGAAGTTACCCAACTCAAGCCTGTTACTTCCTTTATAAAAACTAGCCTAATGTTTTCACATTAGAACCCAATAGCATAATGTGGATACCATCCAATACCCTTTGAACTTTGCACAAACTATTGAATCATTTATTGTCACTTGTATTCAATACAAAATACAGTGAAAACTATACATGGTTGCTATGCATTAGTGCCATTCTCATTATTTTTAAACTTATTCCAAGTTAAAGAAAGATGGCTTAAAGGGAGTCCAACTTTTCCTTCACTGCCGTTACAGTCCCAATCTAGGCTTCACCAGCCCACACCACTCAGCTGCCAGAGTCCCACTCCAGACTTCACCAGCTTATGCTGTGCCACTGGACTGCCGCTCTGAGCTTCACCAGCCCATGTCACGCTGAAGCATAGAATTCCGAGACCCAATATGCTATTGCTGAGAACCCAACCCAAAATTGATGAATTCTTCAGGTTTACAGAATATGGTATCAGCGACCTGTTCAATGCATGGTTGCTGAGGTTTTTGCTTGTAGACTGGACAGAGCCAGTGGCGTAAAAGTTAACAGTTGTGTTGACTTTGACAACTGCTTGCATCGTGCATCTGGGCTCTAGGTCATCATGTGAAACTAGAACAATTCATCTAGGGTTTCATAAACCAAAGTCTGGAAAGATATACCTTCTCTCATTCTTTTAATTAAGTTCCCGAGGCCTAGTGACTTTGTAAAGCAGGTTGACTTTACCCCTTATTAAGCCTGCCTCACTCTCATTTGTTCCTATTCTCCTCCTCATCCTAGACCAAGGTGGCATGTAGAAAAAAACCTTGGAAAACCTACAGTTCTCTATATTACAGTTTACTACGGGTTAGAAATCACAGGTAAAAAGAGTCAATCCAAAGCTTATTCAACTTCCTTGCCAAAGCAAAAAAAATCTTAAAATACACAGGGAATAGGAGATAAGTGCACAAATTGGAGGACTGCAGGAACAACTGGTCTCAGGATGAAGTTCTAAAGCTCTGAAAATCCAGACAAATATTGTAAACACTGAAATTGCAGTAGGCAAGGGAAAGAACACTACACAAATTTACCCCCTTATTTTTAAGAATCTGATCCCCTGGTTTCTCTGTATTCTTTTTGCAGATGTTCCCTGTGCAGTAATTCCCTCACCAAAATGGCAAAATATGTGAGTGGACAGGAGATCCAATTTTGGAGGCAGAATAGCATTCATAGCATAGAGACTATGATGTGTTCCAATAGACCAATATTTCTATCTTGTTTTGTTCCATTATGTGTGTCTTATTGAAGGGCTGGATGACAGAAATAGCTTATCACCTGGACTGAAGTGGATGTAAAACAAAGACCCAACGGGATTATACTTCATCCCAAGATCTGTACATGAAAATTAAGATGCATTTCACCTGCTTATCAGCAAATAGAGTTTGGATTTATGGGGTTCTCTTCTCTATTACTACTGAGCTACCTCCTCCATTACTAAAGCCAAATCTATCACTATTATGGTTTTTCATTCCTCACTAATGCCTGGTATGTTAGCTTCTACTTACTAATTTTCCTTTTGATCTCTATCACAATGTCCATGCTGCATATGTATGTAAAATGGTTATTATTAATGTCACAGGGACCTGGCTGGACAAAATAAGGAGCATGTAGGAAATAGATCTGGGGCTAGTGTACTATTAACAGTTTCTGTAGAAATGTAGTTCCAATAAAGAGCTGCAGTAATGGAATAAACCTTCTGTTGTTTACTTAACAAGGCCCTTCTAATTAGACCAGAAAGGCAGACATCCTAATCCATACTGAATCACTTCGGCTTTGAAGGAATCTGGACACAACATGATGGCAGTTCTGGGCCCCTGCTATAATATAGTGAGTTGAGGTGACAAGCATTATTTCTAAATGGGGTCAACTGATAAAAATTAGCATTTAGAGCTTCAAGAAAAATCAGAAAAAAAATGCCACTGACCCAGAGTACTTTAAGAGAAACAAATACCATCAAGGGCTGATGACATCAAATCCCATAATCTGTGGCAGCACTCAACACAGAAAACAGAAAATGACACAGAAAACAGAAAACAATCAAAGAATTGATACAGAAAGCATTTCAGACCTGACAAGAGGTACACAGGAACAGAATAAATCTGCAGCTGCAAGGCAGAAGTACAGGCTATATCATGAGGAGGCCTGTGGAAGGAGACGGAATTCCTGGTTGAGCCAGTCAGACATCAAGGATTACATGTGTACAAACCAAAAACACTTGTACAAAAGGGAAATGTTAAATGGCAAGCTGTAAAGCCAGTAATTATCTTAAAAATTTGCAGCTTCAATTGGATGGTGCTACCATTGTGCATAGATACTACGAAGTAGGGCTGGAAAAATTGAACTAAGAGGGTCATGGGAGAAGACTCATATATTCTAGGAAAAGGCAGCCAGGGACATTGTGAACCAAGCTACTTAAAGCAAATAAGCAATGAAGAAATATGCAATAGTCATCTAACACAGAAATCATTTTCAGAGACAAGGAAAATGCTGCATGAGTTTTAGTGAGACTGTGAAGAATGAGAAACCTCCCATTGCCACTGCAAAGAAATTGAAAAATCTTCATCACAATCATGGAGTGCAGGAAAACCCTCACTACAACTCCAAAGCCTAGAAAAACCTTTCAATACCGCAACAAGTGTGGGAGGACTGCCATTACTGCAGAATGAAAATTTTTGAAGATAAAATACTTAATCATATGGCATTAAAATGGTATTGTCAGAAAGATTTAATTTCAGAGATGTGCCAACTAAAACACAAAGTTGAACATCTTGGAGTAAACAATTCTTCAGGCATGAAATAGTTGCTTCTAAACTGAATAATAAGACAGGTGCTAACCAAGTATACTTCCGTAAATAGTATGCAGTATGGTAGGAAATGTAATTATTTGTCCAGGGATAAATGAAACATCACACAATTTCAACGAGGTATTACTTTGATCTAATTATATTTTGGAAAGAGCAAGATTTAACAAAAGAGCTCAGCATTTAGATGAACCTATAGAGGATATTATTAATGATCTTTACAAGCAAGTGGGGAAATGAAACTATGGTGCCTATGATGAGACAGAATTCATTGGAAAACAAATTATCATAGCTTTTGTCAGATTTATTACAGTCTAAAGATCAGAGAAAGCCATTCAGATGCAAACTGAAGCAGAGATCCAAAAGCAATTTAGAGGAATCCAAAGAGAAGAAGATTAAACTGGCATTCGAAGTCTACATAACCTATTAATTTCTTGAGGCAAAAACCACAAAAGACACACCAGATATGACAACACAGTGGTTAGGACAGACACCAGACACTAAAAGTCTTTACCAACACTACAGAAGAGAGATACCTCACAAGCATGAACAATACCCAGCTTTTAACATTGAATGTTTTTATTGAGAACAAGTAGATCATTTTCAGGAAATGCACTAAAGCAGGACACAGCCACACGAAAGAAGAAAGCTGAAGAACAGCCTACATAGAGATAAATGAAGTAGAACCATCACCACTAGAAAAGTTTCTTAGTTTTAGAAACTCAAAGTTTCCTAGGTTAAATTGGTAACCCAGGTCAAAGGTTTGGCACGCAGACATTTGCGTCAATGGGCATTTCATAAATTTCAAGTCAGACATGGGAGTAAGTGCCACAATGTTGTCAGATAGACAGCATTGGTTGACTAAGTACTCTCTATAGTTGACAAATGTTCAGTTACATCATCCAATGGACATTGTACTTATGGGACATCAAATTCTAGGAAACCTTTAAAACTTCTTTCTCTTGAGCAGAAAGGAGTGTGCTGACCATAGTCTCGTTCAAGAGGTGGAAGAGGTTAAACAACAAAAGATTAGGGAAGAGCCAGGAGACATTTTTTCGGGACTCTGCAAACTAATGGTGGAACCTAAATAAAAAGCCAAATCTCCAGAGGCTAGTTAAACTGAAATAAAAAATAAATGTTTCATACTGCAAATGAGACGAAAAGCATTGACTACAGTGGTTTGGCTGAAATGTTTTCCACTTCTGTCAAAATTGAAGTGAGTTCATATTCCAAGTGGCAACAAGGTTTGAGATGAAGTACAAGCAAACAGGCAGCAACTGAACCGTCCACACTGCTCAAGAGAATGCACAGTGATAGAGAGACAATAGAAGTATGGGCAACTAAATTGAGTGAGGTTACAACAGAGCATAGTGAAAAGTTAATTATGATACATTTAAATCTGATATTGGGTGCTGAAGTGATTAAGAAGGGAGATGGTCAAATAAAATGTCTGACTAGTTTTCAAGGAAAAAGCCCCTATAACAATAAAGAGTATCACATTAAGTAAGAATAAATCTCTAGGTAAAACAATTGAGAAATCTGACTTCACCAAGAATTTAAACTCTAAGAGGGAGGCAGAAAATCCAAAATATTCAAGAAACTGAAGTATTGATTTTGCCTACTTTTACACAAAGCCAAATGTGCAGTAAGAAAAAAATATTCTATTGTCACAAATTAAAGACATTGTGCAACTCCATGGAAGTCACCATTGAGAAGACACATACAACTTGCAAAAATCCAAATTACTGCAGAGAAAAATGTACCTGCACGGGATCAATCACTCTGACATCTATAACAGAGAGACATATATCACTGAAACCCTCCAAAAAAGAAAAATGAGGTTAATGATCCTCCAGTACAAGAGAGAACTACAGATCTCAGGCCATTAGGAAGACAGTTCACGTCAACCATGTTTTACTCAACAAACCACCATTCTTTTAATTTTGAAGATAACACCTTGAAGGACAATAGTCAATCCTTCAAGATAATATGAATTTGTAAAGTCAATGACAAGGGCGAAGGAGGGTGGAGGGATTGGTGGCAAGTGTAAATAAATGTATACGAACAAATGTATAACAATATAACAATCATGAAGGAAAAGAATTTAGTAGCGACGTTATGTATATTTGTTTACTCAACAAGATTCATTTCGTTAGACCAGAAAGGTGGATATCTTAATCCATCACATTGGACTTAAGGGAACCCACGCATAACATGCATTAATCGTCAGCCACAGGTTGGTGTTCAGATTATGTATACATTTGCCCACTTCTGGTGGTTGAATATATTTGGTTTTTCTGTGGATAGCAAATGGTGCTATTAGTAAAGAAATACATGCCCAATCGGGACTTTACTGGCACTATCCTGATGTTTATAAACGCAGCTAGGAAACATATTAATAATAAAGTTTTATGTCCTTGTACGTGGCTAGATGCATAACCTTCTGTCATCTGTATATTGGAAAATCACGGTCAATCCATACAAGATTTTTCAAAAAAGGCTGGTGGTGGATGAAATATATGCCTTGCTATAGTTGGGTACATAACGAATATAACTTGTGGAAACCACAGAACATCTGAGGCTGTGAAGATATGTAATATAATTCTGTTTTATTTCTATGAGTAAGTGGCAGAGTTCCTCGTTGAAATGAGGTTTAAAGCAGTTAGCGATGAAGCTTTTTCCATTGTTCTTCTGCAATCCATATGTATATTCTTTGACAGCTCAAAATTTCTAGTGCTTAAGTGAGTTAAAAAATTGCTTCCAAAATGTAAAAGTTTTGACCACAAATCTGTGATTTTAGGTTTCTACTTTTTCACTGCCTTTGCACATTTGTATTTCTTATATTCTTCTCTAAGTAATGGGATTCTCTGTGAATTCCACTCTACCACAGCTTTGGACAACATGTTTAATGTCTCATCTCTCCATTGGGGAATGTCAAGCCCTACAACAGTTTCTCTCTTGGGTGTCACATGTTGCTAGATGAAGTTATTACCTTCTCGGGCCTCAGAACATTAGATCCATAAAGGAAGAACCAAAGGCTTTACTTAAGAAGAAATGTAGTGTTAATTGTTACTTTAATTAGTACATAATTAGATGAAGCATCATCTCTTTAGTATTGTAACAAAAATTGACACTTAGCTGAAGTAGAAGACATTAGTTGATGAGAAACAAAGCTTAGTCAGAAAGGAAGGCTTTAAGGATTGTCTTAAAGGAGGAGACAGAAGTAGGAAAACAGAGAGGTTTAGGAAGGGAATTTGAGAATTTAGGCAGTGCACAGCTAGGCAAAGCCAATATAGATGGTAGGGATTGTATTTGATGCAGGATTGTTTTTTGGATTGGAGGCCTGTCACTAGCAATGTTTGACAGGGTTGGTACTGGATTCACTTTTGTTTATTGTTTATATAAATGATTTGGTTTTGAATATAGGAGGCATGCTTAGTAAGTTTGTGGATGACAACAAAATTGGTGGTATAGTTGAGTGAAAAAAGTTATCGAAGACTAAAAAGGAATCTTGATCAATTAGGTCAATCGGCTGAGGAGTGGCAGATGGAGTTTAATTTGGATAAATGTGAGCTATTGCATTTTGGTAAAACAAACAAGGACAGTTACTTATACAATTAATAGTAGGGCCTTTGGATCATATTGTAAAACAGAGAGCCCTAGGGATTCAGGTCCATAATTCTTTGAAATTTGCATCACAGGTAGGTAGGGTGGTTAAGAAGGCATTTAGCACGCTTGCCTTCATTGCTCAGACCTTCGAGTATAAGAGTTGGGATGTCATGTTGAGGTTGTACAGGCAATTGGTAAGGCCTCTTCTGAAGTACTGTGTGTCGCTCCAGTCGCCTATTATAGGAAGGATATTATTAAACTGGACAGAGTTCAGAAAAGATTTCCTAGGATGTTCCACGGGAATGGAGTGTTTGAGATATAAACATAGACTGGAAAGACTGGGCCTTTTTTCATTGGAGTGTAGGAGGTTGAGAGGTGACTTTATTGAGGTTTATAAAATCACAAAGGGCACAGATAAGGTGAATGACAAAGGTCTTTTTCCTAGGATGGGGGATTTCAAAGCTAGGTGGCATATTTTTAAGATGAGAAGAGAAAGAAAAAGGACATGAGGGGCAACCTTTTTACACAGTGTGGTTCATGTGTGGAATGAACTGCCAGAGAAAGTGGTGGATGCAGGTGCAGTTACAACATTTAAAAGGCATTTGGATAAGTACACGAATAGGAAAGATTTGGAGCGATATCGGCCAAGTGCAGGCAAGCGAGGCTATTTTACATGGGAACATTGTCAGCGTGGACTGGTTGAACCAAAGGATCTGTTTTCTTGCTGCATGCCTCTATGACTACGACTCTATAAACACTACCCAAAGAAAAATTACACAGTATCTTTAAATCATTTTTAGGCTTAAATTTCTAAATTTTAGGAGCTTTCTCAAAGAGACAATTGCTTCTGAAAAGTGAACAATTTTACAAGCGACTGCAGCAAATAAAATAATCCCAATAGAAGAGCTGTTTATGAAGTGTCCTTTACAACAATTCCTTCAATACTTTAACGTATATGTTCATCAAAATACCTGATTTAACATCGGTTAGAGATAAACTGAATTGTTCACATGCACTGTCAAAGAAGACCAAGGTTAAGCCCCTCGCCTTATTATCTATCATTGTAACATAACATCTGAGCCTCTGAGGAAAGAAAAATACCAATAATGTTTAAATGGTTTCTTATAGCAGGTACTACATTTACAAAACCACAAATTATATTGTTCTTCCAATTTCTACTAATATGTTTTAAAGTTTGAAGTTGGTTAATTAAAGATTAACAGTAGCTTCATTGAGGCTGCAATAGTAAATTCTGATAAATTTACCAATCCAGATCAGGACATCACTTTAATTTGTCACTAATTTGACTTAATTGAAAACCCATATGTTACCTATCCTCACTGCAATATGTTGGGTTTTTAATTTCTGAGATATTATCACAATGAACCAGGTATGAATATAATTACTGGATTTTTGATAATAGCACAAAAGTAGTTTGCCTACAGTTTGCAATGATGCTGCTATGTGGAATTTTGGGACAGTTTACACCATTAAAAGTACTATATAAATGCCAGCTGTTGTTGTTTTGAACTGTAATATTTCTAGCTATCAATGTTCCAGGGTACCTCTATGATGTCTGAACTTTACAGAAATGGTCATGGACCTGTGACAATGGTTTGAACTTGTCTCCATTGGATCTGCCAATTTTCTTTCTATCTTTACCACAATGGGCGAGACATAAGCATATCAGTAGGGTATAGTGAGGCCAATTAAATTATGACAGCATGTCACACAAAAGCACAATCTAAAATTAAAGGACTCTTCAACTACCCTTTCCTCTACCATTTTATACTATTCTGTATTTACAAGGTGTGATCTCAGCCATATTTGTACTGTTTCTGTTATTATGGTAAAGAAAATACATAAACATGCTGTGGCAGCTAAAATGTGCCTCCAACCATTATCTAACCAAAGGCTTTGAGATTAGGAAGAAGTCATGTCACTGTATGTTGATTAATATGGGCACATTTTGGACACGCAAAACAAGGGGCCAGAGAAGCTAACAAGTGGTGCTTGCCAGCTGCTGTTTGCTATCCATCGAGACTGACCATTTGACTGTCCTCACAGATCCCACTTAGAAGGGGATTGAGTAGATTACTTCTACTGAGACCAGGGTTTGGATGACACAGTCAGCCCTACTTATACCACTGAAGCTTTCCTTATTCCACTGAACTAACTTACACATTGAATCCAAGTCTGAGGGTCTGCACTAAACAGATCTCAACTTTTCTTTCTTTATTATTTATTGTGATGTTGGCACACTGGGAAGACCAGCATTTGTTGCCTATCCCAATTATTCATCCCAACGTAGTGACCTGGACTGGGACTCAACACATTTGGGTCCTGAGTCCACTCATTCTACTGAACGCCTCACTGTAATGCTGAAAATGGGCCCATGGAGTTCTGGTGTCTATCTCTCAAGAATAAGATCAAACAATATCAAAGACTTGCAACTGAAGCTCCCCAAGTGTACACTGTAACCTCTGGCTTGGTTAATATTTACAAATGATACAATTTGCACTAACCCCAGAAGAAAACAGGCATGCTGCTCTCCAGCTACTTAGATAGTTTAATATTGCAATGCTTTTGAAGGTTTTTCAATGAGTGCCCTTATGTAAGGAATTTCTTAATTCTTATCTTAACAGTGAATATTATCAGAACATTTTAGTCTAACTGATAAGTATACTATTGGTGCATCATACTTTATGAAACTGTAGTACACTGATGTAGTTTCTGTACATATTATTTTGATTTGAATGGTATGTTTTACATTTTAATCAAATAGGACGAAGAATTTCCTTGGCTCAGATGATAGATACACACTGTACTATGATTCAGAGAAGAGGCAAAGATCCTTATAAACTAATATCAGTAAAATAAACACAACTAAAACAAAACTTAATTATAACTACTCTTCTTATACAGGTCAAACAATGCATTGTACAGAAAACTATGCTGCAATTTGTGCACATAAATGCATTAAGTGGTGAGTTAAAATGAAACTGCAAGTTGCACTCTCTCCAGAGCTATGTTTAGGGTTTATAAGTTCACCATGGTCATGAAACTAAATAGTAAAAATGGAACTAAAGACATTTAAAGTAATTTACTTGCAAAAAGCAAAAATGTCTTCTTCTTCGTTGTAAGAATTATCCCATTAATTATTTATGTGTGTGAAATATATTGTTTACACAATTTATATTTGAATAGCTCTGAATAATAAAACTGATTGTTTTATCACGTAGGCTTTAGAAGATCTAGGAACAAAAATTACTAAATGATTAATGCTATTGGTAAAATGTCATATTCTACATTAAGCACAGCTGTATAGTTGCTCCTGCTATTTTGATCATTGAATCATAATTTGATGTGCATAATTTTTACATAAAAACTCTGAAGATGATGTAACTTGCAAACTAATTGAAATTCCTGATTGTTTTTAGTTCTAAAGCTATAAAGTTGTTTTCACTAATACTATTTCATACTTTCTACAGACAGCACAAATTAACTCCTTAAGTGTTTCTACCCCAGAGACTCATTAAGTATTAATTGAGCCTGCTGAAGAGCACCTCAGAAGCTACGCTGCTCAAAATTACTTTGAAATGATAGAAATAATCTAATGATATTGTCCTACTACATTAAGATGTAGAATACAATAGTTCACCTGGATCCTTTTGATTGTCTATATGAGAGAGAGAGCAACAAGGAGAGAAAGAGAGAAAAACAAGACAAATATGCACAATTAATGAGCAAGTGAACCAAAAACTACACCCTAGATGTGTGGTACCAATGACTTGCAAAGTGTCTGCCCAATGCCTTCAACTACTCTCAACAAAATGGATGCCACTATAAAAGCCTTCCGCGCAAAGGGTAATACTGGTGCATCACATAGATGGAGAGTCAGCAATTAACATTCTGAGATGAAGGCAAGCAATGGCTTAAGGTAGAAGTGAATCATTGAATCCTAAAATGTCAAAAACTCAGATGATCCATCAGCAGCTTGAAATTGAGAAAGGATTAAGGTATGTAAAAAGAACATGTATGTGTATGATTACATTTGTTTAATTAGTCACAGACAAGACAGACTAAGATTAAATTATTTCCACATACATCTAGCAGGATGCTTTCATCCACAGTAAATAAACAGTTCATTTCTCATGACCAGTTCCATGACACTGGCTAGATATGCGAGTCCTGGCTTTGTATAGTGTACCAATGACAAGTGCTTACAACTCAGGAATACACAGAAGCAAAGTAAAAATGCATTCAAGTCACAGACAATAACAATAACTTAAAATTTTACAGATATTTTGAGTTCATCACAAACAATGGGCCATGTGTAAAAACCTGGTGTAGATCAAAAGCTGGACTTCAAACATTCGAGATCACAAACAGAAGCAACAGACAAGGAGGCTGAGGGAGGAAAAATGCAAGAGTGGGATTGGTCAGGGACTGACTTTGACTGGTATTAGAATCATGTCAACAGAAAGAGCGAAAGACAGTGTGGAAAGGATGTGGTAAGTACTCACGAATGGTTAAATCCATCACTTGAGAGGCCAAGCAGTAGACAGGATGCTCATACATTTCTCTGTTTTTCCCTATAAAAGAGGATTTGGGCATGCAAGAAGCTTAAGTCAGAAGTAAAGAGATCATAGATCAGAGGAAAATTATATTAGGTCAGAAAGAATAAAAAAAAGCTTTGGTGTTGTTTGGGATATTCATAGGACAGCAGGAAAAAGTTATTTGAATTTGTAGTTAATTCAGGTTTAACCATTCAGCATGCTCATGAGTCACAAAAGAAGCTGTGACCATGATTCTGACAAATCTCTTCAGATTTTGTAATCTGTTAATGATAAAACATAATGAATAAAGGAAAACAGGATTTTGTTGATTTAGGCTACAAGATACTAAATGCAGATGCTTTTAGTATCTACACCACTCTCAGGTATTTCTTCATAGGCATAGTCATAAGTACTTCCCCAGCTGATTGATACTTTGAGTCAGGCCATTAACACTGTACAGTTAGGATTTTTTTATTTTGACAGATTACATGATATGTTGTCAAATAGATACTAAGGATAGCCAATTCAGCTTTGAAATTTTTTTTGCATGTTATTAATGAAACAATTAGACAGGGAAGCTATTGATATAGTTGAATATTTCAGACAGTATATTTGAGCTATTTTCAATAAAATACAGAATGGACTATGCCCATGTAAGGAAACCTGATACATGCAGTTGGTGAATGCTGGGTTGCTGAGATCACAATCCCCGCATGCTGGCCATTAAGTACTTCTACAGCCACTTTTTTAGGAATATAAAAAAGTGACTAAGTCAATAAACAAGAAAGGAGAGAAGCAGGAAAGAACAGGTAGTGCAGAATGAATTACTTCTCTGAACAAAGAGCTGGAAAAAAAAGTGTTTGGTTGCTTCATAGTATTCCCAGACCTAAAAGTCACAGTGCAAAAGAGGGTACATTAACGGAATTGAGGCACAAAGGGAAATAATCAAACACTGTGGGATCTACACTGGAATTGAATGCATTTTTACTTACACATACCGATCTTGTGCTCAAGCTTACTAGAAATGCACTCAGCTGTCTAAACTTGCAGTCAACTGCAGATCTCACCAGCTAATTAAGAATCTAACATTTTCAAACAATAAAAAAGTTAGTTTTTACATTATTCCACAATATTATGTTACTGACAAAGAAAAAGAAATATAATCTTGAGCCTTAACATACTAAAATAAATTAAACTTCTAATTCTCCATCTATTTTTCAGATTCTTGTTACAAAATGCCTTTAGTGCCCAATTCTTAATTCAAATATTGACATTATTTGCCACCTAGCTACTCCCACTAAATGAAAGCCCTCCTTTTCATACACAATTTACTTTTGTGACAACAACCAGATGAAAGAATACTATTATCTTACAAAATATACAAGTGACTACCATCTTAACACCTTCAAGCAGCTGTTCACATACTTCTACTCTTCAAAAATGAGCAGTTTCCATAAAGTCATAACTGTGGCTGATTATCATTCAAGGAATCATTCCACCGGTCTTAACACAAAGAGATTCTATAATGCTAATCTATGTATCAGTCTGTTTAACTAACAGAAATGTCTTACTCATATTGGCCCAAGAAACTAATGATTCACCTGTACATACTGCAGACCTGTAATTGTGTAAGCAAGGGAGTGAGGACAGACTGGTCAAACATTAAAAGCAATTTGAAACATGTCAATTATCAAATAAACATTTGTAAACCAAAATCAAAATGCATTAGTATAGGAGGACTATAGTTAATAAGATTAAAACATCATATCTTGCTTTCAAAGTTTAAACAAAACCTCCTATTTTTGTATCAACAATATAAGAATTTATAAAATCCTGTTGAATAGAACATTAAAATCTGTGAGTGCCACAAACGTAAACAAATCAAATATGAACTTGACCTCAACAAACTTTGTTATCACTGCACATATTGTTCTTATTAGGTTTTCAGATGATGCCCTTTCATGCTATTTGAGGGTGACTTTCTAGTTTAAATGTTTGAGGATGAATGTTCGTTTAGTTCTCCAGCACATTTGACTGAACTTCGTGAAAGAACTTTAAAAATGATAGAAAAACAAGAGTAAACAGTATCATTCTGAACCCTCCACAGCTCCTGCAGCAAAGCAATGGCAGAAAAGTAGGAGAAACCACATGAAAATTCACTTCTCTTGTATTTAATTCTGTTTATTTCTCACTCCTTTTACTTCTCACTCCTTTTACTCTCTCCAGGCACTGAAATGTCTATGGATGGGAAGTTAAGTAATTTTGTCCTAGGCTCCTATCTTCACTGACAAGGCCCAAACAGGATGTGTAGTTGTGACCTGTGGATGCCTTCCTGTCCTACTCTTATACCCTTTAGGAGGTTGTGCCTATCTCTTCACATGACACATGCATAATGGAAATGGACAACTCAGCAAGTGTTAAAAGAAACAAAGGTTTGTCTTTCATACATAGTGCCACACGGTAGTAAGATCTTCCATATTTCAGACGGTCTTGGACACAGATATAAGTGACAGTGGATCTGAAGTTACCATTCTGTCTTATTTCACTTTGCAGCACAACATAATATATGGCTCTTTGGAAACCTTTCTAATTGTGATAGTAAAGAAAAAGCTTACTTCTTTTCATAACTGTTGGTGATAATGAAATGTTTTAACTGTAGTTGAGAATTCTGTTTTTATTGCATAGTGTATCTAGTATTGTAGGTCACTTTCCAGAGAGATTCCCATATTTAAAGTATTGATCATGATAAATTAGATGACTGAGTAAATTATAATTCACAAGCTCGTGTAGGTTTGAGTTTGTAGATGCATTTTGTTGAAACACTGCAGTATAGAATTTATCACTCATTTTCCAGTTTTTAAACAAACAAAAAAACTTGTTTCTGATTTGGCTGCACTGAGTACCTGATACTATTAATAATGGTTGGATAAATCAGCAATCCACAGCTCATAAATCTTTCATTGTTAATGTATATTTACCTACTTACAGTTAAAATAGGTCAACAGTACAAGTACTGTATAACCTGAAGCTTTGGTTTTAAAATGAGTTAACAATTGTAATTAAATAGTTTAGCCATTCTTAGTAACTGAAGTCACAAGAGAGTGTTTAATTGTTTGATAACATCTAAATATTCTAATTCGAAAATGTAACACTTCTGAATCAACACTTATTAACATCCAGATTTTTCTTAATACTCGGTGTCCAAGGGCTTCATCCAGTGAATTGCATTCATATGAAACTGTTCTGTTACTTACCTTCAATTTTGGCATACTCAGAAAGTCGTGTGTAGTTCACTAGAGCAGCTTTCTCCAGACATTTCCGAATGACAACTTTAACTTCCTCTTGAGGAACAGGTGTTACTATATCCTTCATGAGCACCTTTGCAATGACAGAAATGACAGCGCATTATATTTAAATCCTCATAGTCTTTATGACTTTTCCTAACACCGGAAGAAGTTGGATTTTTTGGGAATTAATGTCTCCACTAAAGACAGTATCTGACTACAGTGTCGAGGAAGAATTCTTAAAGATACTGGATAACAATGCCAAATTAAATAGATACTATATATAATAAAACAGGAACTACTCACCCTCTCCAGGAGAGACAATGTAGCCTTTAATGCACCCTCAGGCCGCCCAAAAGGAAAGCAATACCTGTTAGCAAGACAGATGTTATCAATTTCTTTCCAACAGGGTGAGGATGAATGCTCATTTGGTTCTCCAGCACATTTGACAGAAAAATCACAATTCACTGGATATCCCCAATGTTCTTATTAATGTAGATTTGAAGAACAATATCTTAACCTGCATTACAATATCATCCAGTACTCACCTATCTACATGGCGCTGAGGCAAACAAGTGGAACTGATGAAGATAGGTAGCTGAATAATCTAGCTCCATGTTTTACATCCATTGAATTTTAAGAACTCACTGAAGGATTCTGAATTTTGTTGGCAAAACCAGCATTCATTGCACATCCCTAATTGCCTACAAGAAGGTTATATTCTAGCCATATTGTCGAATCACTACAATTGTGGTGTAGGTACATCCACAGTACAATCGAAAAACCCTTAATAAGTTGCTTCTTTATTAAGGGGTGTGAATGTTGAAGGTGTTAGATGATGTTCCAATCAAGCAGGCTCCTTGGTCCTGGATGATGTTGAGCTTCTTGAGTATTGTTGGATCTGAACCCATCTAGGGAAGTGGAGAGCATTCCATGAAACTCCTGATGATCCTGCTACACAGTGGACAGGCTTTGAGAAGTCAGGAGGTGAGTTACTCACCAGAGAATTCCCAGCCTCTGACTTGCCCACAGTCACAGTATTTATATCAGTGGTGGTAGTTCGTATTTAGGATGATGGTAATGCTCAAGATATTAATAGTAGGAAATTCAGTGATGTTAACTTCACTGAATACCAAAAGGGTGTTGGTTGGATTCTCTGTTGTTTGAAATGGTCATCGCTTGACAATTGTGTAGTGCAAATGTTACTTGCCACTTATCAGCTCAAGTCTGAACCTTGTGCCAAAATTAGGAAGGTTGTCCTACGGACTTGTGAAGAAACAGCCTGACATAGTAACACATGTGGAATTGTAAGTTGTAGCCAGCATCCCAGACACCACCATTCCTGAGTATGTCCTGTCCCACGGACCAGACAAACTCACAAAACCCAGTAGGTTGATGCTAAATAAGTGAGGCTTGCTAATGCTGTCAACGAAACCTCCTTTCATTTTGGCGATGGAAGGTGGAGTGTTAGGGGTATAATTGACTGGTTGAGATCTGCTTTGCCTTCATGTAGACAGGTGATACTTGCACGGTTTTCCATATTGTCTCATATATGCCAGTGGATCATTGGAGCCTACTGGAACAACTTGGCTATAGATATAGATATTTCTAGAGCACACTTTTTCAGTACTACAGACAGAATGTTGTCAGGCCAAATAGCCTTGCTATACCCAGTAGCTTCACATAGAGTGAACTGAATTGGCTGATGACCAACAGTTGATGTGTTGAGGATCTCAGGATAAGCCAAAACAGATTATCAATTCAGCACTTTAGGCTGAAATTGTTTGCAAATACTTCACCTTGATCTTTTGATCTAATGTGGTGGCCTCTTTCATTATTGAAGATGGGGGTGCTTCTGGAGCCTCCCATGTTTTATTGTTTTTATTGAACACCACAGTTCATGACTGGATATGGCAAGGCTGCAGAGATCTGTTCTGATCACTTACAACCAAGTGCTATCCCTTTGACAAATAAACATGAGTATCCTGTTGTAAATTTCTGAGAATTTTCAAGGCATATAGCTTCACTTTACAACAGCAAGATCACTGTCTACTGCTGGTTAAGCACTGCACGTGAGCACAAGTTGGAAACTTCTCTGGGTCCTGAAGCACAAAAGCAGCAAACGTCTAGTGCCATCAGAAAATTCTGGCCGTTAAGTTGTGTTTCACTGTACTCACCACTCAAATCAAACAGCCTTATATTGCTTTCAGTAAGTGGAAAGTGCATCAACTAGCTTGGCATTCTATCTGCTTGTATTCACCTAAAGTGAGTGATCTGATTCTCAAGTAGTATGCGCAGTCTCTCCTTGATCTCCTCGAAACGTTCTTTTTCTTCTACTGTTACAGTTCCTATTCCATCAGGCCTGGAAAAACACAAAATAACACTTAGAACCCTTTGTTCATAATAGCATTAACTACCAGATATCTGAGAGATAAAATTGATAATTTTTCCCTTTGCTGTACTCAGTTCAGTACATAAAAGTATATCCAATTCTTAAGGTATGAATGTGGCATACACAAAATATGGTTTTGTGCTTTTATATTGAAGTTCTTAAGCAGTCCATCAAAATTTCAGCTGGAAGCTTGGCTTGAACTACATACTGAATTATTTTACAAATGATCAACAAACTATAACTAAATAACATCAATTTTGTTTTCAAGATCAAATGTTTTTGTGAACATTGTATTATGAAGCAGAAATGCAGTGCAGCACATTACTAGTTAAAAGACAACATAATTATTTTAGTTTTTATTATGGTTGCACTAAGGTTTGGTACATATGTTCTTTGCAGGCTATTAAACAAAATTTTGGAATAGAAAGTGATTTAACATTATCTTAACTCAGGAAAGGTTAGTGCAAATTTCCCCCTCCCTTTTCCCCCCCCAAAAAAAGTGGTTTTTGGGCATTGAGCAAGCAAGACATCTGCCATAGGGAGATTGCTAGAATTCATTACTAAGGAGATGAGAGCAGGGTATTTGGAAAATCAAAACATGATCAGGCAGAGCCAACATGGTGTTGAAAGGGAAATTGTTTAACTAATTTATCAAGAGTTTTTGAGGAAGCAACAAGCAATATGAATAAAAGTGAATCTATGGATGTGGTGTATTTGAATTTGCAAAAGGCATTTGCAAAGGTGCCACATCAAAGATTGCTACACAAAATAAGAACTCATGATATGACAGCTAATGTAATGCATGGATAACAGATTGGTTAATTAATAGGAAGCAGAGGTAAATATAAATGACTTTTTTTCTTCTTGAAAGCTTAACTAGTTGAGTGTCACAGGGATTGGTTCATAATGTATTTTAATGACTTGGCTGTGGTAATCAAATGTATAATCGCTATATTTGCTGACGGCATGAAAATATGGAAGGAAGATAAGTTGACAAGAGGAGGTAGACAATCTGCAAAGGGATAAAGATAGGTTAAGTGAGTGGGCAATAATTTGGCAATTGGAATATTATGTGGAAAAATGCAAAGTTATGCACATTTCCCAGGAGAAAGAGAAACATTGTTTGCTTTTTAAATAGAGAAAGATCGCAGAACTTGGTGGTGTTGGGGGATTCCGAAAAGATAAGATGTGGGTATAGCAAGTAATCAGGAGGTAAATAGAATATTTGTGCTCATTGAAAGGGATTGGAGTAGAAAAATAGGGAAAATTTCCTGTAGCTGTACAGAGACTACATCTGGAGTACCATGCATAATTTTTGTCTCCTTATTTGGAAACGGATATAATTGCATTAGAAGTCATTCAGAGAAAATTCACTTGATTCATTTTTAGGATGAACAGCTTATTTCATGAAGCAAGTTGGTCTTTGCCAACTAGGGTTTAGAAGAATAAAAGATGTGGTTTTATCGAAACATAGAAAATCCTAAGGGGGGCTTAACAGGGTAGATTATGAGAGGATATTTTCCATTGAAGAAGAGACTAGAACTAGGGAAAACATTTTAATGAGAGGTCCCCTTTTAAGACAGCGGTGACAATTCTTTTCCTCTCAGAGAGTTGTTAGTCAGTGGAATTCCCTTCTCCGAAAGCAGTGGAGACTGGTTAATTGAATTGATTCACGGTTAAGTTAGATAGATTTTTGATTGACAAGGGAGAAAAAGTTTATGGAGGGGTGAAAAGAGGGGGGAGGCAGACAGAAGAGCACAGCTGAGGCCACAGCCTGATCAGCTATTTTCTAATTGGATGGCAATGCAGATTTAAAAGGTAGAAATGGCCTACTCTTGCCCCTAAATCCTGTCTAGCCGCAAACCACCAGTAATGCTAACTCAAGGCCTGGTCCATTTGGATATGTGGGCCTCGTTAGCACTGGGGCAATGGACTGCTTCCAGATAATCAAGGAATGCTGGATCAGCAATTGGGACCAAACTGTCATTCTGGCACCAGGAGAAACTCTTCTTTCTTGACGCCCAAGGATATACAGTAACTTATCTATTATTTCTCCTTCAGCCCAGGCTCCAGCTGATATAGGCCAGTGCTGTAAGGGTGCCTGTTCTGCCCAGTACAGTCCAGAACTGGCGTCAGAATCCAAGTGACATCAAGTGATCCCAATTTAAATATTTCAGTTTACTTGGTGCCTTCATAAAGTAGTTGTTCCTGCCACCCACTCAAGTGACCCAGCGAAATAGCAATAGTCACTCAGGTAACAGTAACAGGATAAAAAGTTACAATGGTCCCCTTTCAGGTTGCTAACACTCTTGCTCCACAGTACAGAAGATCTGTACGATTAATCCATTTTCTGACGAGAAAACTATGCTGACATGAAATTGCCCTTTTTTAAAAAAAAAATTTGATGGTGACAATCTTTCCCAGTTTTAATCATTAATCTTGCTTCTGAGATTAATCTGTAGGTACAGCCCTGGAACATTTTCAGACTAATGTTATAGCACTTAAGTAATTTAAGTATACTTACAAATTGTAATGTAAATAAAGCCCTAATTTTATTAAAGTGTGTTTTTTGTCTTCATTGAACTAAAACGAGCTAAAAATGTTTGTCATCTTGTGGATTTTAAAGATGACAAATTGTAATTTATTCAAAAAAAGACACCGCACAATTTAAATATCTCTGTGTTAAATACTCAGTGCCATTTTTTGACCTTGTCTAATTAGTAAGCAGGGAACATATCATTAAAACAACAAGGTTGTTTTTCCCAGGCTATTTCCACTATGGCTTAAGTTTTAGATGAAGTGTGTTTTAAAGGAGAGAACAAATTCAGTTCGGCACAAAAAAGTGTTTCCTTATTATTTCACAACTTCAGGTTAAACAATATGGATAGTTCCTGAATATTTACACCAGCCAATAATCCATAATAAGAGAGAATGAGGCCGACCTAATCCTTTCACGAAAGGAAGCAACGGCCCAGACAAACAACATTACTAGGTTCTTCAGTCAAAAGCAAAGTAGAGGGATTTGTATTTTGCTATCCAGTCCACACTAGCTCAGTCTCCCTTTCTGTAGTGTGAGTAGACTGTGAATAGAATAAACAGTCCTTTTCCATTGGCCTCCTTCAGTGTACACTTTAAGCTGTGCAAATCCCCAGCACCAGCCTGTTTGGCAACACAAAAGCATGATAAAGGATTACAGAACCTTTAATAAACCTCCTGTCAGGGGTTAATTGGTCAGCTTTACTTCTCTTTATTTGCAAGCATCATTGTGACCTTAGGCTCAGAAATTACAATCTACACTGCAGTGACCAATAAGATGGAAGCTGTTAATATGGCAAATCATCTCACATGAAATCCTACTCTTGAGCTTGGAAAGCACATTCTTTTTACACTTATTTTGGTGAAGGTTATTGTTACAAGTGACACCTTTTCTCTTAATTTACAGTTTAAAAAATCTCAGAACATTATAAATAAGCTTTGCCCTATACAAATAATGTGCAGATTTATATCTAAGAACAAACAATGAAAAAATGCTGGATAAAGGGTTTGCAACTCTAATTTTGCATCTACTTCTAAAAGTGCTGTAATACATTTGTTTTATTGAAATGGAGAATGATAAGATCTTTAATTCACTGAACTAAGCCTTTGGTTTAAGATTTGACATTCTCACCTGTTTATAACGTATTAATTATTAAAGCATTATTGAGATATTAATGAAATTGTGCTAGCAAAAGGAATCACTATTTGAGCATTTAAAAGATAAACAGTTCCTAATATTTCCATTTTAACATTACGGTAAAACAGAAATTCCTCCCAGCACATTCAGATGCAAAACATTTGGGTATTTGAGCTCAAAGCTCTGATGAACTAAGACGACAAAATGACATTTATAGTATTATTAACAAAATACAAAGACCTTACTGGATTTTCTTTCCTAAATTATTTAAGGTTATAGCTCCATAATGTATTGAAAAGGACCAGCATGTGCTAATACAAAAAGTAAAATATAAACATATTGAAGAATTAACCTAAACTCCTTTTAAAAATTCTATTTGTTTCTGATAATTGTAAAAATTCCAGCCCTTATTCAAAGCAGCTGTTAACAACTAGCTGTGATGTGCAGAACTAGTGACCGAAACTGAGAATTTGACCACAAGTGTGGTACAATCTACAGGTCAATTGTAGCCATTTTCAGAGTGGTCTCGATGTCTCGGAGGGCCTGCCAACTGAAACTCGTCATGGCCACTAGGATTTCCTTTCTCAAACAGCTGCGGACTATATTATTTCTGACATGATGAGCGTCTTTTGACTCTACCTTTCAAAACTTCGGCAAACCATTTTCTCACTGTCGTTCACAAAGATGACATTTTCGGCAGCGTGATAGGAAAGATGTCATGTTGGTTGCTTTTCAAGTCTTTGTCACAGTGGTTAGCACCAGTTCTGTCAGCTTCACTCTCCTCACAGTCTCCTATCTCGGGCCATGTCACAAATGATAAAATTTCCAACATTTTTTGTCAAAAATTACAATCATACAACTGCTATACTACTTCTCAGCCTTCATGGCTTTGTGGATTTTTGTTACAAACTGATGGGCAAATATGAAAGGCTTTTTAAATGTATTTGTGAGTGCAAAGTTACATTTGGTTTGATTATATGAGAAACTTACTTGATAAGAATAAAATCTGAATTTTAAAAACTAATGCAGCCAATAACAAAACAATTAACTATCGACCTTTAGAGCCACAGTCAATGTTTATTTATACAAAGGAAGGAGAAAAACAGATTTCTAATGGCAGAATTTATAACAAAACATTTGCCATAGTTGGTTTAATTTGAATCTCAAAATATTACTTTCTAAAACAATATCAATTTATTAATTTGACAGTTCTTTCACAATGGTTACCATGTTTAAGGATTTTATCATTATCTATTCCTTGATAATTTTCCAAAATATCTCCCCCAAAAACACTTATATGGAAATTTTTATGCATTGCATAGGCCAAACAATTTTTATATATCATCTAAGCCTTGCAAACATTAACATGCACGTTTTGTGCAGAAACCTTTGTTACTTTCTGGATTGACATTGATCAGATAACAAGACCATTTCACTGTACTGGAACCTAGGATACCAGCTAGTTAGTTTCTTCTCAGTGACAGCTTGTCATTCTGTCAGTCTTGACCTTCAGGCTGTCCTGTAACATCTGAATCACATTCGCTCTGTACTCTCTGACTGACTGCAAGCTACTGTTGTCTCACTGTCTGACCCAATAATAACACAATACAAACAGACAACTTACTGCAACTCCATCACATGAAAAAATAATGTTTATCCTAAGCACATACGAAAATCTACATGCAGTTAGACCTACATTTGACCCTGTTTATTTCAAAATAAATGGCTACATGTTTATTTCATCCGAAGCCATTCAATGCATGAAGCATAACTTTTTGCTTTCTTAGTTCTGTTCTAATGATCACAGAGGATTTAAATAAACTCCAATATTAAAATCAGCATTTATTTTGATTTTATGTTTTAAAGTATGCCTACTGAATGCTACCTGTCTTTAACTTTTCTGAATCCCTGTGTGCAAAGGTGCTTGTGACTACGGATACTCAGGTAAACAAGTATTATGATTAAATAATTCTAGTTAAAGGCTAAAACTTGTTTTGTTTCTTGCGCCTACAAATCTTTCTTCAAAATTAATGTCAGTGTGGGTTTCTAACTTCTAATGATGCATTTGAGAGTCTCTTGTGAAACAGTGACATGTGGATCTGCCTCATTGTTCCTTCTAGCCAGGCTCGGAGTGTGAGAGACCTAGTTGCAAAACATTTTCATCATCCTCGGCAGGCATCTTTCAAAGGCATGCTTTATATAACTTAAACGTATAAAACTTTAAGTGATGTCCAACATATGCAAAACTAAATAATGAGGATGTCAAATACCTGTGTAAGTAATTTTGAGGTCCAGGATTTAGTTTACTAACTTGTTCTGCTGGGAGTGCTTTGCATTTGTAATTCCTTAAATAGCAATTCTGGGATGTCAACTGTCAACACCAGGCACAATACGAAAAATAAGTAAGTATCCACAAGGAGAATCAAGAGAATTGGAGGACAAGTGAATTTGCAAATTATCACATACCTTCTTTAGGCCAGCTACAAAGTAAAATTAACAGAGGCCTTGGAAAAGAATGTTTGATCAGGAAATTAAATTTATTACAGAAACAAGGAGGAGGAAATCAAAGAATGGAAATAATGAAAGAAATCAATATGGAGAGGAAAAGAAATGTTCACACACAAAGACCTGCTGCCACTTCTACTCAAATTAGCTAGTATCATTGCAACGCAAAATCTAAGTTTTTTCCTATCATTTAACTGCACAAAATGGCACTTACCTTTTTGGCTCTGGTTTTGGTTGCAACTTGGGATCCTTTCTAGAACCTTTTCTAGACTCCTTTCTGTCTTTTTTTAGGTCACACTCTGGCTCATTTACTGAGGGATTGATTGACTTATCCCCCTCACCATCTACAATTGGCTGTGACACAAGTGATCCTGCAACTTGCACACTTTAAAGGATAGGTGGTTTGTAGAAAGCCAGAAACAGAACCAAGGAAGCGTGAAAGAAAGATCAAAGTACGACAAATTAAAGAAAACATGGCAAGAAATAATGAAAAAATGTGTGGAAAATAGAAGCCAACAAAATCAATTCTAAAGCAATAAGTCACACTTCTTTAAAAAATGTCAATTAAAATGAAATATATATCTTCTGCAGATCATCCAGCATATCACAAAGCATTAGTTTATGTGAAGTGTTCAGTAAATCTAAATAGAACTTAACCATGCTTAAATAAAAATGGTGGCATTTTAGCATAGTCCACTAAAGCAGCACTATCTATCATATCAGTGGATGTACTGATTCTTATAAATTGCAACACAAAAGATTGACTGCTTCAATTTCTTATAATTGTCATTCTATTAAGAAATATTTTCTACCGTACAATGCAGCCAACTCCAACATATATTGGTATAACTCAAATCAACAGAGATACCTGCAGATATTTCTAATCAATCTGTTCAGTGATATCATGACAACCTTGGGAACAAGTGGGACTTGAACCCAGGACTCTTGCTCAGAGGTACGGACACTACCACTGTGGTGCAATGACCCTCGTAGCTGTCCCCTATATATAATATATACATACACATATGCACACATGCTCACATGCTTTATTGATGATGTGTGTGAAGGCATTTATGAGATTTGCTCCTACCCTATGGTTATTTCATATTTTAAACTGACTAGTCTATCATTTGGTTTGGGTAGTGTCACCAACACATAACACTTTAAACAGCATGGATAATTCATACAGGTGATATGTCTGATAAAATTATTGTTTGGAAGTAATACAAAGTTAAAATGAAGGGTATGAGTGCACTAGTGCTTTGTGATATGCCAGAGTCGAATAGAAAACATGGGTGCAACCAGTGAATGGAAATGATCATCTTATGTTGTCAACAATTCATTCCCTTCATTTCCAACCATTATGAATTTTGGATTATAAATACTTAGTCTTTTGCATAAGACTAAAAGAAACATCATTGTTTAATTTGTCATAATGACTTTGTCCCTTAAGTTAACTGCTGTTGAACGCTACCTGTTGCCATGAACATGTGAAGCACAGAAGGCAAAGCTGTAGTGAAGCAGGGTTGGATCAATCATCGCTCCATTTTCTGCCCTTTCAAGCAAATCATTGAGGTAGCAGAGATGTCGGTGACAGCCTCTAGTTCCATAGCGTGCACAATATTCATCCAGCACGAATACCTGGCCAGGGCTAAACCAGCCCTGTGAAATAGAAAATAAAAATTTTTTAGAAAATGTTTGAAACCAGATTTGATGTTATTACCAACTGAATGGGATATTTAAATACATGTAAATCAACTATTAGCAATATACTAGTTGAAATATCTTTCAGAAATCTACACTTGAAAAAGAAACTGTTATGAAAGTTTATGGTAAAATTAAGTCACCATGCTGCAAGCAAAATGAAACAGTTTTTGCGGGGAACTTTGTGCTCATCAACATGTGGAATTTGATGCTACTTATGTAATGACTTATTGCTTTGAGCATCAAGCACTGTAAACTTTGCTTTGGCGAAGCCATTTGTAAGATAAAAGTTGTTTTACTCTTCTTTTTGGAGATTGTAAATGTAAACTTATTAATAACTGAGCAACTTTATTGTAAAGGACCACGCTCACTAGATCCTAGACTAAGACTATCCAAACCTATTCCAAACAGAAGATTACACCAACAAAGACTTTGTAGAGTAGATAATTGTGTAAGGGGGACACTCATGTTCTCTCATGTTGGGATCAGGTTTCCCTATTCTCCCTGGCCCAATCTGCCAGCTCAACGCAGGAATGTGCTACATCTCAAAAAGGACAAGCTACAACAAGTGCTCATATGTTGTTCATATCTTGACAGGTATGTTCACATGAGGCCTGAAGATTGAATACCCTCCATTCGTCTGGATGAGTGCAGCTCCAACAACACTGAAAAAACTTGACACAATTCAAGACAATGTAGCCCACTTCACTGGTATCCATCCACCATCTTTAACATTCACTCCTTACGCCACTGATGCACTGTGTATCAATGTACATCTAAATGCAAATCACATAGTATTATCTAAAAATACACTGCAGCAAGTCACCAGGACTCCTTTGACAACACCT
This sequence comes from Rhincodon typus, assembly GCF_021869965.1. Classification (NCBI taxonomy): domain Eukaryota; kingdom Metazoa; phylum Chordata; class Chondrichthyes; order Orectolobiformes; family Rhincodontidae; genus Rhincodon; species Rhincodon typus. The sequence goes on from NC_063347.1 coordinate 33,833,584, forward strand.
TCCAAACTTTGCGTCCTCAGAAATTGCCAAAGGCTGTGGCAATTTTGACAGACTTTCTGTTCTTCTGCTCAGGTGCTTCACACCCTGCTGGGAGGGCAGGCAGAGCTTTGTTTTAACTTTTAAATGTGGGGCAGCATGTTTAAAAATCAGTAATCCCTTAGCATTGAATTGGAGAAACAGCCTAGACTATGTGCACAGTCTTAGGAATGTCTCTAAGACCCATAACATTCTGCCTAAGTGGTGAGAGTGCCGCCAAGCTCAACAGCTTTGCATATAGTCAACTCAAGCAAAAAATAATTCCAAAATTCCTTACAGCGCGATGAAGGGAAAAATGTACCCCAACATCGAGAAAAAAAATTCAGACAGGTGAAGAAAAGTTTAAGTAGTAGATTTTTCTTCAAGCAAGGGAACGAAATGGCCTACAAAGAATACACCAGGTCATAGAACCTCCAAAGCTCAAGGCACATCCATCCAAGGTAGGATAAAAGGAAGGCAGGATGAAGAAGGAGCTGATAAAGTGGAATGGAGAGTTGGGACAGCAATGTTGTGCCAGAGAGGTAAGTGGTTGTGGGGTCATAGAAAATTTAAAAACGAAACATAATTTGATGTTTCACACCATGAAGGACCAGGAGTTCGTATGGGTTAGTAGGAAAGAATGACTAACTAGAGGTGCGTGGGGGTGACAAAGGCAAAGACGAGAATTGCAGTAACAAATGGGTCAAAGAAACATTGGAGAAAGCTAATTTTACAGAACTGGAAGTAATTAGTGAAGGACTGGATACAGGATCAGAGCCAGCTCATGGTTGAATACAATGTGAAGGTGGGAACAATCTGGTCTGAGACACTAAGGTGAGCAAATAAAGATTTGGCAGGGTCAAGCATGATGGGTTCAGACTCTCCCACATTTAACTGGAAGAAATTTTGACCTAACCAAATAGGATATAAGATGAGCAGTTTGGCAATGCAAAGGCAGTGGAGGGATCGAAAGAAGTGGTGCATGAATTAGTTTTCCATCATTAGCAAGCTAGTTGATGTTTACGGAAGAGTTTTGAATATTGACTTGAATCAGGTGGGAATGCAATAATGTGAATTGCGTGTTCATTCAGGAACAGCAGCATGAAAGTTTGGCCTATTCCACAAATCAACAAGATATTGCATTGGATGTCACTGGAGAAGGTCTGGGCAAATGGCCCAGGTAAATTAAGTTGTGGACCTTGGCCAGGGAATTACAGTTAAGGCAAGGGGGGAATGGCAGAATTTTAAATTCTTTCCTTGCCGGCCCCTCTTCAATCAGGTTTCACTGCTCTGTAGTCCTGCCACATTCAGTTATGAATGGTGGTGGACAATTAAACAACTTACTAGAGAAGAGGGCTCCACAAATATCCCCATCCTCAATAATGGGGCAGCTTGGCATAGCAGTACAAAAGATAAAGTTGAAGTATTTGCATCCAGCTTCAGCAGGAAGTGTTTGGTGCATGGCTCACCTTGGCCTCTTCCAGAAGTCCCTAGTATCACATATGACAGCCTTCAGCCAATGCAATTCACTCCACATGTCATCAGGTAAAGGTTGGAGGCACTAGATGCTGCAAGCCTATGGATCCTCTCAACATTCCACCAAGAGTACTGAAGATCTGTGCTCCAGAATCGGTCGTGTCCCTTTCCAAGCTTTTCCGATACAGCTGCAATACCGAGTAGTGTGGAAAATTGTCCACATATGTCCTATCCATGAAAAGCAGGAAAATCTAATCTGGCTATTTACAGCCCTCAATTAATCTGCACTCAATCATCATTAAAGAAACGGAAGGCATCTTTGAAGATACCATTCAAGCAGTAATTGCTCCACAATAACCTGCTTACTTTGTGTTCCAGCAGGCTCACCAAGCTCCTGACCTAATTACAGCCTTGCAACGAACATGGACAAAGAGGCTGAACCCCAGAAATGGTCAAAAGAGACTTCCCTTGACATTAAGGCAACATTTGAATGGCTATGGGACAACAAGGTGCAGGGCTGGATGAACACAGCAGGCCAAGCAGCATCATAGGAGCAGAGAGGCTGAC
>NC_063347.1:33840641-33959690 GCF_021869965.1 Rhincodon typus
GCCTAGACTCTTCTTCAGAAAATGACCCTTTTCTGAAGAAGAGTCTTGACCCAAAACGTCAGCTTTCCTGCTCCTCTGATGCTGCTTGGCCTGCTGTGTTCCTCCAAGGTCTACACCATGTTATCTCAGATTCTCCAGCATCGGCAGTTCCTACTATCTCTTGTGCTTTTATGTTCACTGTTTCTTGAATGTTCGTCTTGGTGTCCGGGCTTACATGGCTCTTCCTTCTATGCATTGTAAAGGAGACTGTCTGAGATTATTTGGGTGGGTGAACTCATACCCCCACAAGGGCTTGTCCAGCCAACACTCTGAGATGGATGGATCCACCTGTGGACAACAATGAAGCAATTCTTTAGGCCCGACATCTTCTCACCTTGACTGACTGTCTCAATGCCCACAGCTCCTGACAGCCCCAGGTGCTAGGTCTCTTCAACATCATTGCCCTCTGTTTTCCTCCAGATCCCTCTTCCATTCCTCCATGCACCTAACGCTATGCCACATCCCTTCACTACCACCACCTTCCTGATCCTGAACTTTCATGCAACCTGTCATTCTCTGGCTTCTTTACCTTTTGCTGTAGAGATAAACAAGATAGACCGCTGACCTCAGACATAACTACATCAAGTCAACTGCACATTACCACCTTTAAACAATCATGAACTGGGTGTTATGAGATTCTCATGTGCCACTAACTCTATCTGAAAAAGTAGGACTTTATTACAAAAAGAGTTTTACTCTAATGGGTATTCATACCATGTAACTATATTGTGGATACAAACCTGCCATAGGATAGAGTGAAATACTGCAAAAGCTGCTATCAGTCTCTGCATCTCAAAATACAGACAGGAGATTGAACTTGCATATCCTGCCCAATTCAATCACTTGGCACGCTATGTTTCCCATTTTTACAGAATCCTAAAATGCCCTCCTTGACTTCTTTTGGCAGATAACTAGTAAAAGGTGGAGTAGGGCCGATTAGGAATGAAAAAAATACATTTAAGCATGGATACAGTGGGCACAGCCACTTAGCATCAGTCATTACCAAGACAGAAGGTGCTGGCAAAGTCAAAGTGAAAAAATGAAAGTGAGATATTGGATGAGCTAAAAATGTATAAACAGGTATTAGATAATCTGGTTGTTTTTAAAGTTGATAAGTCACCCGAACTGCATCAGACACAATCAAGGATACTGAAGGAAGGAATGGTGAAAATGTTTAAGATGCTGGCCATAACTCTCCAATCCTCTTTAGCTACAGGTGGGAGAGTGATGGCTCCAATTAAGTTGAGAATTGCAAGAATTACCCAGATAATATTCACAGCCACTTGTGCAAATGTGGATTAATTAAGGAAAGCTAGCACACAGAATAGTTAAGGGAGAATCATGAGAACTGTTTTTGTTTTTGATGAGGTAACAGAGATGGTTAATGCGCTTGACTTTTCACCCATCTGCCTCTCAACCTGAAGTGGGAATAAAAAGCAAATCTGAAATCTTCATAATTACTTGCAGAAAGATGAATGCCCACAGTTTCATGGAAGAGAAATAAAGGATGCTTGTGTTAGCAATAAATAATGTATATAATAAATTAAGCTAATATGTACATTGCTTCAGTTGTTGCACTTCAGTGTATACTTTTCAATCTTTTATGTCAACTTAAAATAGACTGAAAATTTGTCAGCTCAATTAATTTTTACATTGTATTCTAAAACATTACAACTTTATAAATGAGCAATATACTTGCCAAACAAGAATAGGAATCATTTAGTCTGTGGTCCAGAGTCAGCCTTTGTAGCATTTCAAACAGTGTAGCATGATCAAACATACAAGGATTTGCAGAGATGAATTCATCCATCCCATGCTTCTGCGCTCTGTCTGCATCTGTTTTCCAGGCACATATACAGAAAAGAGTATACTTAGGGAAAGAGTTCAAACATGAAACTTGAGTAGACAAATTGAGCAGGCATGCTCTTTAGAATGTTTTAACACCCTCACTACCTGGGCTTGATTGTCTTTTATATTTTTGCTTTTTGAAAACTTTTCATGCAACAGATTTTATTCCTCTGGAATGTTATCTTCAATTCCAGTGCAGCATAATTATAAAAGATATTGCACAAATAACTGCATTCACTCAAGTACCATATGATGTGTGCTGATATTTAATTAACATCTTTACTGCATAATATTTTTCTCAATAGATTCTGCCATTCCACAGAATGCAATTCAAATTCAGATTTTATTTAAGGATTGTTTTGCCACTAGGTACCAGAAAGTTAATGGAACTGATATTGTTCCCAATGTCGGTCCATTTTAGTTACACCAGTTTTGCGTCAGACTTTAATTGAGAAATTTAATGAGAATATTTTATTTGAAAGAGTACATACTGCATGCCACAAATATGGGAAAACAATTGTTTTACAACAGAGTCAGTCTTAAAAATGATATGCGGGTGCCAAACTAAGATTAGAGCCATAATATGGAACAGCCATGTCTGGAAACTGTGGTTTTCAAGCCAGTTTCCAAGCAATGTTAGAAAATATTTATATTGGATATACTATTTGTTTTTTATTTGTACTTTCAAAATTAATTATTTAGAAATAGATAAAAATTGTCAGTTAAACCAGCAAGGCATGGGCATTTCAATAACATTGATACTGAGCACTCTGGATGGGTGGGGTAGATGTCAGTCCAGGCTGAGATACCTGAATATCGATTTTTTTGTTTGCTCAAGTGCACCTCCTGATGGATTGACTGAGAAGCTGCACTGATTACATCTGTGCTCGTCTATTCCATATACTTGGTCAAATTTGTTAGTACTATTATGGGGACTAACTTGTGTGAAGGAGGGACAAAACAGACATGAGATAATAATCAAAAGAAGGAAGTAGTGACATCAACTCAAAGCATTTTAAATACATACAGATTATATTTTAAATACAAAATTTATTATTTAAATTGGGTTAATAGCGTCAATAAAGCAAGAGGTTATTATATTTTTTACAATGCAAATGAATTGGATATGACTGAAAAATCAAAGATGGTTAATATAAGCAATGAAATTATTCTGAATACTTCATTGCTGATTAAAATGGATTCATGAAGAAAAACAGACTGAGACTATATCTGTACTGCTAAACAAAACGAAAGGACTGGCACAGCAAGGTTACATTCTGCTATTTGCTACGATTTAATGAAGTAGGAGCACTCATGCTTTCTTTTCAAACTGAAGCCTGTAGACACAACCACCTAGGGATTAACTAATTAATCTCAACATGCATAGCTAAAATACTCTAATCAGCCAAAGAAACAAAAACAGAAGCCATTCTGGGTGTGGTCAGATGCACCCTAGTTGCTAGTATGTTCTTGTATCTGTCATTAAATTAAAGACAGATTTCACTGTCTTTTATATACAGTCAGTTTCCCATTACATTGGGCATTTCTCCAAGTCCTAGGCAAATAAATTTTTAAAAAAATCTTTCTCCTTCTTACCGCTGTGTACATCTCCAGCTTTTGGTTTACACATGATCCACAAGACTATTCATTTGTATTTCAAAAGCAATCATGCTTTAGTACTAGAGGTAAGACAAGTGTGCTTTTGCCATTTTTTTTATTAACGGTCAAGATGTTTTTTATTAATGATCAAGGGAAAATCAATTCAAAATAAAGCAATGTTACATCACAACTAAAATAACTAAAACAATACTGGTTTGAAATGTGCTAAACTTAAAAATTTTAAGGAAGTAAAATAAGACTAATTACTGCTAACATTGGATACATTTTGTATGATAGACAGTGAAAGTTTCTAGAAAACTAGACAAAAAAGTTTTTAATTGTTATTCTATAGAAGTTCAAATATTCTATGAATAGCAGCCATCAGAAATGTGCATTCATTTAAATGAAATTATTTTCCAATGCCATGAAGCCCACCACTTATATAGGATGACTTAATTATTTCACATACAGATGTTTTTCGATAATATAGACATTTACAAGCAATAATTTATTTTATCAATAAATGATGACTTAAAAGAACCGCTATGGGTATTTTAAAAACCAGTACCTAAACAAAAATTGTTTTTGAGAAGTAGTTAAAGATATTTTCTCCATAGTTAGAATAGAGGCTTTATGATAGAAGCATATCATAAAGGTAATCCAGCAGTTTAATTACCTACATGTTGAGTGAACACATAAATTTGAAAATTGATTCTAATCTGCTGTTTTACTGAAAACAAAACCCTTTGCTGGTGTATTTTTAGAACTCAATGTGGATTACAATAATATGGATTTTTACTACAACATTATTGTTGAAGATCCAGATCTTTTAATATTCCAAACAAATTAAATATTGTGAGAGAATTGGATTATTTTCATAAAAGTCCTCCTATTTTTGAATTCAGGGTTTTTCATGCATTCTGCTATGTTGGTATATTCACAGCCTTTCTGTGCCAGTCAAAGCAGAAGCCAGAATGATACAATATCATATGCATTACCGATTCAGATACAGAATCATGCGAGTGAAGTGACTGGATTCAGATAGAACTATCGGCTTAGAACTCTATCTATTGACAAGTTATACAGTGTGACTTGCCTGGGCCATGGGTATTATTAGTATATCTGAAAGCATTGAAATAATTTATCCTACGTTCCCTTTACAGCTTTCAAAATCTGAAGATGTATCTACGAGATTTGTGGAGATTAGTTCGGCTAAATAATCTATAGCTAACATTATTTTGAGCAGGATTAGAATGATGTACGAAACAGTAAAGACATTATTAATTTATAAGTTTCTGAATATATTATTCATATTCATTTATATTTTGTTGCCGAAATATTACTTCAGTCAGATGAATGAGTTCTGACTCTCGATAATTATAAAAAGAGGAACAAGTTTATGTTATGCAATGATCTACAGAAAATTACTGCTTTTTATTAGAATGCTTAGCATTTTAAATGTTAGCAATCTATTGATAATATATATTATGGAACATTAACGGAACTAAGAGATAACTATAAATGTGAGTAATTGCAATAAATGTATTCATGATATTTACCTGCATTCCATTCATTTAATAATATTGGAAGTAATGGCCAAACTTAACAGGCCTGTATCTGTATGATGGCTCTGCTCAAATGTTAAAACTATTCATTTTTATGGTGCTGTAAATTGTTATGACATTAAAACGTAATCTGCTTATAATTATAGAAATGTATTATTCATATGTGCATTTATAAATATATATATTTATGTAATGTATAAGGATAACAAATGATGCTATTTGTAAATCAATTACCAATTACCAAAAGCAATCAATCAATCAATTACCAGTACGTACAAAGCTGTACTCGAATTCACCAAGTACTTGAAACAGCATATATATCCATGATACATATTGCCTTATTTCATACACAGTGAACTTTAAGGGATTAAAAACATAATTAGAATCTTTTAGTTTGCTCCTATTTCAACAGCACTTTTCCACTTATCTGTTTAATGTGTCACACTGACAATTATCCATCCCAAAAAAATCTTTCAATTAAAAGCTCGCAAATTTATGAAACAACATTTTGATACTAAATTGCTTTTTAAAACAAAAAATCAACCTAGAAGCTACTGGCTATCAAAGAGGATGTGGCAATATTTGAAGGCGTTAAATAATAAATTATTTGAATAAAGATTTATCTTCCTGAAGTTAGATAATTGTGTGCATTGAATTCTTAACTACAATGCTTCATAACTGTCAGCACAGAGACAATTAATATTGTCAAACAAATTTTTTAACATTTCTAGCAGAAAGTTCACAATGAGATGTCGGACATGAAAAAGGTGACTTTCTATCTCAGTCCTCCGGTAAATGCGCACATGTCATATCTCTTTGACATTAAAAGAATGAAGATCTGTTTTGGACAATAACAAACAATGACACTAGTCAACTTCAGCTGGAGAAGTGAAAAGAAGAAATGACAATGATTGATGGCAGCTATCCATTTTCAGATACTAGCTGCGAGAATGTTCTGTGGGGTCTCTAATAAGAAACTGATCTACATTATTTTAAGTTTTTAAAATGTAAGTATCAAAGATACATACCTTTTAACTTTCACCATCATAGTTTGGGACTTATTAATTCATCAAACAAATAAAAAATATTAAATACAAATGCTATGGCATATTTCTGATATTTTCTAATTAAAATGCAATATCTATTTTGTTCGTCTGGATGACATTCTCCTTGTCACATCTCAGCATTCTGATAAAGGCACATAACAAGAACATGACGGGCATACTGCAGGACACCATCATTTCCTAGTGGCCCAGAAAATGCTAATTATATCTTTTTAGTTGGATCCTTTAAGGATCTGCAAGCACTTTACTTTAAGTAAAGAATGAAAAATATTTTTAAAAATGTAATGCAGATCAGATAGCCAGCAGTTTTCAAAGTTAATCAGACAGGGCACTGACTGGTTATTTAATATTGATCTATATTTCAGTAAAATCAATTTTAGATCCTTCCTTGATTTGCAAATATCATTAAAATTGAATTATATGAATTTGTAAAATTCTACATTAGTTACTCATGCATTTGATTGGTAAGTGGTTTATAGTGTACTGCAGTTAAGACAAAACATGCACATTAAGTGAATTGATTAAATTCACTAGATTGTGGTACTGCATTCCTCAAATGTAGCAATTGCATTTTGAATATACTAAAAATATTATAGCAGTGTACTGATGATAAAATATGTAGCATTTAAAGCATACAAAACTACCAAACCATTCTAATAGGATAGCAACAAAGTTTGGTGCAAATACATGGACACGGAGTAATGTTTTTTATTATAAGGGAGTTTAGAGTTTCACAATTACCATGCATTTCCACCAAAAATGCACTACAGCAAAATAAAACAAAATACACAATATTTGTCAAGCATCAAACAGAAACAAATAAGATCTGTCTTAAATGCTGGAATTTTCTGCCTGTAATTCAAAGTCTATGAGTAAACTGGAGTATTTTTCATGATAAGGAGGGATGGCATCACCTACTCCTCGGTTTTGCATTCGGAATACTCCAAATACATATTTGCCAACTCCCACAACCTTTGCTATTGTCTCCTATGAATATAACCTGCATTAACTAAACTCCATGCAATAACTTGGAAAACTAAAATCTCTTGAGATTTGATGTTATAGCTTTCAAAAACAGCTGTAAGAGACATCAGCAAAATAAATAGAGTCCAATGAAGCAGATTTTAATAAAATGTTGTCCTTTTCAACGGCAATCTTTTTGGAAGCTCCAATTCATTTTTAATGTAAATTCTAAAGGGAAATCATATTTCAAATATTTCCTTGACTAAAATTAATGATCTAAGAGGAAGTGAACTCATTTTTAAATGACATCTGCTAAATTAAGAACTTGGTATTATTCATATATTTAACTACATTTTATGCAGTATAATGCTTAGTGAAAGCTGGTAGCAATGTCATAATACCTCTGTTTCTACATGCATTGTGACACTTTACATACTAACATTCATGTGATACAACACATGTCGTTCAATAAGTATGAAAAGAATGCAGTAAACCAGCGCTGGTTTATAAATGTGGAGTTTATTTGTTGTGCTTATCCTGGCAGTAGACTATAATTACCACAGTGGTGCTAATCATTGCTGTGAAGAAACAGGCATTATGATATCATTGTGCAAGGCAATCTGTTTTCAAGCATTACACAGTCAATTAGCTGTAGAGATAATTGAACAAATATATTACTGACATCTTTTTGTCATGTTAATTCATGTTTACATTGCATGGAGGTTAGAAAATGTTAAGAAATATCTAAGTCATACTAAGAGGAGCCTTCGACTACAATATAAAAGCCAGAGAGAGGGCAATTATGCAAATACCGCATGCATCTGGATTTGCAGTATGGAAGCTTTCATGTCAAACCTAAATTCAGGAAATATGATTATTAAACTACAGAATTCTAAACATGATAGATTTGAGAAAAAAAAATCACATTGCATTTGTCAGATAATCAATACTGATTATCTGCCTGTGCCAGCTACAGGGAAAGCACTTACCCTTTAGTCCAGCTAGAAGTTAGCAGGGTAAGAAGGAACAAACCAGAACAACATAAAGACTAGCAACAAGGCTTAGGAAAGCAGATAGGAGCCCTAACCTAGCAGTAGGTACCGTCATTCAAAGTACTAGGGTTCAAGCAAAGAAAAAGAAAACAAAACGAAAAGACAACAGAACATCTAGCAAAACACTTCTCTTATGGCTAAAATCACCAACAAATTTCAGATTGTACAAATTAAATTCGCATACACAATACAGAAACATAGAAGATGTCCAGTTTGTATAGCTACTTATTGCTCAACATTATTTCTGCTGTTGTGGATCTGTTATTGGAATGACCAAAATCGAACTCAACAATTACACAAAATGCAAGATTTTAAAAATAAAATCACTGCATGTCTATCAGAGTACGGACTGTCTACCACATCCAGACAGTAAGTTGTAAAGGAGGCCACATGTCAACACGGAAACTTTTGATAAACTATGAAGAGTAGGAAACAAAACTCAAATGTAAAATATTTTAGAAATGAAGCAACTTTTGCTCGTTTCATTGGATATAACTAATTGGCAGCCTGAAACCCTTCAACTGCACTATATATCTGTATGTTAGTAACACAACAGATGTCATTTGAAACAGATTTCTTTAAGGTGAAATATGCCTACATGCAGGAATTTAATTATCATTAAATAAACAGGAAAAGTAGACAGCTGGCTGAATATGTATTAAAAAGGTCACACAGAGTCTAACACAAAACATAATGATCAGTTTTATGAGGGTTATGTACAGTAATTGCTTGATCTTTGAAGATGCACTTTTACTGTGATTTTTGAATATTCAGGTCACAGTTTCAAATCTTTTATTTATGTATAAAATAATCAGAAAAAGTATGTATTCAGTGCTTCACTGAAAGGGCACTTAGACACTTTATGAAAATCCACTGTTAAGATCAAAACATTGCATTGCTATTGAGGCACACGTGAGCACATGCCATGGGCCATTTGAACCAACAGGGCAGGTATTACCAGAGTTACAATGTGCAATACAGAAACTGTGCAAAGAATTTGAGATCCTACATACTGTAAATAATAATGTATACAAAGTACTTGAATCCACCATACACTACTGCTAACAAAATAAAGAAAACACTGGAAGCACTGCAAGCTTCTTAATATCTGTGGACCGAATGGATATGTTTACTTTTTGGATGTGGATGCTTCTTCAGAGCTGGAAAACAAATAGGTAGGTAGGTCAATACAATCAAAAATAGTGTGTATATACACTTACATAATACAGAGGAATGATTGAATAGTCATCACAGTCAAGAAAGAGGCAGAAGCATTAAGACATAATCTAAATGAAGGTCTGTAGCTAAGGAAGTGGATAACCTGGTAAAAGTAAGAACATGAAAACCTATGGTCAGATATCAACAACACAAATGGTATTTATAATACTGCCTTTAATATGGTAATATGCCCCAAAGTGCTTTTCAGGACAGTTATCAACCAAAATTTGACAGTGAGTCAAATAAGCACATATTAAAGCAGCTTTGTCACAGTCATAGGTTTGTAAGGAGTGCCTTATAGGAGGAGCGAGATAGACGGATGGAAAGGTTAAGAAGGAATTTCCAGAGGCTCACATCTTGGCTGGAAATATAGTGACCATTGATGGAGGAATTAAAATCAGGGATGCTCAAGACCCCAGAATTGGAGAAGCAAGGATATTGTGGAGAGCAAGGTAATGGAAGGTTTGAAAGTAAAAATGGGAATTTTATAGTTGAGGCACTTCTTACCTGAGAACCAATATAAGTCATCTTAAGTCATCATAAGGGGTGATGAGTGAATAGGACTTGGTGCAATTTAAGACACCAGCAGAAGAGTTTTGTATGATATCAAGTTTACGGAGGATGGAAAGTGAACAGTTAGCCAGAAGTGCATTGTAATTGTCAAATCTCGAGGTAACAAAGGCATTGTGAGGTTCTTAGCAGCAATGAACTGAGCAGGGGTGAAGTCTGAATTTGTTACAGAGATGGAAATGGCCATTGTTCTTCAAATAAAAATGGCTGCAAATAGGTCAGACAGTTGCAGGTTTCTTGGAAGAGATCCAATATTGTTCTTGGAACCTGTAAGCTTTTTGGGAACTGTGTATAAAATCAATCATACAGGTCGGAGTGGGAATGAGAAGGGCAGTTATACTGACAAGGTGTAGAAAGCTCACAAAGTCACAGTAATAAAAACCGGAAAAACTGCGGATGCTGTATATCAGAAACAAAAACAGAAATTGCTGGAAAGGCTCAGCAGGTCTGGAAGCATCTGTGGGAAGAAATCAGAGTTAATATTTCAGGTCCGGCGACCTGCCTCAGAACCCAAGGTTCATTGGACCTGAAACGTTAATTCTGATTTCTCTCCACAGATGCAGCCTGACCTGCTGAACTTTACCAGCAATTTCTGTTTTTGTTTCATAAACTCACATGTTTCGTAAAGCAGTTGTCTAATTTCCATTCGGCTCCCTCAATGCAGAGGAGACCAACAGTAAATAGAAGATGCTAGATTAGATCCTGTTAATAGAGTTGTGTTTTCACAAGGTGTTCAGGACTCTGGATAACTATATGGGAAGAAGCGAATGGACAGGTGTTGCAACTCCGTCAAATATAAAGGATGGTGCCTTGAGAAGTGGAATTAAAAATAGGGGTTCCGGAAGAGTGAATTAGGATGCTATGAAGAGAACTATCCCTGAAAGCAGTGCAGGAAGAGAAGGTGAATTTCTTGTTGCAATATTAATCAGGTATTTACACATCCTTTGTTTCTACTCTGGCAGAGGCATGGCGAGGGCTGGAAAGCCCAGACTATGGCAGTGGAAAGGAAAGTTGGACTCTCTTAAGTTATCTTTATTTCCTTATCTTATTCTAAGTCAATATGAATGGCACCATGTGTGTATGGCGTAGATACACACTTTTTATTGTATTTTTACATTGAATACACATGTCAATAAATGATTCTATTTAATGTCTTAACACTTTTGTCTAGATTCCTCTGTGTTGTTCATAAGTATGTACACATTTCATCTATTTCGTTTCTTCAGACTGTATCAATACAAGTATCCAATTCCCAATTTTCAGTTCTGAAGAATAGTTTACACACAAAATGTAAACTTGTTTATTCTCTCCACAGATACTGATTGACCTATATAGATTGTTTCCAATATTTTATGTTTCTGTGTTCATTTAACATACATGATTAAATAAATAATATATATTTTCCACATAATTTGCTCAATTTATCTTTTCCTAACATTTCACTCCCCATCAAAAGACAACAGTTATTCTAATTACTTAAATTATATTATGGATTCAAACTAAATATCTAACTGGCATCCACAGCAGCTTTATAAAATAAAAGCTTGCGGCAGGGTCCAATGCCAATGTTATTGCATATAGGGGCATGGAAGAATAAATGGTGTAGAGGTGTGGTTTACATTCGAGAATAATGAAAAACTGAAATGATTACAAGACAATTACCTAACCAAAGAGCTCAAGTATTCAAATTAAAAACAGGGTCAGCAAAGAGCCTTGAACAGAATACTGCTTCACAGTTAATCAGAGCAATCGGTTCTACTTCCTGCAATATATAATGCTGATTTCATTGCAGTGAATTTATTTCATTTTAGGATTTATTTTACACTGGCATCAAGTGCCAGACGACTGTGTCCTCACCGCATGTAATATTCACACTGGAAGATTGTGACAAGATAATTACAATAAGGTCATTTAAAACTTCTGACAGTGGATTATCAAGAAATTCCATGACCAGTATATATTACAGTACAACCTCAGTTCAAGTACAGGTTCCAAAATACGTTACCGCAAATTCTTTCCTGGTCTACACAGATTATCAAATGCTTGTGTGTTGAATTGCCTCCTTTTTAACCCTTTGACTGGGGTATGGTTAGCTGCATACACTTATTTCAGCCTATTTTTGTGTAAGCATGTCCCTTAGGTATTCTATCAGAAAGACATTGTAAAAATAAAAGAAATCATTGCAAACTTTCATGCCAGAAGGGCTCACTGCATAAATGTTCTAAGCATAAAAGTTGGCAGAGAAGTCTCTGAAAATAAAGACCCAATTTTGTGCGTGATTTACATCATTTATGGGAGTCAAAGGGTTAATAGACAAGATATTATAATATTCCCAATCTTTATGGGTAACTATTAAACTGTAAATTAACCCAAACAGTTTACCTGCTAATAAAGCAATTAATCAAAAATCTAAGATTTTAAAAGGTGGCAAAATGTTGAAATAGGTATTAAATCTAACAGCTTTCATATAAAATATCTCTCATATAATTGTACTTATATTGGCACATTAATGGTTCAAAGAAAGTATCACTGATTTCAAATCCATAATGCCTGCTGTGTTGCACAATTTTCCTCCAAAACAGCAGGTACTTAAATTTCTGTTAAATAAGTAAGTACTCCGTTGACCTTCCAACTGTTATGTAACCAGAATAGTTGACGTTTATTCCCAAAAATGTACAGTTCAACTTGTAATGTTAATTTGTATGAATAGCAGGATCTATTATTTAAATCTAGGACAATTTAATGTTTTATAAAATGAAGGTCATATCATATATCAACCCAATAATGTTGCCTATGGATGCAGTTGAACATATTTTAAATAATAACATGAATTCTCTTATTTTGTTTTAGCAATGTTAGTTATTGTCTTCTTGTGGTTTTCAAATCATTCATTCAAATTGTTGGCTCATCTGCCTAGAAATTCGATCACACCCATAAACTGTTGCATTGGGGTCTATTATGCCAGTCCAAGTGACACGAGGACGCTGTTAACTTTGTGCAGGCAGTGGCAGGGTGAAATTGTGCATTTAATGCTATTTAAAGGCAGCTAACTGCCCCTAAAGGAAAATGCACTCTGTGAACACATGGCTGAGAAGCTCTAAGTGTGGTTAAAGGCTGCAACAAGCACTTGGAGGATCTGGTCGTAGCAGTGGACAGGGAAAGGGGGAACTACTCTTCCACAGGACAGAAAACCCGTAAGGTATCACTCCTACTACCAGTCAGAAGAGGCCAATGTGGAACTCAATGTCAGAAGCTTCCAGAATGCAACTGCAAAAATGGTTAAAATTTAATGATCTCACTAGAATTGTTCAGGTAACCATGTTACCTTTAACAACAATTACTTCCTCCTCAAAACTGTAGTTTTTTGTGCAAAAGTACAAACTATTTGACCATGAGAGGGAGATCCTGAAAACAGCTCATAAGGCTATTACACGTACTTACATCTAACAGGAGAAGGTCACACAGGAGGAAGACTGTAGTGACCAGAGAAGGCTGAACATGCCTGAAAGCCATGTCTTGTAGTGGTTTCTTACTTTAGACAGTGATAATAGAGGAAATGTTGCATAAGGTTTCTTCAAAACTCACCAGTTTTTGCTTTTTTTCCTTAATTCTATTTCACCCTGCACATTCTCCAATGAACATTTCAGCTGCTTCCAGCAGCCAGTCATCCCTCTTTCAGATGCTGAAAGTGTTGAGAGTCCTGTGTCATTCAGAAACAAAGTGCCAGTGTTCTCAAAGGTGCAACATCTTACCCTCTCAAGTACCAGCTGAGAGAGAGGCACCATGCATACCTTAATCAAAGGTGTAGTCTTCAAATGATGCAATCCTGGTCACAATCTACAGGACCTACAGAAGAAGGATAGGAGGCTGCAGATGCCTGTGGTGACTGAGTGTGAGACCACACACTAACTCTCTTTAGAGGATTCGAAACTGATTTTAAGGACCTCGTCTACCAAAGAAGGATGATGGGCATACACAAAGAATGGAAGGTGTACTGGACAGTCTGCCACTAACCATCTCAACAGCTCAGAATATGTGTCTTTGTATGTGAATGGAGACCATTCTGTCCAACATGTAGAAATGGTTCGCTGCATAAAGGTGACAGTGCCACCCACCAGCTTCTGCTTACGGATAATAATCTCAATGGATTTCCCATCACTGCCTGAGGGAATGCGGTGATAGAATGATTAACGGGAAACTGGGAGTTTTCATTTAAGATATGGGCTACAGTGACAGTAATAGCTAAAGGCAGTGCCATACATGTCCTTGTTTGAGGTTCCAGCTGTGATTGCAGCATAGACTCCTTATCTAACTATTAGAGTGAGCCCAAACTCAATACAGAATGAGTAGAGCCATGCCACCTGCCATATGGAAACTTTGGTGCCAATGTTACACTTATTAAATGAGGGCAGCGTGATCCAACTTCTAGGCCATCAGCTCTTCTTCATTAAGGTGCTGCTTAATGACTGAAGGAGCTTACAAAGAACATATTACACTTACTGTAATAAATGTGAATTGGGAGAGTATACTCTAAGGGCTTTTTCAATGCACAAATGCATACAAGGGGATACCTATCTAAATATCAGTATCCTTTATTGCTCCATTTTCTGCTTTACAACTTAACAGATCTGAGTTTTTGCATCAAATGCATCTCTCCTCACATTATGAAATTCCAGTTTAATGAATAATATCAGGATCCAACACTGAAATCGGTGCGACATTTAATAGATACTTTGCCTCAGTTTTCACTGAAGGGGCTTACGAAAAACATCAAAAAAAGAATAAGGAATATGTCTTTCAGCCTTTCAAGACGGCTCAACCATTCACCAGAGATGATTCTTTAAATCACAATTCCACCTTCCTACACTATAATATCTGCATATCCCTTACTATTTTATAATACAGTATCTGGTTTGCACTGACGCTTATCATCCACATAAATCTTCTCTTAGTTTTAATTACACAGTCTCTGCTCCCAAATCCTTGATTCCCTTCTTCCTCATGTATGCATCAAACAATCCCTATACACATCAATACCATCTGCTTCAATCACTCCATATGGCAGCAAGTTTGACAATCTATAACCATTTTCTGTGGAAAGAAAATCCTCCTACATTCTTCCATTGATCTGCTTGTGCCTATCTTGTGTACATGTTTCCAATTATTGATTCACCCACAATGGAAACAATTTCTCCACATCCATGCTCTTGAACTGTTTCCAAATGCTAAAGATATCAGGTCTCCTTTTAGGCTTTTCATTCCAAAGAAAATAACCCAATCTACTCTGTCTTTCCTAATAACTGGCTCTCTCAAATGTTGGCAACGTCCTTGTGAATCTTTGCTGCTATGCTTCAATGTCGTTTTGTAGTCTGAAGATTTGTTTATTTGTCTGTTAGGGCTAATACTGTGGACTGCCAAAAACACCAGCCACTATGATGTCCATATATGGAATTGTGGGTAGAATGACTTAAAATGTTGAGGGTGAGTGAGCGACCTTCCTCAGAGATTCTGCAACAAACAGTATCTATCGTCTTAATGTAACCTTTAACTAGATGCTAACATGCAACAAACTATATCGTGTTAAGAACATAAATAGGAGTAGCAGTGACCATTTAGCCCTTGAGCCTGTGCCCCCATTCAACAAAATCATGGCTGATCTTCCACCGGCTTCAACTCCTCTTTCGTGTTAGCTCATCATAGTTCTCAACTCCCTGACATTTTAAAAATCTATTGCCTAGCAGACACTCTTCTACATAGACCAGGAAGTGGTTTTCTTCTATCACACTAGATCAAGCAGGTTCTGTAGCTTCCTACATGTAAAGAGGATGGTGGCAGTAGCATGAGCAGCAACGCATACTGCACATTATGAGTTAGCATGCCCAGGTAACAAAAACCAGAATTTAAGAAGGACAGAGCTCCAAATCCAGGTAGACCGCACCTCCAGTTGTCCAAATAAACTAGGGAGAAAATAGTGGAGACATGAGTATTGATATATAAAATTCAATAGAACAGAACATCCTAGAGGACTGCAGACAGCAAAATGTAACACTAGCTTCAAAAAAAAAGTAGGTAAAACTAAATTAAGGAAAAATAGACAAGCCAGTGCAAGGCAAGATATTGAAATTTTTGCTTAAAAACAAATATAAGAACATAAGAAAAATTGCCAGAATGGATTTATTCTAAAAAGCTCAACAGAAGTTGATTTGATTACAAGATGGTGAAGTCCCATCCAAAGTATCTGCGGATATTCACATTTGAAAAGCATGAAATGGAGCAACAAGTGGTAACTGAGTGACACCAATAAAAGCTTCCGGTAACCTCCTCCAGAACATTTACGATTATGGGGCATTTCCTCAAAATTCCTCCTTAAGCACCAATAACATCATTCAAGTAATTTTCTTGCCCAAAACTTTCAGTTTAAATATTTGTAGAGACATACATTCTAAAAATACCTGAGGGACATGGGAAGCCCATTCTGTACCACAGTAGCATTTAGACAAATGTCATCGCTTTGTGCCCATTAAAGTTTTATTACTAAAATAAGTACAACTAACTGTCATGCAACATGCAATTTCACAGCAAATATGGCTAATAACTTACAAAACTGTGAGATGGGAGCATCCAACTGGGGCACATTTCCTCCTTTGGCATTAAGTTTTTGGACTTGAGTCGGAGGAATGGGTTTGTGAGATTGACCAGTCGCACGGTACATTGCCTGAACCCAAAGGATACGATCCTGTTCGTCATCGCTGGCAAAGATCACAGTGTCTCCTTCTTTAACTGCATTAAAGAATGCCCTGCCTCCCTCCAAACCTGGATGGTAGATTATTTAACAACTATGAGAAGAATACACAATGGCATTTCTACATTGACACCATACAACAGATGTACAATTGAAAAGGTGCAGGAACTGGGTTTACATGGCTGGTACCATTTGAGACTCCTGCCCCAAACTGACATTTGGTCATACACAAAAGTTAAATAGTTATGACAACACTCCTTTTCAAAACTTTGAGATACTATTTAAAATCTAGAAATGGCAACATCACAGAATCCAACGTGTAAAATGCACTGAAATATATAGACAATTCTCCATGTTGCAGATTATAAAAATTTGTGTGACACATGCAATAGATATTATTGCATTTTTAACAGAAGTTAAGCTTGAAACACCTTGTTTAACATATTAAATATCAAGAAGTCTATGCTATCATTGCAATCATTTAATTTTTATACTAATATCTGATTTCTAACCACAATAAATATTTCCTTCTTCCTCAGATTCTGAATAACATGTTTGAAATTAAATCTCTGACCTTTAACGTTAGCATGGGCTGAACAGTTTGGCATCAATGGATGTTTAAAAGGGAACTCCATCTAGTTTTACCATTGGGACTTGCAGAATCTTGCTCTCAGAATCATTTGTCAAGTGGTTTCTACCATATGAAATGTGACACCCTACCCAGCAGGCCACTCCATTCCATTCTTATCCTGGAGTCTGCATAAGGATGCTATTGTACCAGTGATTGTATACATTTTAATAATTTGCTATTTAATATTACGTAAGATTGCAGATCTTTGAAATGAAACAACAAATCAATAAGGATGTGATGGAGAAGTCAGAGGCCAGGAAACAGGGAGAATTTGGGATAGGAATAGGGAAAAGAAAACTCAGCAGAGTTGTTTTGAGGGCAGGTGCAGGTGCAAGTATACAGGGGCAATACGGCTGAAAGGGAAATGGCAAATAGCACAGAGCCTGTACTGACATATTAAATAGCACCTTTCTACCTACTCTGGGCAGGAGTGCAATCCACCCATCTACAGGGCTGCCTAAAAGTATATTTAGGAAAAAAAAGTAGGTGGCACCATTTTCATTAGATTTTTATTAACGAGTTTTACGAAAGATCAAAAAATCAATTCTTTGTCCATTATCCATTTACTTGTCAATTTACAATTACTGTATTTCTAGGATTTAAAAATAAATCTTAAATTTTGCCCAAATCAGTCAACCATGGCTCAGTTGGTAGCATCCTCACCTCTGAGTCAGAAGGTTGTGGGTCTGTCCCACAAACTAAATTGACACAGCAATGCAGTATGGAAGCAGTGCTGCACTGTCAAAAGTGCTATCTTTAAACTGATGCCTATTTGCCCTCTCAGGTGGGCATAAAAGATCTCATGGCATATTTTTAACAAAAGAAGAGGAATTAGCCCTGGTACCAAGTCAATGTTTATCCCTCAATCAATATTATTGAAACAGATTATCGGGTCATTACTACAATGCTGTTAGTGAGAACATTTTGTGCACAAATTGGTAGCTTGTTTCCGACATCACAATAGCAACAACACTTCAAAAAAACACTGACCAAGCCAGTGAGATTCACATCCCATAAATGAGTACAAAAAAAGAGCTTTAGTGGCTGTAAGGTACTTTAAGATATCTGATGGTCATAAAGGGTTCTGAAAAGATTTACAAGGATATTGTCAGGGTTGAAGGGTTTGAGCTATGGGGAGAAGCTGAACAGCCTCGGCTATTTTCCCTGCAGTGTCAGAGGCTGAGGTGTGACATCATAGAGGTTTATTAAATTCATGAGGGGCGTGGACAGTGTGAATAGCCAGGGTGGTGGTGTCCAAAACTAGAGGGTCATAGGTTTAAGGTGAGAGGGGAAAGATTTAAAAGGCACCCAAGGGGCAACTTTTTCATACAGAGGGTGGTGCATGTATGGAATGAACTGCCAGTGGAAGTGGTGGAGGCTGGTACAATTACAACTTTCAAAAGACATCTGGATGGTTATATGAATATGAAGGGTTTAGAGGGACATGGTCCAAATGCTGGCAAATGGGACTAGATTAATTTAGAATATCTAGTTGGCATGGACAAGTTGGACTGAAAGGTCTGTTTCAGTGTTGTACATCTCTATGGCTCTATAAGTCTTTCTTGCCCAAAACAAAACTACAGGCGACCTGCAGTTAGTTCATTTTGATGCAATTGTGCAATGTACAATGTTAGAACTGAAATTAACCAGGTATGAGTAGCAGTGAGCTTAACCACTCAGCATTGGAAGGTACATGTGAGTGAACTAATTAGTTAAATTATAGATGATAAAGAATGAAACCAGAGCTCAGTATGTTCTACAAGCGTAGCTTTTGTTATCCAGTTTCAATTCGTAGGGTTTCCTCTCATTTTGATTTGCTACCTTCTTGTTACCACAATTTTCTGCTTTTTGCTGTGTCCTGCATCAGACCCTTCGGATGAACACATGAAGTGTCATTACATTCAAAGCAATGGGTGCAGTGTGGGAATGTGGGACTAGTATAGATAGTAGGGTATACAGACTCAGTGGGCTGAAGGGCCTCTTCTGTACTGCGTGATTTTATGATTCTAAGATACCACATGCACATGAACACTTTCTTACTTACCATCACATCAATTCCATGTCAACTTACTTATACCATGGTACCACGAATGCTTCTTAGCTATTAGCATGCACAAGTAGAGACTCCCTGACTAGCTTTTATTCCTCCTACTTATAGTTCGGTTTCTGACATATAGTTTCACCTTTTGTTAGTAACATGGCTTAGACTGCAAATTAAAGCAGCTGATCCTGCCCCGAGCACTACTGGTCTAAGGTGCTGCAATGCAAATACATGCACAGCTGCAACTGAATTAGAATAATCTTCCAAGGTCAGTAGGTGACTCAACAGTTTTGTACTTTCTCACAGGTCAATCACTGACCTTTTTCCAGTACCACTCATTACCTCGATTCCAGAAAGACATCAATTTAATTCTTGAAACAACAATATAATTGAAAAATAAAGATTTTCCGAGAAATTTTTGCATGGTGAGTAAAAAGGTGACAGCTGAAGTGCAATGGCTAAAGCATGGCAAAATGTAACGTTGTTATTACCAAGTGTGATATGCATAGGACCTTTATGGCACTGTCAGTTTATTTCCTATAGTGTTGTATATAGTGAGTGAAGATTGAATATAATTTTGAAAGAATCTTTAAAGGGCATAAGATAATGTCAACAGGATGTGCAGATATCATTCAATCCATAATTTAAAGACATATATTTGCTTCTTAATAGTACAACATGCTTTGGTTTCACATAATTTATTGTTAAATGTTGGAACTGCTCATGATTTAAAAAGCAGAGTGCTGAAATTTACTACAGGCTGAGAGTCAAAATTGAAGGACTAAAGGACAACAACTGGAGGGAGGGATGATGTAATTACACAGTTCACAATTTTACACAATTTTCATTATAAATGTGGGCATGGACATTTGTAATAGAAAACGTTGACATCGAATTATGATAAATATATGATGGCAAGAGAAACAGGAGACAAGAAAGTGTGCGCACATGTAAGAATTGCATATATTACCAATGAAGGAATTATGAGGTGAGAAATGTAATCCTACAAGAATTTACGACCTTTTGTCAGCAATGTTTTAAATGCTGATGGGATCAATGCACCTGGTTTAAAATGTCAATTTTTTACGATTGATGAATTGAATTAGATTTACACTATACTGTGACAATTACAGCTTGCAAGCAGCAGTGATTACGTTCAAAAATGTTCTGAGTTATGACTGAACTCCAACCAATAGTGGATTATAGCTTCTTGCAAAAAATCAGATGTAGTCAAGAGATTGGTTGCAAGGAGGATTTTATATGTAATAATCAAGATAGTAAGACTGAGAGGTAGTTAGAAAAAAAAAAGAATTCTGAAAAGATGGATGACGAAGTCTGATATCTCTGCCACTTAATTTGGAGAGGAAGGGGAAGGCAAAGACACAGAGCTCAAAGTGAAGAATATGAAATAATGTACATTGCTGGAGAAAGTACAAATGCAAAGTGGGACTACATTGTTAACTGTAAATTTTTAATTCAACTCGTTGAGTGATGGAAACACAGAGGGAGGGGTGTTTCCAAAAGCAGGCATGATAGCGTGGACTTCTATTAAGTGGGTTCTACAAAGAGCTATAGTCCATCTTGGCAGGTTATTGCCAGGGCAGAGAAAACAAAAATCACAGTGAGTGGCTGCTGGATGATTGCTTTTACAATTATTGATAAGCCTTTTTTAAATTATGGTTGTGACATGACAAAATAGTCAAGCCATGCCAAAGAAAAGCCACATGCCATCCGACTATTTCATGTTTTATGTTACTGTGCTTTTCCTAGATGTCAGTATTGAATTGAAGCCTTTCACCTGGCTGTGGGTCAGTGTAATCCACTGTGTATCCGTCCAGTTGCAGCAGTTCCTGAGGCTCAGCTTTTTTCTCCCGGTAACTGCACATTGCAAATGTATACTGGCTGACCTGAATAAAGAGAAACAGTTGAATGTAATTCTGGATTGACTTTAAACTTGTGAAACTTCATAACAAAATCTAAACGTTAGCTAAAAGCTTTGTTGTACAAGCCATTGGTCTACTGCCAGCACACGTTGCGAAATACAAAGTGAGCTGGTTGTGATCTTCAAAACAACGGAGATTGGGGAAATTTGCCATTAATGGTGCTGTTACGGAGGGGAGGTCGACTCCCCCCTTTGATAACTGAAACTGAAACATCCAGAGAGGCTCACCTCATCATCTGTTAAAGGAAGTGTGAAAAGTGGTAAAATCTGCCTCTCGCTCCCCTTTCCAATCTGTTATATAGGAGAGGTTAAATGAAATGAACTTCTGACAGTCACTCTATAGTCAACAAGTAACAATTTATTCATCGAACTCTAACTATGAACAAATTAACAGAATTACTAACAAACCGAACAATTCCTACCCCTAACTACTAACTATTCACGAAAAAAACAAAATTTGAATGGTATGCTGTTTCAATAGATACAAGCACCACTTAAATAAACCAAATTAATGATAAAAAAATCAAATCTTAATCTCTTGAAATTATAGCCAGGATGCATCTTCCAGAATGCTCTGCTCCCTCTCCGCTGATCCTCCGCCAGGAATACCTTTCTCCGTCAAATTCTAGAGTCCAAAATGCCTCTATCCATTGAATTCTGATGTCAGGAATATTAGCTAAGAATGCCGCTGTACCTTTAATTAGATGATGGTTTCTTTTCTGAGAGCTGATAGAATTCTGTAAGTGCCAGTGTTTCTCTTTAGAGCTGATAGGTTTTTTTACCTCTCTTAGATGGCAATTGCTCTCACACCAATTTTCACATTTTCACCTCTTCTTTTGTACCCTTGATGATCTATTAATTTCTTACAATAGGATTGGCCCTAGGTTGTCAAAACCATCAGATCCAAATTCAATTGGTTTTTGGTATCTAAGGCCTGGTCTAAATTAATTGGCTAAACTCAAAACCTATTATCTTGGTAAAAACGCTGCTTTGTCTGCTATCAGTATACCCCTTCAATACAAATGTTTTAATTCAAGAACTCTGTGCAGCTGCAGCTGCCTGTGGACATTTTTTTTAATCTTCAAGCCTAAAAAACACACCTTTTAAAGGGACCATGCACTCTTCCCCCTCTATCATTTTACAAACAAATTCTAATGTCTTGCCTTCCAATCACAAGTATAATGCCAACTTCGCAGCAGTGTGTACTTGAAAACTTGTCACTAATTAATCAGTTACTTCCTTAAAGTTGGCTAAAGGATATATCTTAATTGAAGACAGTAATGCAGATAGGGCTTATCAGAGATGAACATGATATCCTATGTATGGATGCAGAAGTTGTGGGCAAGTTTCTTAGTGAGAATTTTGTCTCTGTTTTCACAGAGAGGGATGATGCAGACATCCTTGTTAAAGAGGAGTGTGAAATATTAGATAAAATCAGTATAATGGGAGAGATGTACTAAGGCACAGACCTCCTTAAAGGAGGAAAAATCACCCAGACAAGGTGAATTGTGAGAGGAAGCCCGGTAGGGAAATACTGAATGCTTGAAGGAACAATTTCCAAAGCTTGCTAGATCTAGGCACGGGCCAAAAGAATTCGATGCCCACAAACATTTTTTAAAATTCACTCGAGGAACGTGGGCATTACAGTCTGGGCCAGCATGTATTGCCCGTCCTTCGTTGCCTTTGAGAAGGTGGTAGTGAGCAGCCTTCTTAAACTGCTGCATGTGAAGTAGACAGACCCACAATGTCCTTAGGGAGGGAATTCCAGGATTTTGACCCAGTGACAATGAAGGAATGGTGATATATTTCCAAGTCAGGATGGTGAGTGGTTTGGAGGGGAACTTGCATGTGGATGCCCAATATCTGCTATCCTTGACCTGCGAGATGGAAGTGGTCATGGGTTTGCAAGGTGCTGTTTAAGGATCTTTGGTGAATTTCTGCAGTGCATCTTGTACATAGTACACACTGCTGCTACTGAGTGTCGGTAGTGGAGGGAGTAGATGTTAGTGGATGTGGTGCCAATGAAACAAGCTGCTTTGTCGTGGATGGTATCAAGCTTCTTGAGAGTTGTTGGAACTGAACCCATTCAGGCAAGTAGGGAGTATTCATCGCACTCATGACTTGTGCCTTTTGATGGTGGACAGACTTTGGGGTATCAGGAGGCAAGTTCCTTGCCGCGATATTCCTAGCCTCTGACCTGCTCTTGTAGCCACTGTATGTATATGGTGAATAGTAACGCCCAGGATGTTGATAGTGGAGGATTCAGTGATAGTAGCACCATTGCATTTCAAGGGGTGGTGGTTAGATATTCTCCTGTTGGAGATAGTCATTGCCTGGCATTTGTGTAGCATTAATGTCGCTTGCAACTTGTCAGCCCAAGCCCGGATATTGTCCAGATCTTGTCACGTTTGAACTTGGACTGCATCAGTATCTGAGAAGTTGCAAATGGTGGTGAACATTGTGTAATCGTTGGTGAACACCCCCACTTCTGATCTTATGACGGAGGGAAGGTCATTGATGAAGCAGCTGAAGGTGGTTGGACAGAGGGTACTATCCTGAGGAACTCATGCAAACAACTCACCTCCTGACACCCCAAAGTCTACCCACCACCAAAAGGCACAACTCAGGAGTGTGATGAATATTCCCTACTTGCCTGGATGGGTTCAGTTCCAACAACATTCAAGAAGCTTGACGCCATCCACGACAAAGCAGCTTGTTTGATTGGCACCACATTCACTAACATACAGGATGTCTCTAAACCTCAGGATGGTATCATTAGTACAGCTGAGTGGGCAGAACAGTGGCAAATGGAATTCAATCTAGAGAAGTAGAAGGTTCTGCATTTGAGGAAAGCAAACAAAGCAAGGGAATACACAATAAATAGCAGGATATTGAGATGGGTAGAGGAAGTGAAAGACCTTGGCGTTTATGTCCACTGGGCTCTGAAGATGGCAGGAGACATAGATAAAGTGGTAAAGAAGGGATATGGGTTGCTTTACTTCATTTGGTAGTAAATATAAAAGCAGGAATGTAATGTTGGTAATATATGGGATACTGGTTAGGCCACAGCTGGAGTTCTTTGTATAGTTCACTCTACAGGAAAGACATGACTGGTCTAAGGAGAATACAAAGGAGGTTTGTAAGAATTATGCCAGTGATTGAACATTGCTTCTATGAAGCAAAATGAAGGGCTTGTCCCAAGTCTCTAGGAAGGGAGATCACAGATTTAAAGTAAATGGTAGAAGGATCAGAGGTGAATGAAGAAAAATGTACTCATCTAGACGATAGTGAGTGTCTGCAATTTGCTGCCCAGGTTGATGGCTGAGGCAGTAACTTCAACTTATTTCAAAGGAACCTGGATCGGCACCTGAAGTACTAGAACCTGCAAGGCTATGGACCAAGCACTGCTGAGTAGGATTAGAATGGGCAGCTAGTTTATTCAGACATAATGTGCTGAATGACTTTCTCCTGTGCTGTAACCTTTCTCTGGTTCTAAACTAATCCATAACAAAGAAAATTCCTTTGAAAATCAAGTTTTGAAAGGGAGGGATCATTACAATATTTCTTAACAATGATAATGCTGTATTGTTATTTCAAAAAATTTATGTCTTGCTGGTTGTGGCTCTGCTAGATCAGACATATGATAGTTGTTACCAATTTTACCTGGTTTGTTTGGGAGCATGACATGACCTTGTACAAGAACTTATTTAATTTGTGAAACCTTTTCAAAAGTAAATCTCATGCTTAAGAAAAATGAAGGTATAACAGGCAAAAGGAGGAGGTGGGAGAAATAACTTACAAAAGGCATGAATATAAGAAAACAAATGGTGTCAATCAGAAAGTCAGTTAATATTATTCCTAGAGAATAAGAATTGAAAAAAAATCCTAACAGCCATGATATAAATTCACCTAAATACTAACCACTATCAGGGACTGTACAAATGTAATTCACACAAAATAAATAGGGTGGGGTGCTGCACATCAAAATAAAAACAACATTGAATAAATGCTACATTTCCTGTCTTATTCTGAAATACTGTATAGATTTGTCCATGTTTTGGAAACAATGCAGAGCTGCTCACCTTGTGAATTCATTTCAGGAGCACATTTCTTAGGACCCTGAACCAACCTATGCTATTGTACTAGCCCATAGTTGTACTAATGTTCATGCACCCTATCATTCAAATCAGAAGATGTTAGGACTGACATCCTGTCATAAGCAATGTGAGTTGACTGTCTTGGTGCCAGTCATGTTTAACAATTCTTAAATCTCAGTCATCAGAGCAATTGTTGTCAGAACTGCTGTAAATGGCAGCTCTCACTCCTCTTAGTTTGCTTCTGGATAACATGCTGAATTCAATGTCATGTTCTTGATGCAACTCACTGAGCCGCAGGGTCTCTTTCAGGCTCTGTGAACCTCAATACGCCTTCAGGACACCATCAGATTGCATCAGACCCCAGACAGCATTTGGCAATGAAGTTTTGAATTGTTTGAAAGGAAAAGCTGTTGTAAAGCAAAGGATTCTCCAGGCTTCAGGCTAGGTGCTTACACAGTGTCGACTATTTGAAGCTTTCAAAGATATGGACACTAACTACAAGCCCAAATTAGCTGCTTTGACCTACCTCATTCCATATGAGTGCCGTGTTAAGCTCTACAGTCTTGATGACTACAACTAACTCAGTTAATAATGTTTCAATACTCTAACTGCTTCCCAATCTACATCACTGCTTCTGAATAATCTGTGAATAGCTGAAGCTCTTATTTAGGCATTTTAGCAAAAAGGTACAAACAATTTCTAATGATAGCCCTATATCAGAATTTTGGGGACTTTTTCCTCAAGTTTTAAAAGGACACCTAAACGGGGTCTGCTGGTGCTAGCAGCAATTATCCTGTACATGTCAAATGTCTAATAAATGACCATTGCAATTGTGAATTCTATGAAATTGGCTGAGCATCTGTACGGATTTACTGGGCTGGAAAAATAGATGGTAATACATCTCAATGGTAGTTTCCCATTTTCAGGACAACCCTTTCTTGCAGATGGCTGGGTTTAAGCAAGATGACACGTTGGTTGCAAGTTAGCAGATAGTTTGTGATCCCTATCATAACCGTACAGGCTCTCCCACAAACAATGAGGACATCTGTTGTCAACTGATAGTGGTGGCAATGCTTTGCTGGCACATGCAGCTGCCCTCTGTCTTTCTCTCTCACTGCTTTCTCTCAGTGGTTTCTCCTGTTGGCTGGAGATTCTTGACACCATTTTTGATGACATTTCACCATTTTGATCTTCATTGGGCATCTGTGCTGATGTTAATAGTTAAAGATTCGTGGAGAACTTCAGATTGTCTTTGAAACATTCCCTTTGGTTCCTGCATGCACTGGCCCCATGTCAGAGTTCTGATTGCAGCTTCTGTTCAGGTATTCTTGAGTCAGGCATTTCTTTCATACTTCAGTAACCACCTTAAAACATATGCCCTCTAATGACTACTTGGATATATTTTCTCTGTTTACCTGATTGAAAACCCTTCACAACTCTGAACATCTCTTTTGCATCTCCTCTTAATTGTCATCAATCACAATGATCAGAAGGAATTTGGAGATTCCCAAGCTTTTCCATTGGAGCAATTCCTCGTATCAGTCACTTCCTTTTCATCTTTCAATAAGAGAACATTCCAAAAATGTGACTTTAATATATTTCTTATGTCAGAGTGATTGACAGGATAAGTGACTAACTCTGACATTGTATGAAATCTAGAAGAAAGAATGAACATGTAATTATTTATGCCTTTCATGATCTTAGTATTTCCCTGAAGTGGTTCCTCATCAATGAAATACTTTTAAAGCACAGCCATTCTTGTCATACGGGAAAACACTGCAGCTGGTTTTACACAGCAAGACTCAAATTGGAATGGGATATTCCACCAGCTAATTTAGTTTTAATGATGTTGATTGAAGGATAAATGTTAGCCAAAACACTAAGTGCATTATCTGACTTTTCTTCAAATAATATTACGGTATCTTCTACCCGATAGGGAAAATGAGCTTCATTTATTATTATTAAAAATGTGTCTGTCACCTCTGTCAGTGCAGCGCTCCATCAGTCCTGCACAGAACTGCCAGTCTAGGTTATGTGCTCAAATTTCTTAAGCAGTGACGGTACTAGCATTAAGTCAAGGCTGACACCAGGAACTAAATACCACATCAGTGTTTTTTGTTTTATGGATTGGCAATGTTTGAATTGCAATTCTATAAGTATTAAAAAGATTGTGATTCTCTAAATGGTTTATTAAAAAAACATACCAGATTAGCATTATAAAGTGGTATCAATTAGGAATGTTCCATATTTAGTCCCTTGTATACGCTGAGTTACTTATCTCAGGGGTGGTGGCAAGGAAGACATCGGGATCATGGGAATTGGACAATGACACGAAAAGTATTTGAGACTACTATGGAAAATAGGAGGTAATGAGGATGATACAAGAGTCTGCAGAAGGATGTAGACAAGTGGGCAAAACTTGGCAGATAGAACATAATGCGGGAAAATGTGAGGTTATGCACTTTGGCAGGAAGAATAGAGGAGCTGAATATTATTTGGATGGAGAAAGACTGCAAAAAGCTACACAAAGAAGGATTTCGGAGGCCTAGTGCATAAATCACAAAATGTTTGCATACAGGTTCCACAGGTAATAGGAAAGGAAAATGGAACATTGATCTATATTTCAAAGGGGTTGGAGTGTAAACATAGGGAAGTTTTGCTGAAACTATATAAGGTACTTGTTAGACCACACTTGGAGTACTGAGTACAGTTTTGGTCCCCTTCTCCAAGGAAAGATACACTGGCTTTGGAGGCAGTCCAGAGAAGGTTCACTAGGTTCATTTCAGGTGTGGAGGGATTTGCTCACGAAGAGAGTTTCAGTAGGTTGGCCAGTCCTCATTTGTTTAGAAGAGTGAGAGGCGATCTTACACAAACATACAAAATTCTTAGGGGGGGCTATACAGGGTAGATGTGTAAGGTTATTTCCTCTATGTTAACATAACATTAAACCCAACAAAGGAACTGGAATAGTCATCTTTAATGTGAGTGACCAAGTGCATGCCATTCTTAACAGCAGATCCATTGGTCCTGCATTCAGCATGACTGAGCAGCCTTTCTTGAAAGCAAACTAAAAAACACCTCTTGAACTTGTATAAGAGCAATGAGTTTCCAGGTGACATACATGAAGTGGTTTGTCATCACTGCTCAATGCTTCAGTGAATTTACGGCTGCCTAAGACACAGAAAAGTGATGTCCCTCTATGCTCCAATTTACCTTTAAGTGGTTTTGCACAACATGAGCTGGCCAAATGATTGGGTGAATTGCTACAAACTAGTTTTGTGCAAGTTTTCCAAGTTTTGCATAGCAAAAGATTCTTTTTCATTTGTGAAGCCCATTTTAGGACCTGCACAGTGATAGCAATGCTGTTCTCTGTGCTCAGGTGACATTGCTAGTCTAGTCAACAACGCACCACTCAAAGAAGCCATAGACCTATGCACTGCAGCACTACATCATGGTAATCTAAACCCACCATCATTTTGTCAGTCATTAATTGTGGAACTTACAAACTCAGCAGCTCTTGCAGTTATATTCCATTTCAACAATACCATGTCTGCCCAAATAGATTGGATTGACATGGGATCCCCACTGGGTCCAGCACAGGATTTCATGAGAAATGTGTATTTAGTGGAATGACAATTAACTTCCTACCCCTTACACATTTTTTATATGAAGATGATATATTTACAATATGTTTGCTACATGCCTCAATGGGCTCCAGTGTGTCCATTCAACTCCATTTGAGTCAATTTTACATTTGAAATGAAAAAAACAAATGAAGCCCCTTTCCCTGATGCCCTCATTGAGAAAATCAGCTGAAGGTTCTCTAAGCCTACCTTCACAGGTCAGAATATACACTGGCACTCCTACAGTTCCATGCACTAAAAGATTGGCCTTATAGGCAACCTCGAGTCCCTATAGGGCCCGAGACAATTGTTCACCATAAAAACTTAATGTTAAAATAAGGTGCATCAAAGTCATCCTGTGGGGTGGTGGTTACCCTAATCAGATCACTTTTCACTATTCAAATGAGTAATGCGTTGTATGAATTTTACTGAGTGTGTGATGCCAGGTAAGTAAGCTGTATGTCCCAAAGGCTGGTTGTATCAAGGAACATGTTCGCAACAAGTACTGACTGTACCTATCCAACCCATGTTTGTAAAATGTGCAACACAGTGCTTAGCGTTAGGTATGATTCTGCAATTGGACATTTGCTGGATAATCTAAAACATGATAGGAATTACACTGACACTGCATGTAATAAAAGCTCTACATAATAATGTACAGAATCCTGTTTTTTTGCAGACAGAAAGAGCATATAGGCACAATGCACCTGTATCAACTCAACAATATAGGTGACAACCATTCAGTGGACAAGTTCTTAGGGCAATGCCCTGACCAACCAGAGTCAACGTACCTGGTTTAACATTTAAACAATGTTTAATCAACCTGTTATTTCACACCTCTGGGGTAAATCAGAATTGAACCCTCACTTTCTGGCCCAGGTGTAGGACCATTAACAGTGTGTCACCAGACCCTCTAAGTCCTTATTCTCTGACTAGGAACCTAACCTGGGCCACTCCATTGGAGGCGCCAAATCCTAATCACAAGACCACCAGTGAACCTAAACTTCACCATCTGCCATGGTGGGATCTGAAGCCATATGCCCACAGCACTATATCTGGATTACTAATCTAGTGACAATACCACTATTTGAACACATGAACCTATCACACCAGACAGTGCTATTGGATGGTATGAGTGATGCTGACATGCTGATTGGTTGTGATTGAAGGTGATTGAAGGCATTGTGTAATCGCTGGGCTCCTGATTAATGCAGCAGCCCATTACAGGGCATCACATTCCAACCACTAACTCCAGCCCCCTTTAAAAAAAGTTACTTACTCCTCCCACTTCGGGTGCTGCTTTGCTGATAGTAAATCTTAATGTGCACTTGATTTTTGAATCAATATGAAAGCTTTAAAATTTGAGGTTACCGCAGTGATTTGCCGGCTCCCTCTGTGACCCTAAATATTACGCCCATTCTTCACCGATTCTGTATTGTGACCCCTGTTTCCCCAAGGACGTTTCACCCTCTCCCGGTTTTGTTAAGCCTCTATATATTGTTCCCATTTTACCCCAGAGCCCTGACTATCAAGGTCACAATGCCCTTGCTAGTCCCACCACCCTCCCCATTTCAAATAATCATGACTTTACTTGAACCCCTCCCAGCACCCCCTCCACTTTGAGACTCCACTATTTCCTTCCCTTTCCTACCAGATCCCACTCCACTATATTCACTTGTCCCCTATATCTATAAACATTCCCTCAGCTAGCCAGTACAACTTTGATGATGCCATGGACAGATCCTAGAAACACTGCTGTGTATATATCGTCTGAATTGTACATTGGAAATGTATTTCAATGTATTTCAGGTATAGTAACATAATTTACTGAAAACAACTGCAACAGAACAATTAGTCTTCAGCAAAGGAATAAAAACACCAGTATCCTGAATGGTTTTCTCAATAACTGTTTCATAAGACATACAAAGGAAATAACAAAAATCCCAAATCAGTGGAAAATCTCTTAAACAGATCAACTGATATAAAACGTTTTCCTTCTGTCTACCAATGAAGATGATTGTGCAAGGTAAAATGTTGCAACTGCTACACTACAATTGAATCAAGTACTTTACAAAGTATGCCAGGTTATGGAGGACAAGCTTACACACTTTCCCAACAAAGGACTCAAAGTGCGTTTCTTGGCATAGATTTATTTTTCAAGTGGGAAATGTATTATTTTGCATAGCTAAAGCTAACTATGTTTTGACCAATGACACACACTAAACATGTTTGCTTATGCTAGTAACCACACAAAATAATTTATAAATAGTGGAAATTAAGTTGTTGAGAAAAGGAATCTGAACGAGAAGGTTAACTGTTTGTTTTATTAGATTAATGATGAGACAAACAACTTTAATGTTAGCATCTTTTATGGGTATGCAAAGTACAACGTGATCCGTGTAGTCTATAAAGAGAGGTTGCCAGTATGTTTTGACCATATTAATTCAGTGCTACCACCTACTGTTCATTATATACTGTTACAAGTAACAGCTTACTCATTGGGTACTTATTTTGCTTTTAGCCTTCTGACGTTTGCACAACTGAAGCATTTGTTTGAACCCAGAAAGTTTACAATGGTTGTACCAGAATGGTAGGAAGGGAGGAGGAGGAGGATCATTGACTTGTTTGTTTTGTTACACGGTGAAAGTTAATTGGAAATGGAATAATCAGATTCCAAAGCTATAATAATAACAATTGGTATTTATATTGCACTTCGAACAGAGGAAATCACTCTAAGATGCTGTGCGGAGATGTAAGCAAGATGGACATTGTACTAAAAATGGATTAATTATATGGAGTGGCAAAAAAGGCTGATCAAAGAGATGGGTTCTAGGAAGTTGTTTATAAATATAGAAAAAGGCAGAGAGATAGAAGAGATTACAAAGTGATATCCAGGCAAGGGACAGATGCCAACAGTGAAGCAAAAGGTGCTGGGATTCAGAAGAAGCCTAGAATACAAGAATGAAGAGGTGGTGGGGCGGGATTGAGAGTAGGGTTGGTGAAGATAGACAGGGATAGGCATCACTTATGGAAAGATTTAAACAGAGGGATGAGAATTTCATTTTTTTGGCTGGCAATCAGGGATCAATGTATGTCAATAAGTATGAGTGTGATGTGTGAAAGGGACTTGACTTGAAAGGGAGCTTTGGATCAGTTGAAATTTTCAGAGGCTGAGAGGCTGGTCAGGAAAGTGTTCAGGTAATTCAGTCTGGTGTCAATAAAATTAAGAGGAGTTTAAGAAGCAAATGGCCTGAGGTAGGGAAAAGAGATGGGTGCTACTTTAGCACCTGATGTTTTAAGATCAGTGGATTGTTATCCACTTCTGAACTTTAGATTACTGTAGTTTACATGCTGTGTGCGCCAGGAGTAAATATGAAGTAGTTGCATTGTTTTGTAGAAATATTCATGACTCTTAAGACAGCGCAATTATAAATGTTTTCTCCAACTTAAGAAAGATCATTAAAAATGTCTCGCATTTTATGCTATCCCCTTAGCTGTGGTGGGACAGTCTGAAATGTGGACATCTGAGTTGCTGAACCTACCAGAGAAATTATAATCACCTTTAATTGGAGAAAAAGGTTGATCTTTTCAACTCCTGAAATGCAAGCTCTGAGAAATGGAATAGCTCACGTGGTCTATTATTTTTAAAATTGCATTTTATTCACTGTCATTCTGAAATTAAACATTGTAACAAAATTCTAAATAAGCATTGCAGTAACTCAGATGGTGATGAATGTGTCATTTTTGAGATCAGTTTGTTCAGGAACCTAGGTTTCACAGGAAATAATTCTCTGAAAAAAAACCCTAACATTTTAAGTATGCTGTATAATGTAATAATTTCCTTTTCACAGCTTTCTGGGAATTACAGATCAACTTGGTGGTTTGGAGACAGTTTTTTTCTGTATTTTTATCTTTTTTTATTTCTTGAAATTTTATTGTGGAGTTTAGCTTTTACCTCAAACTATCTGTTCTGAGGAAGGGTCACCGGACCTGAAATTTTAACTTTGATTTTTCTTCACAAATGCTGCCAGACCTGCTGAGCTTTTCCAGCAACTTCTGTCTCTGTTCCTGATTTACAACATCCACAGTTCTTTCGGCTTTTACCTCAAACTATCTGACCTGACAAGAGTGTTTGAGATTCAGAATCAAGGTGTAGGTCATAAAAGGAATATTCTGAGTAATTCTGTTATTATTTGTGTTATTATTTATGATTCTGCATAGCAGATATTAATTCCAGCATACTGTATATATTAAAGAAACTAGAGTTTACCTCTGGAAATTGGCAAACACAGAAAACAAAGTTAGTCCGCTAGCAGTGATTAATACTGTTAATTAATATTAATCAATTCATAATAATTAAGTTATGGAAAACACTGCATAGAAGTGTGGTGGTGGGAGGTTCAATCAATGCATTCAAAAAAGAATTGGATTGTTGTAGGAAAATAGCATACGAACATATTAAGAGCAGCATTATCTTGCTCCACATTCAATGTGATCTTGCTTGATATGATTACTCCACATTCCTGCCTAACATTACTAATCTTTCATCCCCTCACTTATCAAAAAATTATATATCCCCATCTTAAAAATTTTCAAAAATTCAGCTTCCACCATTTGAGGAAGAGACTTCCAAACACTCATGACACTTGAGAAAACTTTTTTCCCAATCTCTGTTTTAAATGGGTGATCCCCTAATTTTAAACAGTGGCTTTCTGGATTCTCCCATATTCTATTTTTTCACTCTTTATTAATCATTTTAGTACTTTGCTTTTTAAAAAAATTATTCTGTCTAATTAAGAAAGGCTTGATCTATTCCCAAGGCCACCAACTTTGAAAAATTGCACACTTTTCTTCAAGTTTGGTATTATCTTTTAACTTTTTTAGTTAACTATGGATGGCGGTATTCCCCTTGGAAATTTTCTTTTTTGTTGGAATGTATAAATTCTGAAATATGCACTTAAATGTCAGCCATTTCATTTATGTACATGGTGAGCAACAGTGATCACAAAATGGATCACTGCAGGATACCTCTTCACACTTTCTATCTGTCTGATAAATTTATCTTAACTATTACCTTCTACATTCCATTCTTGTCATTCAATCCAATCTGCGACTTGACCCCTCACATCATACTCCTGAACATCCATCATCAATATCTTGCCTAATACATTTTGAAAGTTCGTGTTCTCTGCATTAATTGACCTTAATTAGATAGCTGTTACCACTCATAAAAGGAACAAAAATGTAAAGAGGTAGATTTAAAGGGGTGTGCAAAAGAAGCAAGGGTGAAGTGAGGAAAAACTCTTAGGAAGTAGTTAGGAAACGGAGTGCACTGCCTGGAAATATGGTGGAGGCTGGTTAAATTGAGGCATTCAAGAGGGCACTGGATAATTTTCCCAGCAAAACTGGAATCAATAGGTATCGGGGACAAACTTTGTGCTTAGGAAATCATGTCTCACTAAATTGATTGAGTGTTTTGAAGAAGTAATGAAGAGGACTGACGAGGGCAGAGCGGTAGATGTGGTCGACATGGACTTCAGTAAAGTGTTCGACAAGGTTCCTCACGGTAGATTGGTTAGCAAGGTTAGATGACATGGAATACTGGGAGAACTAGCCATTTGGATACAGAGCTGGCTTGAAAGTAGAAGACAGAGGGTGGTGGTGGAAGGTTGCTTTTCAATCTGGAGGCCTGTGACCAGGAACGTGCCATAAGGATCAGTGCTGGGTCCATTGCTTTTTGTCATTTATATAAATGACTTGAATGTGAACATAGCACATATGGTTAACAAGTTTGCAGATGACACAAAAATCGGAGGTGTAGTGGACAGCAAAGAAGGTTACCTCAGAGTATAATGGGATCTTGATCAGATGGGCCACTGGGCTGAGGAGTAGCAGATAGAGCAAATTAAGATAAATGTGAGATGCTGCATTTTGGAAAGGCACATCAGGGCAGGACTTGTACACTTAATGGTAAAGTCCTGGGGTGTGTTGCTGAACAAAGAGACCTTGAAGTTCATATTCCTTGAAAGTGACATCCCAGGTAGGCAGGACAATGAAGGCGGCGTTTGGTATGCTTGCCTTTATTGGTCAGTGCATTGAGTATATGAGTTGGGAGATCATATTGTGGCTCTACAGGAGGTTGGTTAGACCACTTTTAGCTCTGGTCTCCCTGCTATAGGAAGGATGTTGTGAAACTTGAAAGGAAGATTTACAAGAATGTTGCCAGGGTTGGACAGTTTGAGCTATAGGGAAAGGTTGAATAGGCTGGGGCTATTTTCCTTGCAGTGTCGGAGGCCGAAGAATGACCTTATAGAAGTTTATACAATCATGAAGGCATAGGTAGGATGAATAGCCAAAGTCTTATCCCCCAGGGCGGGGGAGGCTAAACTAGAGGGCATGGGTTTAAGATGAGAGGGGAAAGATTTAAAAGGAACATAAGGGGCAACTTTTTCACACAGAGGGTGGTGCATGCATGGAATGAGGCATCAGAGGGTAGAGGCTGGTACAATTACAACATTAAAAAGGCAACTGGATGGGTATATGAATAGAAGGGATTTAGAGGGATATGGGCCAAATGCTGGCAAATGGGGCTAGATTAATTTAGGATACCTGATTGGCACGGACAAGTTGGACCAAAGTGTCTGTTTCCGTGCTGTAAAGTTCTATGATTCTATGATTCTATACCTGGCACATAGGAAGATGGTCGTGGTTGTTGGAGGTCAGTCATCTCAGCTCCAGATCATCTCTGCA
The DNA here is from genome assembly GCF_021869965.1 of Rhincodon typus. Classification (NCBI taxonomy): domain Eukaryota; kingdom Metazoa; phylum Chordata; class Chondrichthyes; order Orectolobiformes; family Rhincodontidae; genus Rhincodon; species Rhincodon typus. Next base: position 33,876,386 of record NC_063347.1, read on the forward strand.
GGAGTTCCTCAGGATAGTATCCCGGGCCCTACCACCTTCAGTTACTTTATCAATGACCTTCCCTCCATCATAAGGTCAGAAGTGGGATGTTCACTGATGATTGCACAATGTTCAGTACCATTTGCGACTCCTCAGATACTAAAGCAGCCCATGTTCAAATGCGACAAGATCTGGTTAATATCCAGACTTGGGTTGACAAGGGCCAAGTAACATTTGCACCACACAAATGCCAGGCTATTGACCATTTCCAATAGGAGACAGTCTCAACACAGACTGTTGAATTTCAATGGTGTTACCATCACTGAATTCCCCACTATCAACATCCTGGAGTTACCATTGACCAAAAACTCAACTAGACTCACAACATAAACACAGTTATGATTCTGTGATATGTCTATTCTTCCTGTTAGATATTCAGAGAGTTCAACATGATTGGTTAAACAAGGCTATCCTTTTAAAAATCATTACTGACAATTTTTCTCATACTGTCTGTCTTGAGATGTTTTGTTATCTGATCTCACTGATGCTAAGCTAACTAATTTACAGCTCCCTGAATTAGCTATACCTTCTTTTTTGACAATAGAAATTCCAATTTCCTTACTGACTGAATTTTATAGATGAATACTCGTGCTGCAGCTATCCCTTCTCCAGTTCCTTCGATCATCTATTGATGCAATCCATTTGGATCTGGTGTTTTGAGTCCAATGAAGTTTAGACAGTTTGTCTGGTATCTCTTTTATTTCTATTTTAACTGTTCTAAGATCCCTATTAATTTCTTCTGCTATTCTCATTGCCTCTTTGTTAGCCTCTGGTGAAAACTGAGGCAAAGCCTCTACTCAGTATCGCAGTGATTTTAGTATCACCTGCCACCAATTTTTTTTTAATTCACTCATGGGATATGGACATTGCTGGTTGGTCAGTATTCCTTGCCCATCCCTAGTTGCCTTTGAGAAGGTGGTGGCGACCTGCCTTCTTGAACATGCTGTGGGTTGACCCACAATGTTCTTAGGGAGGGAATTTCAGGATTTTAATGCAATGAATAGACTGAAGTAAATATGGAAAAACGTGATGTCAATCACTTTCTTCATGAAGATAGAAAAACAGAATTTTTTTAAAAGGTGTGAAACTGAGAAATGTTGAAATTCAAAAGGACTTGGGTGTACTTGTACCAGGAAAACAGAAAGTTTGTCTGCAGGTGCAATTAGGAATAACTCAAATGACTTGTCAGCTTTCATTACAATGAGGCCAGAGTATAAGGAAGTCTTATGACAATTGTAAGGGCTTGGTGAGACTATGCCTGGAATACTTGTGCAGTTTTGGTTTTCATACTTAGAGAAGGATATACTTGCATTGGGGGTTGGTGTAGCAACAACTCACAACATTAGTCCCTGCTGTGAGAGTATTGTCTGGTGATAAAAGGCTGAGTAGACTGGGCTGATAGTCTCTGAATGTTAGAAGAATGAGTGGTAATCTCTTTGAAAAATACCAGATTATGAAGAGTTTGACAGGATATGTACTGAAAGTTTGCTTCACCTAAATGGAGAGTGCAGAACATGGAGCATTTAGGATAAAGGGCTAATCATTTAGAACTGAGAAGAGGAGAAATTTCTTCCTGCAAATGGTTGTGGATGTTTGGAATTCTCTAACCCATGGAATTTTGGATGTTTGTTGAATGTATTTATGACTGAGATAGATATGTATTTGGCCTCTCAGGGGGTCAAGAGATATGTGGAATGGGTGGGAAAGTGGAGTTGAAACTGATGATCACCTATGATTGTACTGAATGGCAAAGCAGGGTCAAGGGGGTATTTGGTCTATTTCTTATGTTCTCAGTGTATTTTGTTCAACTCTTAATGGCTCTATAACTATTTTAATTCTTCTTTTATTACATATACAGAACACTTACTATTCTGCATAATATTCATTTGATGTTTCAGTTTCCTAATTCCTCTTTGGCTTCTAAATTGTCTTTTTAAAGAATTTTTGTAAATCATCTTTTTCTTTTTATTGTTTATGTATTTTATATTTGTTCTTTCTATTGATTTAATAATACTTATTTTGGCTGGTTTATTCATATTTTAATGCAACATATTTCTCATCAACTCTATGGATTTCTCTTTTAAATATTGCCCATTGTTCTTCTATCCTTTTATCAGTATTTCTTCCAGTTTACCTTTTTTGTCTACATCTGCAGTTAATTTTTATCCATTCAATTACTTTGTCACTCTCAATGGTTATCTTAAACCTTATTATGTTCTGATTACTCCTGCACAGATGCTCACAGTTACACTGGTCTATTATCCACTATTTGGTATAACCGTGCTTGCAATCTTGTTGGGCTACTTACAGATTGGCTCAAAAAGATTTTTTTTTGCATAGTGGAATAAGTTCCATCCTGTTCTCACTGTTCAACCCCTTTCACTGCAAGTTTAGATTAGAGTAGTTGAAATCCTCCATAATCATGATTACATCTATTTCTTTCTAATTATTTCATACAGTCATATACATATTTCTCTATCTCCGTGACGTTCTTGCTGGTGTGTTGCATATCATCAATAGTGTGACTAAAATCTTAGTCCAAACGAATTCTAATTACATCTCTGTTAGTTATATGCTTTATGTTGCTGCAATTGTATTGTTTTGGATTAACACAACCACTCTACCACTCTATCATTTTTAAGTACATTATAGTCTGCATTATTCTACTGCTAACTCTGACTTGTTTACAACTATTTTTTCAAGTTTCCAATGTGACTCATGTTCTCACTATCCTATCTTAACAATAGAAAGTTACTGACAAGCCCTTACAATGTTTCTGACAGCCCACCTTGTTGTCAATTCTTGAAGTTCATTCAAACACAGCTAAGTTCCCATTTATTTGCTAAGTACTATTTTCGTCGCTAGTCAGATGACACTAATGACATGAGAATGTGAAAGGAGATACTTAACAATTAGATTATGGATTAATTAAAAAATACATTTTTGGCAGGTTTTATTTGCAAATTTAATTTCTAATTTCTAATTCTGGAGGACAAGAAAGTCAAAGACAGTTGGGATATTCATTTTCATTTACCTGCACAAGAACAAAGAATCTTTTTTTCCATCTTTTCCAAACATTTTTACCAATGGTCCATAAATACCTGGAAAAAAAGTCACAGAAAGAACATTAGAAACAGGTTTTTGAAAAAAAAAGCAAAGTTATGAAAAGATCAGAACATTTAATTTTTAATGCTGAGTATGTATTTAATAACTTGTAGGCAAAGCTCTTTGCTTTGAGTATTCTTTTGCCATGGAACCTAACTGAAATGGAGAAAAGTAACTGACACTCCCAGATACTAAAGTAACAGATTGACACTAAGATCGAACAGTAAAACTTTTGATTGATACTGCATAAAGGAGACAGAACCATCAGAGTCCAGTGGATGATGAATCCAGTAGTGCAATACAAGCAGTCTTAAGAAGACAGATATTGGATCTGGAAGCTAAGAATAAATAAAAGTACAGCTGCTGGAGTTGTTTCTGCTAATTGAATGTCATATTGGTAGATTCATGCTGTCCTGACCATCATAAGCAGACATGGAGAGATTCTGTAAACATAGGCCATTTTTGATATAGACCTGCACTCATATGGGTTGTGTGCTGCACTTGCATGAGGATCAAAGTGATTCCCAGCAGGAGCGGAGCATAATTTCTTTGTGAGAGAGATATAGAGATCTGAAAGATGGTGTGTTTGAAACTGATGGCATATATTTTGATTGTGCTGCTGAGTCAATTCTTCAGATCTGTCTTCTAACTAACTCAGCCATCTAGCTATCTAATTCAGCCTTGAATATTTTCATTGACCTAACCTCCACTGCTCAGTGTGGAAAAGAATTCCAAACAATAACAACACTCAGAGAAGAAATTCCTCCCTAATGAAATTATGAATCTAACTTCACCAATTGGACTGTAGCACTTGAAGAAGGCAGTTCACCATCCCCTTCACAAATGGACACGAATTGCTGGCCCAGCCAGCAACACCCACATCCCATGAATGAATAAATAAAGGAAGAGTGAACAATGCCCAAGTGAATAACAAGCCTGGGATGCAGGATTGCTGGCAAGCATGATTGGCAAGAAGTAAGTCGATAGCATTTTCTTTTTCATAATCTTAGAATTATTTTATTTTGAAAGTTATTGAATTTAACAATTTAGAAATTTAGCAATGTAAAGTATTTCAACCAATAAGCTATCTTGAGTTTCTATATTAGTTTTAATGGGAACATCTGATTTGTTTAAAGTGCTTTCACTTAAAGTTTTCAGGAGCAGAACCACAATTTTAAATGAGGGATTACTGTTACTGCAAATCTGAATACTTCTGTGGTGAGGACATGTGATGAGGACACACTGAATGTCAAATGCTAAGTTTATGGCCTGCTGGCTCTCTGTGATTCAGACTCAGCAGGAAGCGACTGCAGGATTTGGCATAAGAAAGACTTGAAGATTGGTAGGAATTCACTATTAGTAGGAATTGACTGCACAAGTTCTCCATGTGTACAAGTGATTGTCATTTGCAGTGTTATTACATGTTAATTTACCATAGCTTAATGCTAGGCATTTTAAAAAAGCATCACATTAATGAACCTGGATGCAGGTTGTGCTCTTTTAAGCTCGCACCTTGGTACCAGCATATAAGCATGTGTCAGTAATGACTCTGTGGCTCAAAATAACTTTCAACAGGAACGTCATCTTGAAATCAAAGTTATGTACTTCACATCACTCCAATATGAGAACGTGCAGGGCAGTGCCAGATATCAAATATTTATTGTTGGCATGGTGGGCCATTGGTACAGGAAGCTCTGCATCATGTTTTGGATTTTCAATCTCAACCATTTCCTTCGATTCAGCACCTCAAACTCCTGATATTTAAGGAATCTAACAGTCAACATCCAATGTTGGATCTCTGTGATGAGGTCTCCCACTCCTTCTGTTCAGTTCCCTTTACATACTTCTGGTTAATTGTATAAAGGAAATGAGTTACAACTGGAGCAGATTTGACAGATTTCAAAACACTAAACTATGCTGCAGGAGAAGCTGAGGCTGAGTTCAGTGTCATTGATTCACTTCTTCGTAGTTGTTTCACCTCTTCTACTCATTCTGTTACATCACTAAAATAGATTGTCAGTTTTACTGCAACTGAGTGAGATGAACCCTTCCTGCTACCCTCATCTATGAGACGACTGTCCCTTGATATCGACTAAGGCTGAATCTCATCCAACAGGAAATTCCCTTGTGGAAATGCAAGCGTGGAGAAGCACAGATAAACATTGGTGATTGAAGCGAGTAAAGTTACAGCTGTGGCATACCCTGATCAGCTATTCTGCGCACTTCTTATGGATAGCATTCAGACTTAACCTCGTATTTCAATTTACGATCCATATACATATGGGTGGCACAGTGGCTCAGTGGTTAGCACCGCTGCCTCACAGTGGCAGGAACCCAGGTTCAATTCCACCATCGGGCGACTGTACATTCTCCCCGTGTCTGTGCGGGTTTCCTCCCACAGTCCAAAGATGTGCAGGTTAGGTGGATTGGCCATGCCAAATTGTCTGTAGTATTCAGGGCTGTGTACATTAGGTGGGTTATAGGGGAATGGGTCTGGGTGGGATGCTCCAAGGGTCGGTGTGGATTTGTTTCCAAGGGCCTGTTTCCACCCTGTAGGGATTCTATTCTATGATGATTAACAAGATATACTTTTAACGCACAAACCTACCAGTATTTGGACAGCAGATACTATTCATTATAAAGCTTGGTGAAAGCATTGCAAATTGAATATTAACATTTTTAGATTGTATCTAAGAAAGGAGGTTATTGACTTCACTGAAGTTCCTCAGGGTAGTGTCTTAGGCCCAACCATCTTCAGCTGCTTCATCAATGACCTCCCCTCCATCATAAGGTCAGAAGTAGGGATGTTCGCTGATGATTGCACAATGTTCAGCGCCATTCGTGACTCCTCAGATACTGAAGCAGTCAGTGTTCAAATGCAACAAGATCTAGGCAATATGCAGGCTTGGGCTGACAAGTGGCAAGTAACATTCACACCACACAAATGCCAGGCTATGACCATCACCAATAAGAGACAAACTAACCAACACCCTTTGACATTCAATGGTGTTACCAACACTGAATCCTCCACTATCAACATCCTGGGGGCTACCATTGACCAGAAACTCAACTGGACTCACCACATAAATACAGTGACTACAACAGCAGGTCAGAGGCTAGGAATACTATGTTGAGTAACTCACCTCCTGACTCCTCAAATCCTGTCTACTATGCTACAAGGCACAAGTCAGGAGTGTGATGGAATACTCCCCACTTGCCTGGATGAGTGCAGCCCCAACAACACTCAAGAAGCTTGACACCATCCAGGACAAAGCAGCTGCTTGATTGGCACTACATCCACAAGCATTCACTCCCTCCACCACTGACGCTCAGTAGCAGCAGTGTGTACTATTTACAAGACGCACTGCAGAAATTCACCAAAGATCCTCAGACAGCACCTTCCAAACCCATGACCACTTCCATCTAGAAGGACAACGGCATCAGATACACGGGAACATCACCACCTCCAAGTTCCCCTCCAAGTCACTCACCATCCTGACTTGGAAATATATCACCGTCCCTTCACTGTCGCTGGATCAAAATCCTGGAATTCCCTCCCTAATAGCGTTGTGGGTCAACCCACAGCAGGAGGATTGCAGCGGTTCAAGAAGGCAGCTCACCACCACCTTCTCAAGGGCAACTAGGGATGGGCAAGAAATGCTGGCCAGCCAGCGATGCCCATGTCTCACAAATGAATAGAAAAAAAAATGGATTGTCAGCTACACTGCAACTGAGTGAGATGAACAATAAAGATCATTTACACACAGAAACAGAAATTGCTGAAGAAAGTAGGCCTGGCAGTGTCTGTGGACAGATAAACAGGACTAACGTTCCAACTCCAGTGATCCTTCTTCAGAACTGATACAGCCAGGAAAAACTGATATTTCATACATCCAACTTCAACCAGGATGTCTGTTTGTCTGAAATAAAATCTATCAAGATTTCCCTTAAGCAAAAAGAATTTCCTGATCTTTCTAGCTGAACGCAGGCTGATGCTCTTCAATGTTTATTCTGTCCATTCATAAAATACACAGCGCACCTCAATAGTGCGAACCAATCTTCTCTAAGAATACAATGATTCAAGTCACTGCTTTTAGCTCCCACTTCAAACTCCATTACTTATCTTATGATTCCATTCCTATTCCTGTCAAAAGTCTGAAGTTAAACCCATTGGTGGATAGTCTTGAATCTGAGATGAGTTTTCAACCTCAGATTCATGCTATCATGAAGACCACCTATTTCCACCTCCATAACATCACATGACTTTCCTTGTGCTGCTTGTCTGCTGGTGAAGACCTCATTCTTATTTTCATTCCCTCTAGACTGACCATTCTAGTTCACTCATGGCTGCACTGTCATACTCTGTGCAAATTTCATGTCAGCCAAAACTCTACTGTGTGTTGCAACATCTAGGAGGACACAGGCAGCAAATACATTGGAGGACCGCAACTGCAGGCTCTCCTCCAAGTCACACACCATTCTCACTTGTAATTAAATTGCTGTTCCTTCACTGTCATTGAATTAAAATTCTGGTCCAGCCACCATACCAGCAATAGTGAGTGGCTTTGTACCACAAAAACTGCAGCATTTCAGGAAAGTAGCTCACCATTTCCTTCACAGGAGCAATAAGGAATGGGTAAGAAATGCTGGCCTAGCCAGCTTGAAACATCTCATGAATGTATTAAAATAACTCACAAACCTGCTTCCATGTCACCCCCTGTGCTTGCTGGTCTATACTGCATTCCTGGTCAAGTAACCTCTGGTTTATGACCTGTATCCTTGTTTCCAAATCTCACCATGGCCTCATCCCTCCCAATGTCTACAGTCTAGCCTAGCCCACAAATCTCCAAGATATTCATGCACCTCTAATTCTGATCTCCTCAATTATAATTCTCCACCATTAGTGTCCATGCCTTCCAGTGAACTATAGCAACATGGTTTATGGGGATTGAAGTGCAACAACTTTGGAGTGAGTTGTTGTTAAATAAACAAAGAAAGACTTACATTTACATGACCCTTTTCTTGATTTCAGGTAATTGCAAAGCATAGTCGGTACAATTGTGCAGAAAACCAATTTGCACACAGCAAGCTCCCACACAGAGCAATGTGATAATGACCAGATATTGTTTTTGAGATGTAGATTCACAAATAAATGTGATGTATAAACCAGGAATAGCTCTACTGCTCCTCTTCAGTGTAGTGCTTTGGGATGTTTACATTCACCTGAGAGGGAAGCTAGGGACTTAATGCAAAAGACAACACTTCTGATAGGGCAATCCTTTACTAACACTGCACTGGAGCACCAGCCTAGCTTTCTGTGCTCAAGTGTGGGATTTAAATCCACAACTTTCTGATTCAGAGATAAGGTGCCACCAACTCAGCCACAGGCAGATTGAACAACACTTACTTGCAGAGATTATTTATTGAAACTGAAATGGTTGAATATCTGATCAAATGGGTACTAAACACATGTCAGGTTCTCACCAAGTCACGCGGACATCTAAATCACATGGATTTAAAGATGAGGGTAGACACCAGGATGGTTGTGAGCTTTTAGCCATCCATCTTTCTCCTACATTTTCTGATTGCAGATGTTTAAAAGACAAGATCAAAATCAACAGTTTGAAGTTCTGTCGAAACTTCTGGTGCTATATACCTAAACAATTGTACCTTGGAATTCAGACTTGTGTTTTACAACTAATTCTGTGACATTTCAGTCATCTCAAGGAAGATCAGTTGTGTCATGTAGTAAAATTATAACAACAACTGAACCAACAAAACTCGTTACAGTGAAGCTGGGAACTATGGGCACGCTATAGCCATGGAATGGAATCTGAACATTCTGGATCATCATGATAAATAAAGCTCAGAAGAATTAATAACATGCATCAATGATTACTGGATAAAAAAATGACAGAAAATTGCTGATCTGTTTAGCAAAACTAATCATACTGACATTTCACATATCATTCTTCACACATGATGCACAAAGGAAGCAAAAAAAAGACTTTGATATGAGGTAGAAAATGTCTGTTTGATTGAAAAGCTAAAAAGATTCAGTGAATTTGATTTAAAGGATGGATTTGTAGCCGGTCTTGCTCAACTGCTGAGTGAATCAAGACTGCCCTCTGCTGGATTGAAAAATGGGAGGAAGAAAAACAACAGATCTGGAATGAGCAGGGCGTTATATCAGCTGATTTACAGAGATGCAATATGTGTATGTAACTGTTCAAAAACCACAAAAGAATTGCTTCTTATTTAGTGAACAATTCCACACTTCCTAGTATATTTTTAGGATGCGCACATGACTCTATGATTATATATTAATCTGATTCATGAATGTTGCCTGTCAGCAAACAAAATTGAAGACCACAATCCTGATTACACATATCACAGTTCTTTCTCGAGAATATATTTTCTTGCATACACAGTGCCTTTATTACATTTATCCAAGTGACTTCTGGGTTTCTTCTTCCACCATACATTTTTGAGATTCCTCCATTAATCCACTTATATCACAAAACTCAGGGCAAAATGGCTCCACCTCACTGCAAGATCCTAACTTCTCAGTGACAGGGACATTTTTAACTTCCTTCAGAGCATATGAGAAAGGGGCTACATTTCTCCAAGAGGCTTAACATGATGAGATGGCAGATAATGGACTTTGCAGGAACTATCTGGTCTCTGTTCTTGTGCTTTCTCCAAGCAAAAGATCATAAATTGGCTCGAACATGCAAGTAAAACAATAAAAACAGAAATCTGATAAAGAATAAACAGAAAACGAACCCACAGGGGCTCACAGATGCCCGTTTTGAAAATCTTTGGAGTAGTTGATGATGAAAAGTGTTCCAGAGCAGACAAATTGATTATATCACATCGTGCTTATCATCCGAAGAGTAATCTTGTCCCAACATCAGGTAGATTCAGACTTCATTCTAACAGAAGTGGTAACTGGGCTCTCAATTTTCAGGTGGATAAAATATTTAGTAATGGAATCACACACCCTAACATGTGGTTAGGCTCCAGCTGTGAAGATTTGGAGCTGGACTGCCTGTTCCATTTTGCATGAGGGGCACATTTCGACCTATATCTCACTCAAATGTCAGAGGAAAATAATTTGGAAGGATATGATTTGGCACAACATTAAATATGAATTTCAAAAGAATGAAGTTAAGGTCTTAAGAAACCATTAACAACTTGCTGAGTAGAAGAAAAATGAACAAAACAGTGTACCTTTTTTAATGACTAATTAATAAAGAAGACTGGTTCAAAGAGCTAACGAGCTAAAAGTTGATTGCCTTTTTGCATACGAAGCACTGCGAGAGAGACAGACTTGACCAAAATACTGGTTACCTGGGATGGGGAAGGGACTAGGGCCAAGGTAAAAAGCTGGCTTTAACTAACACCAACATTGCAACAACTTTGGTTGAGCACAAATCTGAGCAGGCCTTGGTGGAATCCAATGAAAATGGGGTTGAAAATGTCAGCCTGGGTTTTCCTCCCCTTCAGCTGCATGGTTAGGCTTTTCAGGAAAGAGGAAGAGGAGGTGGAGTCTGTGTGCATGACTGTGCCTGGCTCACACCCACCTCACTCACTCATGCATCCACAAACACACATACACACGCTCGCTCACACACACATACTCTCTAACAGTCACCCACACACATGCACACAAACTCTCACACATCCACTCTCACAGTCTCACACACACACTCAACATTCACTGCTGCTCACATACATCTTAACATTCATTCACATACCCTCGCACACACAACTTTCTCTCATGCACTCACACATACTTTTGTGCGTGCACACTCTTAATCGCACACATGCCCTCTCATGCACACAATTCACATTTTCTCTCTTATGCACGCAAATACTCTCAACTCAAATTCACTCTTTCACGTACTCACATGCACTCGCCCACACGCTCACACTAAAGTGCTCACTCATGCAGTCATATACACAACTCCTACTCATTCACTCACTGATGACCCCGGGGATCTGGGCATCTGAATCCATCGTCTAGACTCCTGTAGTCCTTTAGGAGCTGGTGTTTCTGCAGGAGAGTGAGAACCTTTTCTTCCCCTGAACCCCGTGCCAGGCCGTGGCCTTGTACTGCTCCGAAGTCCCTGTCTAGGCAACCTCTCACCGGCCACTCTCTCTGCCAGTCAGCCTCTGGCTTTCAGTCGCTTCCAATGTGATGCATGCTAAACTTGATTTAGAGGAAAATGTTCTCACCTTTGCTTGTGTATGGATCATGCAGAAAGGCAAAGGCAATTACTTTGCAAGGACTTTTATGTGTAACCTGTTCTTGCCAATTTTGTCCCTTTAAAAAGCAGAAAGTGCAACTGCTCACAGGGGTATAGGGGGTTTGGTGTCACTGTTGCTGGGAAAACAGAAAATACTGATGAGCCACATCGGGGCTCTCCCCCTTCCTTGAATAGAGGAGCTAGAGTCACTGTTTTCCAATCAGATTCCAATCCTTTTCATAATCTAGGGAATTTTAGACAATCAAAATCCAAATCAATGCATCTCTTATCTCAGCAGCCACTTCCTTAAACAATCGAGGATAAAGTCCATCAGTGAATGTGTCAGATTTTAGTTCCATTAACTATTATTGCATCCTTTCCCTGGTGATTGTTATTGTTTCTTGATTTTGAAGAAGGGTCGCTGGAGCCAAAGCGGTGTCTCTGCTTTCTCTGCACAGATACTGCCTGTTGAGATTCTCCAGCTACTTCTGTTTTTGTTTCAGATTTCCAGCATCTGCAGTTGTTTGTTTATTATTTCACGTTTCTTGCTCTGTTCCACATTCTGATTCAGAACTATTTCTGGGATGCTACTTGTATCCTTTACAGTGAAGACAGATGTGAAATATTTGGTTAATTCAACTGCCATTTCCCATTTTTCAATTATTAATTCCCCAGATTCATCTTTGGAAGAGCATTATTCACTTCACTTACTCTCTTCCTTTTTAACTACCTCTGGGAACTCTGTTTGATTTCCTTAATTTGCTAAAACATCTTTAATAATGGCTCAGAAATTCTGATCTGGGTCGAAAACTCTATTTCTGACTTTGCTTAGGTGGAAGAGTACCCAGGGAACTATAGAAGTCTTCTGCACAGGAGATTCCTGGATACCTGCCTCCTGTTATAAAACTGTCCAGGAATCCTCTAGTCAAGGATAAGGGAGGGAATACAGATCTGGGTGAGTGGGATGTCAGGTGTGTGTGTGTGTGCGTGCGTGCATGCGTGCGTGCGGGGGGGGGTTTACGGTACCAGGTGGGTAAGGGGCACAGGGTGCCATGTGGGTAGAATATCAGGTGTGTTGATGAGTGCTTACAACATATTGGTGAGGGGTTACCTTGTTGAGTCAGGTGGGTTATGGTGGGTTACGGTGGGTTGAGGTTAACAACAGTGGCAGAGAGGAGGGGACAGGTGTCAAGTTGGAGAGAGGGAGAAGAATGACAGTTCCGACAAGGGGGAAATGGTTGGGTCGGTGTTGTCAACAAGGTATGGGGTGTGCAACTAGGAAGTGTACTGAATCACAAGTTAGGGAGGGTATTGTGTCCAGTAGGGCGCCAGGTCAAGTGACGGTGGGGTTAACTGAGGGGAGGGGTGTTGTCAAGCCAAGTGGGTGTTGGCTCCGCAGGGGAGGAAGGGGGTAGGGGGTTGAAATGAGTATACTGAAGTTGGGACAGGCCAAGGGCAGGACAGTAGAGGGGGCAGTAGGGAGGGTCAAACAACAGGGTCAAGGTGTTGGGTCTGAAGGGGCAGGGGGTAGTTTCACTCCAGGTGGCGCAGTTCTTTTTTCAGGACACGACTTATTGGTCGGTTAGTGGTCAATCAGGAATTCAATTTAATAGTTAGTGAGAATTTGGATAGCTTTTAACCCTTTAATATTTCTTGGGTAACTACTAAGTTTAAGTGACACAAAATCCAACAAACTCCCCTATTTTAGGGAGTTATCTTGAACAGCTTCAGAAGCAGGGGAATTTCCCACAGAAGTTTCAATTTCCTAGGCAAATTTACTTGGACTCAGCTATATGTGCTTACTCTAAGATGCTGATGTGTAGCTCCTGTCTACCATGACCCAGACTCTGTGACCACCAGAATACCTGGGTGTTCAGCTTCTACCATTTTCTCAATGACTCTCATTGAGTTAACTTACCTGGCATTTCCTGCTTTTTGCCTTCCTTCCTTTTTGAATAAAGGAGTTACATTTGTTATTTTTCCAATCAAATTGAACCTTCTCTGAATACAGAGAAAATTCAAACCAATGCATCATTCATCACTTCTTTTAAAAGCATAGCAGAGTGCTTCCCAAACTTTTCCCACCTGTGCCTTCACTTTGAGGCTTGAAAATTGTTGCAATCCCTTGGTGAGATTAGAAGGTACAGGAGAGGACCAATGAGAGCAGGGAACAGACGACACAAAAGTAGGTGGGAAGGCAAGTAATAAAGATGGCACAGTGAGTCTGGAGAAGGATACAGACAAGCAAACTGGCAAAATTTGACAAAGCATGAAAGATAATGTGGAAAATCTGAGGGTACGCACTTTGGCAGGAAGAACAGAGGAGCTGATATTATTTAAATGGTGAAATATCGCAGAAATATATGGAAATAAAGGATTTGGGAGTCCTCATCCATGAATCACGAAAAGCTAGCATCCAAGTTCAGCGGTAATGGAGAAGGCAAAGAGATTGTTGGCCTTTATTTCAAAGAGAAGAGAGTGTAAAAGTAGGGAGATTTTACTAAAACTGTAGAAGGTACTAGTCAGACCACAGCTGGAATACTGTGAACAGTTTCGGGCCCTTAACAAAAGAAAGATATAGTGGCATTGGAGGCAGCCAAAGAAGGCTCACTAATTTGATCCTGGGTATGGACAGATTATCTTATGAGAATTGGTCAAGTAGATTCACCCTGCACTCATTAGAATATAGAAGAATGAGAGGAGACCTTATTGAAACATACAGGATCCTTGGACGGCTTGGCAGCGTAGATGCAGAAAGGTTACTTTCCCTTGGGGGAGATTCCAGGACCTGAGGGGTTGCACGTTTAAAACAGAGATGAGGAGGAATTTTTCTCAGTGGGTAGTGAATCTGTGGGATTCTTTACTGCAGAGGGCTGTTTAGGCTGGGTCATTAAATACATTCAAGGCTGAGATAGATAGATTTTTTTAATCATAAGGGAATAAAAGGATATGTGGAAAAAGCAGGAAAATGGAGTCGAGGATGATACGACAAGCCATGATTCCTCTGAGTGGCAGAGCAGACTCATTGGGCTGAATGACCTACTTCTGTCTTACAGTCTAAAGGAGCGGAGAATAAGCCATTGCTACCTTGGAGCTCGCAATTCCAAAATTTCAGCTCATAACTCCAGTTGGGGTCCTTTTACTTGGCATTACTTCCCTCGTGAAATTTTCTTGTGCTCCTCCCTCCCTTTCATTTCCTGTTTTATAGATATTTCTGGGGTATTACTTCTATCCTCCAGAGTGAAGATACCATTTCAATTCATCTACCATTTTCTTATTTTCCATTATTAATACCTCAGCTTCACCCTCCAGAGAGATACTTTACTTACTATTTTCATTTTTACAAACATTTACAATCCATTGTTATACCTCTAGTTATTTTTCCTCTCACACTCTAATTTCTCCCTCCCTCGGTACAAGTGTAATATTATTTTAATAAAAATATATTGCTCAGACATTCAGTGAAGCTGTAAGAGATTAAGTGAAAGAGGTGAATAATCTACTTATCTTTCCCATTTGTGCCCTAAACAAAACCAGAAGAATGCAAACTGAAATATCTTTAAAGGTTGAATGAAAGCCTCCTTAAGTTCATTTTGCATGGATTTTATATTAATTTCTGGAATTAAGAATGGAATGCCAATCCAGGAAACTTACAGGCAACTCCCTCCTGAAGGCAATATTGGGCGTCAGTTTCGCTTTAATGGTGCAATAGTGTAACTAATTTCAAGGAAATTACAAAGCCTAAATTTCAAGGATGCATGAAGAAGAGTGGGGATGGGGTATGTTAAACTCGAAACTGTAGGGTTTCAGAGCACTTTAGAAATGGATTAAAAATTGTTCCAAGGTTTGAAACAAGGTTAGATGAGTATTTCGAGGAAGGCTAAGAACAAAGGTGTCTTAGGAATCAGTGTTGAGATCAATACTGTCTCCAATTTGCAATAAATTGCCTGGATACAGAAATCAAATATAATTTTGGGCAAAAGTGGTTGAATTTTCAGTGAATTTCAAACCAGGGAAGATTGTTCAGAAATTACAGAATCAGTAGCACAATTTAAGGTGGATTCAACAATGGCAATGGAATGCAATCAAGTGCATTGTAAATGAAGGACAAAAAGGCAACAATGGTGTTCAAATCACACTCCCACCAAGCAGGCTCCTTGAGCAAATCCTGATTTCCATTAACTGGCCTCTGTAATATTCGTAACATCAACATTTTAAAAATGTGCAACTCCAAGGAGATCTATTGTCAGGTGTCATCAAGTAGTAACTGATGGATCTTCATAGACAGTTGGACGAGACAATCTACACATTACTGAACATCCCTTCTAACTATACAATGCCAAAATCCATGGTATAAGCAAATCACACCAACTAGCTCATCCTCCCAAATAGGAGGAATTGTATTTACTTCAGGCTGCTTGTTGCAAGTCAATATCTAGGTGCAAGTGCATTACAAAAGAATCTCCAGTTTTCATGGTAGAAGACACAAAACAGCATTCCAAAAGTACTAAATAATCAAGGATTAAAAGGAGGAAGAGAAGTAAATACAATAACTACCACCAGAGAAAATGCTCTGCAAAAATTAATGGGGCTAAAGGCTAATAATTTCCCTGGACCTGATGCGTTGCATCGTAGGATTTTAAAGGAAATAGCTGACGGCATAGTATATTAACATGGGTATAGGATTGAGTGAGTAGTAGAGGCAGAGATTTGAGACAAGGGGCATTTTCAGGATGGCAAGTAGCACAGAGGTTAGCGCTGGGGCCTCAATTATTTCCAATATATATGATTGCCTTGGGCGAGAGAAGGGAATGTACTGTAACCAAGTTTGTGGATGACACAAAAATAGATGGCATGGCAGGTAGTGAGGACACAGAGGAATATAGACAGGACAAGTGAGTGGGCAAAACTTGGTGGATGAAATTTAATGTGGGAAAATGTGAGGTAATGCACTTTGGCAAAAAGAACAGAGGAACTGAATACTAAAAAAGGAATGGAGAATAAAAATAGGGCAATCTTGCTAAAATTATACATTAGTCAGACCACACCTAGAATACTATGAACTGTTTGGGTCCTCTTATCTAACAGAAGATATACTGGCATTGGAAACAATCCAGAGATAGTCCACTAGGTTGATCCAGGGTATGGAGATACTTTCTCTGAGATGAGGTTGAGTAGGTTGGGTGTATATTCATTGGAGTGTAGAAGAACGAGAGGTGAACTTATTGAAACATAAATGATTCTTCGGGAGCTTCACAGGGTAGATGCTGAGAGGTTCTGTCCTCTTTTGGAGTCTAAAACAAGAGGCATCAGCTCATTGTAAGGAGTCACTCATTTAATACAAAGATGACATGGAATTTCCTCTCTCACAGGAGACTAAATTGGTGTTATTCTTTACTGCTGAGGACTGTTGGTGCTGGGTCAATAAGTATATTCAAGGCTGAGATAGGCAGATTTTTAATCAGAAATAGAATCAAGGTTTATAAGGAAAGTACAGTTGCAGATTATCAGATCAGTCATGACCTCACTGATTAGTGGTGCAGATTCGATGGGCAGAGCAACCTACTTCTGCTCCTATGTCTTATGATTTTATGAATCAATTTCAATTTGAAACTGGCATGGGAAAGGAACATTTGATCTCCTGCTTAGTTAAGTCACCCTGCCAACACATTTCTCACTCTGGAGGCTCCATAAAATTTCCCCATACAGTAACCACGCGCACACACAACAGCAGAAGGTTAATGATTTTAGCCTTCATTACCTTTAAGACTAGACCCATGCTGATCACAAGGTTAGTGAGTTAACTGAAAGAGGGAAACTGTCTCACTTTTAATTTTAAGAGACAGACAAATGAGCCGAAAAAATGCTTGCAATACACCTGAACAATTTGATTGCTGAGCTAATTATTCCAGTTCTGACAGAACTCTCCTCGAGAGGTACTCTTCAAAATTAGAAATTCCTCTGGGAAATTTCCCAGTCAAACAGAATTCTAATATCCCTGCAATATAAGGCAGAATCTTGTGTACTCTACTGCTGCTGCTTTGATGGCAGGAGGGTGCAATTTAAGCAAGTGGGAGTTGGCAGATGGAAATCATGTCACCATTCTGTCAATAACTTCACGAACTCAGTGACAGGTGTGTCCAGCCTTCTTAGCCCATTGCCAATTGAGGCCCTTATGTGAGCAATTAATGCCCATAGGGGAACTAAGCTAACGGATGTGAGTGTAAAGATGCAGTGGCAGACATCCCAGGAGGCATTTCGTAAGATTCAACTGAGTTATTCCAGAGAGGAGGAAAGGCTCAAAGAAAGATGCCACATCTGTGGCTAACTCTGGAAAATAAGCAGAGTTATAAAGTGAAAGATAAGGCATGCAATTTCATCAAGATTAATGGCAGGTCACAAGACTGGACTAAATTAGAAATAAAGCAAAAAAAAACAAAAAAAAAGGAGAAATTTGAATATGAGGGAAAGCTAGCTTGAAATATGAATGCAAGAATAAGGGGAAGGTGGTAGTATTGCTAGATATTATCAATCCAGAAGCTCAGCTAATGTTCTGAGGAGCCAGGTTTGAATCCCACCATGGCACATGATGGAATTTGAATTCAAATAAAAGTATCTGGAATTAACAATCAACTGATGACCACGAAACCTTTGTCAATTGTTGGAAAAATCCATCTGGCTCAGGGAAGGAAATCTGCCATCCTCACCTGGTCTGGCCTACATGTGACTCCAGACCCACAGTAACGTGGTTGACAATCAACTGCTCTCTGAAATGTATCAAATCAGTTGTGTCAATTGCTACAAAGTTTCAAAGAAATGAAACTGGTCGGATCATCTGGCATTGACCTGGGCATCAGAAAATGGCAGAAGCAGTCCTGTTGACCCTACAAAATCCTCCTCACTAACATCTGGGGGCTAGTGCCAAAATTGTGAGAGCTATCTCACAGACGATCAAGCAACAGCTTGAAATAGTCATACTTATGGAATCATATTTGACAGAATGTCCCAAACAATGTCACCTTTGGATGTGTCCTCTCCTACTGGCAGGACAGACCCACCAGAGGTGGCAGCACAGTGGGATATGGTCACGAGGGAGTTTCCCTGGGATTCCTCAACATTGACTCCAGACCCGATGAAGTCTCATGGCTTCACATTAAACATGGGCTACGAAACTTCCTACTGATTCACACTGTCTTCCCTCAGTTGATGAATCAGTATTCCTCCATCAACACTTGACAGAAACATTGAGCATGGCTAGTGCTCAAAATGTACCCTCAGTAGGGAGGCACGTTTCACCAGAAATGGTTAGGCAGCAGTGAGCTTGGTACCATCACTGTCCCCCACTGTCAACATCCTTGGGGTTACCACTGACCAGAAATTCAACTGGACTTGCCATATAAGCACAGTGATTACAAGAATAGGTCAGAGACTAAGAATTCTGAGGCAAGTAACTCACCTTCTGACTCCCCAAACCTGTCCATCATCTACAAGGCATGAATCAAGAGTATGATGGAATACCACTCACTTGCCTACATAGGGGCAGCTCTAACAACACTGAAGAAGCTTGACACAGTGGCTCAGTGGTTAGCACTGCTGCCTCACAGTGCCAGGGCCTGGATTTGATTCCAGCTTGGCTGACCGTGCAAACTCTGCAGACATTTTCCCTGTGTCTGCATGGGTTTCCGCTGGGTGCTCCAGTTTCCTCCCACAGTCCAAAGATGTACAGGTTAGGTGGATTGGCTGGGTCAGCCATGGTTAACGTGGGGTTACGGGGATGGTGGGGGAGGGGGGAGTGCGTGGGTCTCAGTGTGATGCTTTTAGGAGAGTCGGTGCAGACTCAGTGGGCTGAATGGCTACTTTCCGCACTATAGGGATTCTGCAATTCTATTTTATGATTCTATCTTCCAGGAAAAAGCAGTGCACTTGATAGGCACCACATCCACAAGCATCCACTCCCTCCACCGCTAACACTCGGTAGCAGTAGTGTGTACTATCTACAAGATGCACTGCAGAAATTCACCAAAGACAATTAGACAGCTCCTTCCAAACCCACAACCACTTCCATCTAGAAGGATAATGGCAATAGATACAAGGAGACATAACCACTTGCAAGTTCTCTCCAAGTCCTTCGCCATACTGACTTGGAAATGTATCACCATTCCTTCACTGTGACTGGGTCAAAATCCTGGAATTTCCTCCTAAAGATATTTTGGGTCAACCCACAGCAGGTGGACTGCAGTGGTTCAAGAAGGCAGCTTGCTACCACCTTCTCAAGGACAACTAGTGATGGGCAATAAATGCTGGCCAGACAGCAATGTCCACATCCCACAAGTGAATGAAAAAAGATTAATGGTTTCTAAAGGTAATAAAAAGTGAAAAGTATAAAGTAGGCACTGGTCCTCTGAAGAGCAAGTATAGGGAAATAATGTCTGTCTCTACTTCTTGGGATACAATTAACTTCCCAGGAATACATGTATATAAAGAGTAGATAGGGAAGGAGGAGCTTATACAACCATAATCTTTAGCAAAATGTACTAAAGAAATTATTAGAACTAAAAGCATACAAGTCCCCTGGTCTTGATGGACCTCATCCATGGGACCTAAAATAAGTGGCTACTGAGATGGTAGATGTAATTTTGCCAAAATTCCCTAGATTCTGCAAAGGTCTCATCAGTTTGGAAAATATGAATGACACTGCTCAATTGAGTAATTTATTAGTGTTCTCTGAGGAAGAACAAGCAACAGAGATAAAGGAGAATCTGTAGATGTGGGGCATTTGGATTTCTAGATAGTATTTGACAAGGTGCCACATCAAAGGTTAATTAACAAAGCAAGAGCTATAGGATGTAAAATATGAACACGGATAGAGGATTGGTTAATTAAAGGAGGAAGAGTGTCAGCATTAATGAGTGATTTTAAGATTGTCAAATGGGATGAGTGAAGCACCACAGGATCACAATTCATGAAGGGACCAAATGTATGGTTGTTGAATTGCAGATGACACAAAGATAGGTCTGAAGGTTAGTTGTATAAATGACCTAAGAAGTCTTCAAAGAGATATGGATATGTTAAGTCAGTGAGCAAGAAGTTGGCAGATGGAGTATCATGTGGGAAATGTGAACGTCCACTTTGGTAGGAAAAATGGACAGAATTCTGAGTACAGAGGGTCTGCGTGTTCTGGTACATGAATTACAAAATGTTAGGATGCAAGTACAGCCAGTAATAGGGAAGACAGATTGAATGTTGTTGTTTATTGCAATAGGCTTGGAATATTCAAATCGGCATATTTTGCTACAGTTGCAATTATTGTTGTTGAGACTGTGACTAAAGTATGGTGGTAGCAAGAACTGCAGATGCTGGAGTCAGAGTCAATACAGTGTGTAGCTGGAGGAACACAGCAGGTCAGGCAGCAACAGAGAAGCAGGAAAGTCTGATTAAGGGTCCCGATCCGAAACATCGACTTTCCTGCTCCTCTAATGTTGCCTGACCTGCTGTGCTCCTGCAGCAACACACTGTATTGACTGAAGTATGGTGTATTGTTTTGGTCTCCTTATTTAAGGAAGGAAAATTACATCAGACACTGTTCAGAGAATGGTCACTCAACTGATTACTTGAAGAAAAATTAGATAGGCTGAACCTGTTTCCATTGAAGTTTAGAAGAATGAGTTATTTAAACATGTAAGATCTTAGTGGACTTAATAGAGTAGATGCTGAAAGGATGCAACCCCTTGTGAGGAAGACTAGAACTGGGAATCACAGTTTATGAATAAGAAGTTTCCCATTTAAGATGGCGATGAGAATAATTTTTTTCCTCTCAAAAAATCATGCACCTATTGAATTCTTTTCTCCAGTCAGTAATGGAGGCAGGGCCATTGCATATTTTTAAGGTATAGGTTATAGATTCAAGACTGATAAGGAACTCAAAGGGTATCAGTGGCAGGCAGTGAATTCACGTTGAAATCACAACCAGATCAGCCATAACTTTATGAACAGTGGAGCATGGCTGATGGCCTACTTCGTATGTTCAGACAAAACTGTGCTGTAAATTTTGACATTTGGACTCCCATGAAAATCAATTCCATCTATTCCCGCAGAATATTACAATGTTAAAGCCTATGAACAGCAAACCTATTTCAAAATGTTTAATTCAATTAAAACGCAAACAAAAACTGGCCTTATTGATGGCATCCTTGCAAAATACATAATCCACCTCTTTCTCGTTACTACAGGCTGTTATTTCTTAGGTGCATTCAAAGTCCTGGTTTCAAACTACCTTCCTGAAAACGCACACTAGATGTTGATGGCTTCTTATGTTAACACTTGATCACCAGGAAAAATAATTACCTTGCTATTTCATTATAAAGGGAGAATCTCAATGGAGTTTGAACATAATCCTTACTGCTTCACTAGGATCATGACACCATTTATGCCATATTAGATTAAAGCCTCAATGAAGGAAGCTCTCCTCAGCATCCATCAAACACATACTGCACTGGTTTACAGCATCAAATTTTCACATTCGATGTTGTAATTGGAAAAGTAGGGCATAGTAGTAAATAACATTTCCACAAGAGGGCAATTTTAGCAGATTTAGATTGATTTATTTGTCACGTACTAAGTATAGGAATACATGAGTACAATGAAAAGTGCACAAAGTGACCAATCAACGGCACCCACTTGGTGACAAAAACTAGTATTAAAAGATTTTAATAGGGCCAAAAGGTAAGCAAGGAAAAAAGAAAAGTCCAGATCCCAGAGTCCCAAGTCCCATCTCCACAATGGTGCAGGCGGCGCTCCAATCGCTAGGATACCCAGGAAGCCGCCTCACCGGCAGTGAGAGTGGGAGAGATACTTGGTCAACCATGAGATGGGAGGAAAGTGGAGCCTCTATCATCACCTTCTGTATGTCCAGGCTACCGTATGTTTTCTACCTCCTCTCTTGTTGCTAGTCCCCCAATCCTGGACCTCAATACATCCACTTGCTGCTGGACCCTGATCCTGGATGTTGCTGCTTCCTCACTCGCTGCTGTATTTAAGCTGAAGACTAAATTCTGTTATGTACTAACACACCCTAAGTACTTTTGAACTGTTAAAATGAGACTAACTAATTGTACTACTTAAACATGAACATTAGATGATGCAAATCATTGATAATTTAACATATCTTTTGGTTATAAATTGTTTCCTAATACCGTGAATCAGAGTTGCTTTTTCAACTTCTCACGAGTTAAAGTGACATATTCCATGCCTTTAATTGACACTTGTTCTTGCATTCATAACATTTTGTTCAAAGAATCATTGTTGATTCTTATTTCATGGTTAACAGCACAAATCTCCAAAGATAATAATCTGCATTTTCAAAACAAAATACTGGTCCTAATCTCTGTGCGTTTTCTCGTGGTGATGCATCAAACTTTACTAATTGCCAGCTATTTGAAATCATGTCTGCACACAGCCAGTAAGTCTCCCTTCCAAGGGATATTAATCTCTTCTTTTTAGGTCACTTTGCCGATAATAGATATGAAACAAATCTCGGAAATGAATAGCAAATGCAAGGCAAATAAATCACCAGCTCCTGTCTAGACGCTAGGTCTCCTCCACATCACATCTCGTCGTGTATAGAATTAGTGGACACTGTGGTAAACTGCGCTTCTAATGGTGCCATTAAAAAATGACCTTGTTAGTACATAGCCAGTGATAAATAGAATACATGCATTTATTCTGTTACATGTCAAGTAATCCACGAGAAATGTTAAAGGGTACTGTATTTTGTGGATAATCATTTACCATGTTTGGGAAGATTTGACTGCTTGGCCCACTGAAATGACCTTGCTTGTGCCTATAGTATAACATTGCTGGCACCAGTCGAATTAGAATCTGGAGCAGGGGTAACGTGCATTTGTGACAATTTGCATTTGTAATTTTAGGAGCTATTAATCTTTGTCAACAGGAATATAAGTGCTACAGTCAGACATTTAGCAAAACAGTGGACAACATCATTTGGTTCCTACACATTAACTCTTAACCTGCCAGAACAAGTAAAGTTTCAATATTACAAATTTATATACTTCATCTTCTGAATAGTTTCCAACTCACTTTCTCTCACTTTTCCCTGCAGTCTGTTTATCACTCATTATTTTATTTTGTTGAATGATGTGGATTGGTGACCTCTTTATTACTCTAACCAGTCAACCAACCAGAAATTAGTCATTAATAGTCCCAATTGACAACTATTCACCCTCCCAGCCTGATCGTTATCAACTCTGTCTGTCCAACTGCTCTTCTCTCTCTTTAGGCTCTAGACTATCCTTTACTCCTTACCCCATTCCCCTCCCTTTTTTCTGCATATAAACCGATGTTTTTTCCTAGCCACCATCAGTTCTGAGGAAGGGTCACTGGACCTGAAATGTTAACTCTGTTTTCTCCTTCACAGATACTGCCAGACCTGCTGAGCTTTTCCAGCAACTTTGTTTTTGTTCTTGATTCATAGCATCTGCAGTTCTTTTGGTTTTTATTTAGTATTTAACTCTGCCACATCTCTTCTAGGCATGCCCACCTTGAAGAAATTCTGTTCCTCTCTCCGATGGGATTTCCGTTCCAATCTTTCTTCTTGCCCACCGACATTAATTTCACTGTCACTCCTGGTGTTTGACCGAGTATTTGCTAAAACTCATTTCCACAGTCATATCACATTCCTCAGTGACTGCCTCTGGCTCAGAATCACCCCAAATGGATTCCAACTGAAGTTTCATCCCTCATGTTTCAAATCTTCCCAGGATCACAGATATCTCCGTGATGTTCAATGTTCCACAGACAGCTGTTCTCGCCGCATCCTGAGATCCACACTCAGTGCCATGCGGCGTCACATGCGCACTCTCAACCTTTCTCTCCAACAGCATCGCAACACACTGGCTCAGGGCTGCACCACTCTGCACTCTACTTCATCCTCTGGCTCATTCGTTGTGTTAACAAGAAACTTTTTTGTTTCCTTTCAGGCATCAAGGCCCACAAGATACAACAACTCCGAGATACACATAGCCCTCTGGAACCTTCCTCCCCTTTCTGCTGACTCCATCCCCGTCCCCAACCCCACCTCCTGTCGGGTATTCACCATCCCTCCTAATCTTCTGCTCTTTGATGCTGAACATTCTGGACTCAGCAAAGGCCTCAGCTTTGTTCCTCTGCATCCCCACCTTAACAAATTTCAGGCACGACATGACGTCGAACTCTTCTTCCGCTGTCTTTGCCTCTGTGCTCATTTCCTTGGACAGGACTCCTCTCCCTGGCCCATAACCCCTTTGCCCAGTTCCAACACACTCCCCTCCACCTGGACCCCTCCCTCTGGCCTTTTACCTGCACTCAATCTGTTCATTGAGATCTGTCGATGTGATATTGGTCGCCTCAATTTCTCTACCCCCCTCACAAAATCCAACCTATCTCCCTCCGAACTGACCACACTCCACGCACGCAGGTTTGACCCTGACTTTGTTATTAAGCCTGCCGATAAGGGCGGTGCTGTTGTAGTCTGACGTACTGACCTCTACATTGCAAAGCTGAGTGCCAGCTCTCAGATACCTCCTCCTATCTTCCCCTGGACCATGACCCCACCGTGACACATCAAGCCATTGTATCTACCACGGTAAATGATCTCATTTCATCCGGTGATCTCCCCACTTCTGCTTCCAAGCTGATAGTTCCCCCAGCCCCACACAGCTCGCTTCTACCTCCTCCCAAAAATCCACAAACGGGACTGTGTGGGCAGACCCGTTGTTTCAGCCTGCTCCTGCCCCACAGAACTAGCTCTTCCTACCTTGACACAGTCTTCTCCCTCCTGGTCCAATCCCTTTCCATGTACACCCATGATTCCTCCGACATCTGACGCCAGTTTCAAAACTTCCAGTTTGCCGGTTCCAGCCACCTCCTCTTTACCATGGATGTGCAATCCCTTTACACGTCCATTCCCCACCAGGAGGGTCTTAGGGCTCTCCACTTGTTCCTGAACCATCCCCACTCACCACCACCCTCCTCTGCTTGGCCGAGCTCGTCCTCCCCCTCAATAACTTCTCTTTTAAGTCCTCTCATTTTCTTTGGGTAAGAGGGGTGGCCATAGGTACCTGCACGGGCGCCAGTTACACCTGTCTCTTCGTGGGGTACGTGGAACATTCCTTGTTCCAGTCCTATTCCGGCTCCCACCCACAACTCTTTCTCCGATACATCGATGATATCATTGGTGCTGCTTCCCTCTCTTGTCTAGAATTGGAAAACATCTTCAATTTCACCTCCAATTTCCACCCTACCCTCACCTTCACCTGGTCTGTCTCTGACTCCTCCCTTCCCTTCCTTGACATTTCTGGGGATAGACTGGCCACTATATCCACTATTAAACCCACTGACTCCCACAGCTACCTGGACTATACATCCTCACACCCCACTTCCTGTAAAGACTCCATCCCATTCTCTCAGTTCCTCCATCTCCGTCGTATATGTTCATGAGGCCAACTTCGACAAGGGAGCCTCCGAAATGTCCACCTTCTTCCTCAACCGAGGACTCCCCAGCTCCGTTGTCAACAGGGCCCTCAACCAGGTTCGACCCATCTCCCGTACTTTTGCCCTCACCCCTTTTCTCCCCTCCCACAAGAGCGATATGGTTCCCCTTATCCTCACCTACCATCCCACCAGCATCCACATCCAGAAGATCATCAGATGCCATTTCCGCCACCTCCAGCAAGATGCCAACATCAGACACATATTCCCCTCCCCTCCCTTGTCTGCCTTCCACGGGGACCGTTCCCTCCGGGACACCCTGGTCCACACTTCCTTCATCCCCAACACACCCTCACAGCCCCATGGCATCATCCCCTGTAACCGGGGAAGGTGCAACACCTGCCCATTTACCTCCTCCCTCCCCAGTATCCACGGGCCCAAATATACCTTCCAGGTGAAGCAACACTTCACCTGCACTTCCCAGAATCTAGTCTACTGTATTCGCTGCTCACAATGTAGTCTCCTCTACAATGGGGAAATTAAGAGTAGATGAGGTGATCGCTTCGCAGCACATCTACGTTCTGCTCGCAAAAAAGACGCTGAACTACCTGTTGCCTGCCACTTTATCGCACCACTTTGTTCCCTGGCCAACATCTCTGTCTCTGGCTTGCTGCAGTGCTCCAGCTCAATGCAAGCTGGAAGAACACCTCAATTTCCACTTGGGGACCCTGCAGCCCTCCAGACTCCATACAGAGTTCAATAATTTTAGGGCCTAAACTCTCCCATGTCCCAGCCCTCTACCCCACACATCAGGCCCTGTTACCACATAGCCTGCCATTACACACCACCTGTTGTTAATCACTAACAGTCCCCATTAACAACTATTCACCCTCCTAGCCAGGTCGTTATCAACCCTTTGTCTATCCAACTGCTCTTCTCTCTCTTCGGGATCTATCCTATCGTTTACTCCCTACCCCATCCCCCTCCTTTTTTTCTGCACATAAACTGACGTTTTCCCAGTCATCATCAGTTCTGAGGAAGGGTCACCAGACCCAAAACGTTAACTCTGTTTTTTCCTTCACAGATGCTGCCAGATCTGCTGAGTTTTTCCAGCAACTTTGATTTTGTTCCTGATTCACAGCATCTGCAGTTCTTCCGGTTTTACGAAATTTTTTCTAATAAGTAAAACACTGTTTTGCTTCTATCTGATGGTACTACTGGACAGACCGATCCCAGAAGGAAAGCTGGCCTGAGACATCATAGTTTTAATTATTTTTAGTTAATTAATGTGGTAGATTATCACAAACATTTTCACACGAGGCTCCAGATGTTCTTTAAAAACAAAACATATATTTATTATGCAAATAGAAAAAAAAAGCAAAAAGCAATTGAGAAGACAGAGGCAAAGCCAGGTTTTAAGTTATTTCCTAACTGCATTCTTTATAGACACTCAAGTTGAGAAATATCCTCCAGTCTCAAGATTTTCTTGTGTTGGAGATCATCATTGCCTGGCACTTGTGTGGCATGAATGTTACTTGTCTCTTGTCAGCCCAAGGCTGGATATTGTCTAGATGTTGCTACCTTTGGTCATGGACACTTTACCTGAGGAGTTGCAATGATCCTGAACATAGTGCAATCATCAGTAAACCTCCCCACTTCTGACCTTAAGATGGAGGGAAAATCACTGATGAATCAGCTGAAGATGGCTGGGCCTAGGACACTATGCTGAGGAACTCCTGCAGAAATATCCTGCTGCTGAGATGACTGACTTTCAATAGCCACAACCATCTTCCTTTGTGTCAGGTACAATTCTAGCCAGATGACAGCTTTCCTCCTGATACCCACCGATGGTAGTTATTACCGGGATTCCTTGATGCCATACTCGATCAAATGTGGCCATATTATAAAGGCAGTAACTCTTACCTCACTTCTGGAATTCCATGCCTGGAAATGTGGTGGAGGCAGGTCCAATTGAAGCATTGGATTTTATTTTTGTACAGTAATGGTGTGCAGGGATCAGGGAAAAGGCAGAAGACTGGCATTTGATAATACAGCCAGACTACATAATAGAGTTAGTACAGTCACAATGGGTCAAATAACTTCCTTTTGCATTGTAATAATTTTGTGAATGCACTGATTTTGGAATTCAGCTCTTTTGTTCATGTTTAGACTAGGGCTGCAATGTGTTCAGGAGCTGAGAAACCCCAGTGAAACACAAACTAGGTATCAGTGAGGAGGTTATTGCTAAGCAAGTGCTGTTTGCTAACACTGTTGATGACACCTTCTAACACTTTATTGATGATCGGGAGTAGGCTGATAGGATAGGTAATTGACTACATTGGATTTGTCCTGCTTTTCTGTCATGAGACATGCCTGGACAATTTTCGACATCGTCAGATAGATGCCAGTGTTATACTTCCATTAGAACATCTTGGCTAGTGGTGTGGCTAGTTTTGAAGTGTATATGCCTTCAGTGTTATTTCTGGAATGGGCAGTGCCCACATCCTCTGTAGTATCCACCGCCTTCAGCCATTTCTTGATGTCATGTGGCCTGAATTGAATTGACTGAAGGCTGACATCTATGATACTGAGAACTTCAGGAGGAGGCTTACATAGATCATTCACTCAGCCCTTTTGGCTGAAGATTTTTGCAAATACTTCAACCCTATCTTTTGTATTGATGTGCTGGGCTCCCCCATCAGTGAGGATGGGACTATTTGTGGAGTCTCTTCCTCAAGTGTGATGTTTAATTGTTCACCACTATTCATGACTGGATGTGGTAGGATGGTACAGGTTACGTTTGATCCATTGGTTGTGGAGTCACTTAACCGTGTTCGTCTCTTGCTGCTCATGCTGTTTGACATCTAGATAGTCCTGTGTTGTAGTGTCACCAGGTTGACATCTCGTTTTTAGGTCTGCCTGTTGCTGCTCCTGGTATGTCCTCCTACACTCTCCATTTAACCAGAGTTGATCCCTGGCTTGATGGTAAGGGTAATGAAGTTGTAGATTGTGTCTGACAGGTTGTGTAATAATTTTGCTTCTGCTAACAGCTTATAGCATCTCATGGATGCCCAGCCTTGAGTGGCTGGATCTGTTCAGTCTGTCCCATTTTTCATGGTGGTAATTCCACTCAATACGATGAAGGGTATCCTTGGTATAAAGATGGGACTTCATCTCCATAGGACTGAGCAGTGGGCACTCTGATCAATACTGTCATGGACAGATGCACTGCAGTCAGCAGACTGGTAAGGATGAGATCAAGTACTTTTTTCCCCTCTTGATGGTTCCCTCACCACCAGCTGCAGACCCTGTCCAGCAGCTATGTCCTTGAGGACTCAAACAGCTTTGTTAGTAGTAGTGCTACTGAGAAGCCCCCCACCCCCACCAAGAGTACATTCTGCACACCATCACTGCTTCCATCCAGCTGTGTTCATCTTTCAAGAGTATTGATTTATCAGCATAGGGATACAGCAGGATGTGATAAGTTGCAGGAGGATTCCTTGGTCATAACTGACCTGATGCAATGAGACTTCACTGTGTCTGGAGTCAATATTGAGGATTGCCACACAGCTCTTTCCTGACTGTACACCACTGCACCACCACTCTGCTCAGCCTGTTTGGCTGGTGGGACAGGGCATATCTGGGATAGCAACTGTGTTGTCTGTGACATTGTAAGCTATGATTCTGTGAGTATGACTAGGTCAGGCTTTTGCCTGTTGGGTGGGCTTTCTCAATTTTGGCTTTAGCTCCCAGATATTAGGAAGGAGGGCTTTGCAGAGACAACAGGGCTGTGCTTACCATTGCTGTTTCTAGTGCCTAAATTGATGCCAGCTGTTCTGTCCAGTTTCATACCTTTGCTGAGATATTTTAGCAGTTTGATACACCAGAATGGCTTGCTAGGTCATTTCAGAGGGCAGTTAAGAGACATCACTGCATGTCTGGAGTCACATGTAGATCAAACCAGGTAAAGATGGCAGTTAGCCCCTCTGAAGAACATAGGTAAACCAGACAGATTTTTAACAACAATTGACAGTGGTCATTATTGGACTTTCTTTTAATTTCATAGTTTATTTAAATTCAAATTCTACCATCTGCCATATCCAGTTTTGAACCCAGTTTCCAGAACATTACCTGGGTCTATAGATTGGTAATCCAGCAGCAATACCATTATGACATCGTCTCCCTTATCGAAATCTTGGTGGTTATTAATGACCAGAAACTGAACAGGACTTGCCATACAAATACAGTGGCTATGAGAGCAGGTCAGAGGTGAGGAACTCTGTAGCGAGAAACTTACCTCCTGACTCCCCGAAGCCTATCCACCATGTACAAGACACAAGTCAGGAGTGCAATGGAATATTCCTCACTGGCCTGGATGATGCAGCTCCAACAAAAGTCAAGTAGCTGACACTATCTAGGACAAAGCAGCCCGATTTATTGGCACCAAGTCTTCAAACATCCACTCCATTTATCACTAGCGTGTAGTAGCAGCAATGTGTACCATCAACAATATGCATTGCAGAAATTCACCAAGGTTACTTAGGTAGCACCTTCCAAACTCACGAACATTACAATCTAGAAGGACAAGGGCAGCTTAAACATGGGAACAGTACTATCCGCAAGTTTGTCTCCAAGCAACTCACATCCTGACTTGCAAATAATTCGCTATTCCTTCACTATCATTAGATAAGAATCCTGAATACCTTCCTAACAACGTCATGGGTGTAGTTAAATCAACTGAACTGCTGCAGCTGAAGAAGGCAACTCCCCACCACCTTGTCAAGGGCAATTCAACATGGGCGATAATTGCTGGCCCAGCTGGTGACTCTCAATGAAAACCTTGAAGTTTCTACTCCTTCCAGTCTTTTTGCCCTGTACTGTGCAGTCAATTTTATAGAACATAGTATATAGAACAGTACAGCACAATACAGGCCCTTCGGCCCACAATCTTGTGCCAAACTTTTACCCTAAACCTAAGGTCTATCCAACCTCTACCCCTACCTTATACTATCATCCATTTGCCTATCTAATAGCCGCTTAAATGCCTCTAATGAGGCTGACTCCACTACCCTCTCCGGCAATACATTCCACGCCCCGACCACTCTCTGAGTAAAGAACCTACCTCTGACGTCTCCCCTATATCTACGGCCACTCACTTTAAAACTATGCCACCTCGTAATAGCTACCTCCATCCTAGGAAAAAGTCTCTTGCTGTCCACTCTATCTATACCTCTGATCACTTTGTACACCTCTATCGAGTCAAAATGTTTATGGTTCTGTTCTGAGTCTGCAAGCATAAACCTTCCACAATTCTGAAGTCCAACATTTTCTCATTTCAAATTCCAGCAACTTTTAGACTTCTATATTAGCTCTCCTGGCTTAGAAACCCCATGTACTAGAAAACGCTTCTGAGGTGACTAGCTCCTTTGACTTGAATTCAAAAAGCATTGGTTCCTTGTTAGGAGAAACTTTTCTACCTCTTGAAATGAACCATGGATTCATCTGAACTGAACTGAAAAAGGTGACTCTTCTGCAAGGAAGTCAAAACAAACTAACTACCTTAACGAGAACCAAAAGGACTGTAAATGCTGTAAATCAGAAACAAAAACAGAAATTGCTGGAAAAGCTCAGCAGGTCCGGCAGCATCTGTGGAGAGAAATCAGAGTTAACGTTTCGGGTCAAGTGACTAAGGGACTGGGGACGTGCAATTAATGGACACCTCCCATGACCTTACCCCAACCTCCACACATCAGGCCTTGTTATCCCATAGTCTGCTATCACACAATCCATTATTAGCTTCTAACAGTCCTCATTAATAGTTATTCACCCTCCTAGTCAGATCGTTATCCACTCCTTTGTCTGTCCAACTGTTCTTCTCTCTCTTTGGACTCTATTCCCACCTATCATTTACTCCTTACCCAGTTCCCCCACCGTACCTTCTGCATATAAACTGGTATTCTCCTAGCTACCATCAGTTCCAGGGAAGGATCACTCAACCTTAAACACTAACTCTCATTTCTTTCCACAGATGCTGCAAGATCTGCTGAGCTTTTCCAGCAATTTCTGTATTTTTTACTAACTACCTTAATATGTTTGCCCTGCCTACCATGAACCCAGAAGTATAAACATGTTATCTGTTGGCATCACAGCGATCTGCCAGGTTCTTGACTGAAGTCATATGTCTTTTGCAGAACTGAAACATTTATATCACTGTTTTAAATTGATTTTCTGATCTTTTTAAAAAGACTTCACAAAGACCCCATCTATCTCTATTTTAAAATCTGAATTCCGATGTATTATATATAGTACATTTTTCACTGCAAATTTACTGACTGTCCAGTATTCTGTCACTGAGGCTCAAGTGTCTTATTACTGAAACTATCAAAAGGCCATAAATAACGTCTTTACCAGGGCAGTCAGTTTTTGATTTGTCTTCTACTCCCATCCCTTTGTTTATTAATCAATTTACGACGAACTGTCCAATGTATACTCGTGTGGTACTATTTTGTTAAACACTAAACACTTAGAGGGGAGGCGATGGCCTAGTGGTATTATGGCTGGACTATTAATCCAGAGACTCAGATAACATTCTGGGGACCCAGGTTTGAATCCTGCCATGGCAGATGGTGGAATTTGAATTCAATAAAATGTCTGGAATTAAGAATCTAATGATGACCATGAATCCATTACCAATTGTTGGAAAAACCTATCTGGTTCACTAATGTCCTCTAGGGAAGGAAACTGCCATCCTTACCTGGTCTGGCCTACATGTGATTCCTGACCCACAGCAATGTGGTTGACTCTGAACTGCCGTCTGGACAATTAGGGATGGGCAATTAATGCTGCCCAGCCAGCCACGCCCTCATCTTGTTAACGAATTTTAAAAAAACTAAAGGGACTAGTATTGCAATGGAAAGCCCATGTGCTAAAACTTTAGGCCAAATCTTGTTGGGCATGAGTAATGTGGGCTATGACAAGATGTATGGCAGAAATGAATGAGTTATTCAGCGAGGTGCATCTTGACAAGAAGATCATCTCGCACCATCTTTTGTACTTTTCACAAATAGCACAGCAGGATTCTCACTGGGCACTGGCAAGTTGCTAATTCACGATGATTAACGCTTGTTAAAGTCCTTCCTGTACTCCAACTTCCCTCGTTAATATTTTGGTCGTGACATTACCAAACACAACCAACGAAGTAGGCATCAGGAAAACTTGGCTCACCGCTTGCTCTAAATGATTATCACATTGGATGCCGGGTGTCACCATCTTACGGAATGTCCATGGGCACAGGCATCCAACGCACAAGCTTCTATGAAATCTGATGGCCCATTTCTGACCCATTTATGGCAATCTTCTGCACTTAGTGCTGCCCCAGCAATTATCATCGTAATGCTGCAGCAAGGACACTATATGCTCACAGACGCATGTCTAGTTGATGGATTGGACCAGGCTCTGTCTCTGGGCTCTTCACTCACTGTCACAGCATCCCTGCCTTGCACTGCCTGCCATTTTATACTTTGCGTCATTAGCCAGAGATAACGGCTTATATTACTATTGCCTTGCTGTGCCATTAAGGCAAGATATGAAGCCAGGAAGCTTGTCACAGTTGTCAGCAGATTTCATTCAAGTCAAGGGGGATAGCATTCAAACAAGGGATCCTGGCACAGTAACTTAAGGGCAGCCTTCAATACAGGGCAGCATGTGCAGGATCCTCTCATCATAAGGGGTGAGGAGCCAAATAAGGGGTACATACTGCATTGACTCTTTTTACCTTATTGCAGACTGCTTCACTCCTGGAAAGGGACAGAGGCAGCTATTACTAAAAATGAACGTGGGTGGTACAGCTGCTACTGCAGGTGAAGGTGTCCTAAGTGACGGAGCAGGCAGCGCAGATGGTATGCAAGGTTAGTGGTGTCAGGGATTGGAGAGGGTGAGGGCAAGTAGGGAACATGTTGCAGGCAATAGTGAGAGTGGCAGAACATGAGCCTGGGTGGGGGTTGGACAGAGTAGCAGAGAGAGAGTGAATGTGAGGTTTCAGAGAGAAGGCAGTGGCACTTATGCGGGCAGATTGAAGGACATCTTCCTACAGTGCCGGGCATTCTTCCAGATGGCTGAGATTACTTTAACTCAGTTGACGACTTTGGACCAGGTTGGCACGTTCAGATATCACAGACTCCACTGCCAGACCTGGGGTAAGAGTAAGTCCTGTCTGTGCATCATCCTGTCCAGCAGGAGCTGGTCCCTGCCTACAAAGCGTGCTATCCCCCTTATAGGTTATGCCTGGGGTAAATGTCAAGAACTGTGCAGGGTAGTTCCAGACTTACGGTGCTTGTGCTGGTGCAAAATGGGCCAGTGCCAAGGATGCCGATCAATTCTCACATTACCAGTGGGATTCCAGGTATGGTGCATGGTAAAGTGGGGTAGCTATCAGACGTGATACACATCATACGGATGGGAATGGTAATTAATGCAGAGAGTTTGGTAAGATTTGGTGAGAAAACTGACTCGACCTGAAACTGAGAATAAACTCAACATGACTTGTACTTGGCCAAAAACTGTTAAGATTCAGCCCATTTTGTCATTTACCATGGGCTTGCTCCATGATATATGTGTGCACAGACATGAAAATTACACAACCTTGTACTAATAAAGGTGCAAAACGCCTGAACAGAACCATAACAATTTGGAACAGGCACTTCAAGGGAAGCGTCCAAAAGCCTTCTATTTATTGCTGCATGTCTCTGCCCCTGCAGATGGCCATCCTTTGTAGCAGTGACTCCTTGAACAAAATGTTGAATAACCAATCTGGCAATTTGGCATTCTGCCTCAAGCTTTTTTTTTAGCAAAGGGAAAAACACAATTTTACCAGAAACCAGCAATCCTGTAATAGCTGCTAGTGTTTGCTAAACCAACTGCCAACCTCAATGCTTCCCTAGGATGCCATACACTAGACACTGAGAATGCCATCTCCACCAATTTACAGCTCTACTGATGCAGCTAACACTTGCTGAGCAATGGTGCAAGCAACATTCTGCCAGAATCTTATTATCCTTACTTAAATACAAAACTTGTCACTCTAAGTGACATTTTGTGAATGGCAAAATGCAATGAGAAGTCTGTCAGAGCTCATTTGGCAAATACCAAGAGTTGTGTTACTATATTGCAGAAGTGATATAGACCAACATAAAGTGGGAGACAAACCAAGGATGAGATTTGTTGGCAAATTAGAAAGCAGTAATCATTCACTTATGTTCCTGGGCTCCTCAGCTAACTTAAAATAGACTCAGACTAAATACCCATTTGTGGTCAAAGTGTGTAAAAGTTCCCTGCACACATGCTGGACTGTTCCCTTGTTCTTCTTTTAGAAGTATTTCTAGATGCATAATGAGCAAGTGACCTGAAGGTAGCGAATACTTGAGGAACAGAAAACATAATATAATGGGATTCATGTTGAAACAGAGAAGGGGAGCCTAAGGTAAAGGTGTTATAACACCATGGGAAATAAGGAGGTGGGGCTGAAAAACCAAAGTACAAAGCTGAAAAATTTTTGTAAATTTGCCTTGAATCTGAAACATTAACTCTGCTCATCTCTCCACAGATATCGCCAGATGTAAGTCTTTCCAGCATTTTCTGCTTTATGTTATACTACATAGGATTTGACCAACATGGAGATAAGTAAACACAATTTTAAATAGAGTGCAATTTGTTTGAAGGGCTGCAAAATATAATGTAGCACTGTTTTTCCTGTGAAAGCCTTTGTCTAATAGGTGTGTATGATACAAATATACCAATGATACTGAAATATAATGGGATGGTTTACTTTAAATTAAATTAAATAGATTCAGCACAATGATCCAATAAATAGAAATTCCCTTGGGATTGATGTGACTTAAGTTAGTTTTTTTTCACGTAACTAAACTGAAATATATGCATTTGATGGTGTCTTTATGACAAAATCATTTATTTACTAAACTCAGTGAAATACTCAAGAGTGAGATATGTATAGTGGTGCAGTCTTCTAGACACAATTGCTTTTACCATTTCTTAGTAATTATAATTCCTGTTTCATATATTTGCTCAATTTGCCAAGGTGAACTCTTCTTATTAAACCTGTTCATTTACACTCAGCCAAATCTCAGCACTCAATGGTCACTCTTTACATGGTCCCTCGCCATTCCTCAACTGGCTTCCCATTTGTACACATATCACAGTCTGTGAAATACGTCTGCCATGACCCAGTTATTCATATACCCATTCATATTCTGCTCATGTTCTGTTCACGGTGTCTATCATTTAATTGAATAAATGCTTCTTTGCAAATTCTTTCCTTTTCTCATCATAGGAACTAGATTGCTAATCATCTCGTTTCAGTTAAAATGCCCAGTATCATCGTTCAAAAACCTTTAATCAGGTTCTTTGAAACAAATGGTGGATAAACATTGCCAGTCTCCTTATTGGGCGCCATCAATAAGATCTCCCAGTATCAAGACCTAAACAGACCCAATAACATTTTCAAAAGTCTCAAAATTCTGTCCTTAAAGGTTCAAACAGATTTTACATTTTGGTAACTTTCACAGGGCTTCTTGTTATTAGCTGCAGAGTCTTGCAGTTGATAAAGTGCTTCCATCATTAGAACGCCAAAAGATCAGCTTCTTAAAGGGACCAAAATAATCTTAAGATTTACCAAGTTGGTGGTTTGTTTGTACTGGAAGAGATCAGGTTCAACAAAGTACATGAGTGCAAGTTAACTCACAGGGCACTCAGAGATGTTAGCACCATTTGTGGAGGAGAACCCTATCTTGCATGATTTTACATTAACGTCACCCAAGACGAAACAGAGCATGCACGAGTGCATTGTGCTACATTACAGACCGTTGACATTGCCATCTATCCACTGGAATTTTATTTTCAGTCTAGATAAGTTGAATGCATTTAACATTACCTTTCTATAGTAACTTACACTGTGATTAGGTTAAATATCAAATATTGTGTTACAATGACTCCTAAAGCAAGTAATTGCTCTGGTTTATAATAACATATTGACAATTGCATTATCCATTGCTACATAGTTGCAGTGAAATGAAATAATTTGCAGTAACAGATCAAATTCTGCTTTCTGATCTGTCCTTAGTTTGGTTAGAATGAGCTAGTAGTTAATTGATAACGAGTTAACATAGCATGACTCCACAGCCACATGAAATGTTGGCCATAAAATCCTAGAATTTTAAATATTGAAACGTTATTTCTACATGCTGATATATAGCACAATATCTAAAACTAATAATGTGATGCAGAGCAATACCAAAACTCTAATTATTTAAAATAAATGAATTGATTGTAATATTTGGAAAAGACTTAAGAGATCAGATATGATAGACAACCAAATGTCATTGTGCCCTATGGGGTAGTATTCCATTTAATTTATTTTAAATGATGTAATTTAAGGACAGCATACTCACCCACAGTGCTTCATATTCTGTGGTTTGTCCATTCGAACAGCCAATTTAATTTTCAGATCCTGATCAATGCTGTTTTTTGAAACAATCATTTTATGCAATTCAGCTGATTTTGGACTATTAGGTGTAGGATGTAACACAACCTGGAAAAGAACACATTATCAATGGTATTTCATTGACTGGTGCAGCCTAAATACTGAAAAAGAAATTGGAGGTGTAAAATTAGTAATATTCAAATGTGGCTAAATGTAATAAAGCAGAGTTTGACACCCACCCCAACCTGCCCCCGAGAACTGAAACCGAAACACCCAAAGAGGAGCACCTCGCCCTATAATCTGTGAATGGAATGTGAAAAGTGGTGTAACTTGCTTTTCAGCAATTTCTAGCACTCAAATAAGTCCCTAACACTCACTTTACAATCAACAAGTAACAATTTATTTATCTAACTCCAACAGCAAACAAATTAACTAAACTATTAACAAACCGAATAAACCCCTTCTAACTACTAACTATTCCGGAAGAAAACAAGATTCTAATGGTATGCTGTTCCAATAAATACAAGTTCCACTTATATAAAATTTAAAAAAATAGACTTTAGTCTCTCGAAATTACAACCCAGTTATGCGTCTTTCAAAATGTTCTGTGCCTTTTCCATCAACTGTTCTGTCAGAAACGTCCTCTCTGTCAAATGTTCTGTCAGGAATATTAACTAGCTGTGCCATAGGTACCTTTGATTTAGATGGTGCTTTCTCTAAAACTTAGAGATAATTTCGAGCTGAGAGCTGTTAACTCTAGCAGATGGCAGTTAACTCTCCTGATTTTTCCAACTGCCCTTTCCTTTTATACCCTTGATGACATATCAATTTCTTACAAGAGGATTGGTCCGACGTTGTCAAAACATTCAGATTTAAACTTAGTTACTTCTTGGTACCTAAGAGCTTGATTCAAATTCATTGGCTCAATTCAAAACTTGTTTTCTTGATAACAAAACAAAACTGCTGCTTGGCCTGCTAACTGGACAGCTTTTTGATATAAATGTTTCAATTTGAGTGCTTTCTGTGTACCTGCAAACCCACAAGCTGCTGCCCACAGACATTTTGTTTAAATCTTTAAGCATGGAAAAAGCACAACCTTTTAAAGTGACCACACAATGCCTTCCCTCCTAGCATCTTACAAACACCAATATTTTACAAACACAAAACACGTCCTGTGTTCCAATTCTCAAGTACTCTACCCAATTTTGCAACACTAAAGGTGTCACACTGAGGAATAGTATGTCATTCTTCCTTGGTTTCTAAGAGCTGTACTGAAGCTGTGTGATGCGGTTAGTGCAGTTAAGAAATCAGAATAGCAGCCAAGCTGGGGCACTCATCAATAAAAATTAAGAGATGGAAGCATTTCAACAAAATGTAGTGACAATCAACCATGTAGAATAAATGTGAAAAGAATTGTGGTAGCCAAGGTAATTCTGTTTAATTTTATTTTCAAGATTTGGGCTCATTTATGTTCAATTGTTCCTCCATCATGACTCTTTCAACTATTTGTTCAAGTCTGTAAATTGGGTTTCCACCACATACTAGTGTCTCTCTACATTGCTCTTGTGCTTCCGTTTATAAATAAAATATCAGTCAATTCTGCGGCCATTACCAGCAAACCAGTCACTAATAAACATATAAATGCGGATTTTTACTGGGCACCTGATGTTCTAGCTGAACTGTTGTAGCTGTTACAGATAACCTCATCTTACATGTGCAATCACCTTCACTAGCATACCTTATGTTGTAACTTCACTTGTACATTCTGACATTCCTACCTGAGGGTGAGGCGTATTGGTGATAGCACTATACTTGCAATCATGTTCACTACTCCATGCAAATGCTCCATAAACAAACTTAAATTCAATTAATCCTTTTGGAGTTGAAGGTTAGTCTCAGTAATAGTGACCTGTAAATCATAGTCAATTGTCATTAAAACCCATCTGGTTCATTAATATCTTTCATAAAAGGAAATCTGCCATCCTTATCTGGTACATACGACACTACAGTCACGTGTTTGACTCTTAACGGCCCTCTGGAGTGGTCAATGGTTACTCCAGTTCAAACAGCATTGAGAAATGGGCACTGAATGCTGGGCATATCCCATGAAAGAACAAAGTTTTAAAAACCTGTCTAATTTCACATGCTTGCCTATCACAGTTGTAACAGTCTGTGACAGATGCAGTTGGTCATTTGTCTATTGCTGATGTGACCATCTGTATGTTGCTGGAACCTCTGTCTCTCTGCTCATCATTGCTATGTCCGTTTGGCCCTTGATCAGAATATCGCTTTGCCTGTTACTGGTTTGTCTGTCTATCCATTATTAGAGTATTTGCCTGTTACAAATGTCCATTACTATTGACGTTGTCTGAATGTTATTGCTAATACTTTTGGAGCCAAAATTCCGGAGGTGAGGTGGAACAAATATCTATCCAGGGCATGCCCAGAGTTAAAAGCAGAACAGAATGAAATTTCTGTCCCAATGAAGGCTATTTCAAATCCTAGCAAGGGAAGGAGGAGGATGGATGGCAGAGAGGCGACAGTGAATCTCTGCCTGTTCTGTCCTGAACTCTGTTAGAGATTTTGGGGTTGAGCTTCAATCTTTCCTTGGGCTATGCTGAGAAGTCTGTCCACTTTCTGTTCCTTTGGCCAGCAGGAGTTATGCTGCTGAGAATAGGTGTACTTCTATACCAGACCCAGAAATATTTTACATGAGCAGAAAATCAATTAGATTTTCAAATTCAAAGAGAAGGTTCTGATTTTACTTCAGGCAAACTTTCAAAATTTTCTGTTTTTTTTTGCCTAAGAAGGGTGTCTGTTTCTCCCTTTCTCTTTTCTAATTGGATATCTTTAAATGGTAGCTGGTTCAGCTAATGGGTATTGCCAGCATGTACAACATTGTTTCAACACACTCCTGACCAACCTCCCATGTTCTATACTCTGTAAAGGTGTCATCATCCCAAACTCTGCTGACCATGTTCTGTTTGCATCAAGTCCCATTTCCCATTCACCCACCAACACAACAATTCACCCATGCTCTTTCAACAGCACCTTCTAAACTCATGAATGCTACTAGCTTGATGGACAATGTAGATTTATGGCAACACTAGCAACCGCAAGTCCCCTTCCAAGTTACATATCAAACTGACTCACCATTCCTTCACTATTACTCAGACAAAATGATGGTACTCTCTTCCTAACAGCATTGTAATGTCCCTGTTCCCCAAAGACTGCAGCTACTTAAGAAGGCAATTCACCGCCATCTTCTCCAGAGCAACTAGAGATGGGCAATAAAAGCTGGCCTAGCCAACGATGTCCATATTCCAAAGACAATAGCAAAAGAAAAGCCATGTTCACAATTAGCTCATAGTATAAGCAACACTTAATTGTAAAATCCACATGTAAGTTTTCAAATCTCTCTTTGACCTGTCTGACTATGTCTGTGACCCCAAAACTCTGAGATAACTACATTCTTTGGTTGTAACCTCTTGGGGGATCCCTAATTGTTGATGCACATTGAAGATCATATCTTCAGCTCCCATGACTCTAAAATCTGGAATTCCAACCCTAAACTTCCTCACTTCTCTTCTTTCACATGCACTTTATTGCCTACTTCTTTGACCAAGCTTTCAATTAGCTGCCCTAGTATCATTTTGTGTGGCTTGGTGTCATATAATATTTGATAATGCTCCTGTTAAGTACTCTCGATGTTTTATTACTTAAAAGCATTTTATAAATACAAGTCATCATTATATATTCTCCACACAGTGATCAAAATTAACCTATTTTCTCTTTCAATTTTACTTTCTTTTTTCTTGATTCCTTTATGGGATGTGGGCATCATAGCAAAGGCTAGCATTCATTGCCCATCTCTATATGCCCGTGAACTGAGTGGTTCACTCCAGATATTTCGAAGGAAATTTAAGAGTCAATCCCGTTGCTGCGGGTCTGGAGACAAATGCAGGCCAGTCCAGGTAAGGATGGCTGGATTTTCTTCCCAACAGGACATTAACGACAATCCTTAATAAGTTTATCATCACCATGACTAAGACAAACTATTATTTCCAGGTTTTAATATTGAATTTAAATTCCACCAGTTGCTATATTGAACAGTTGCTAGTTCAGCATCATTACCACCATGCCACTGCCCATCCATTTTATTAATGTTTTAGCTTTTCAAATCTAATGTAAATGACTGACTTAATTGTTCTGATATAGATGGTAGTCTTGATATACAAAAAACATTTACTTATAAAGATACTATGTTGGTTGTCAATGGGATAAAGGCCATATTCTCCCAGGCAGGTGTCCAAAAGGTGCACTCAATTGTGCTTCCAGAGGTAAACAGGATATCCTGGAATTCTGGATCCTGCATACTGGTGTCTATTATAGTTACATTTGTACATTTATCTTATTAGTGCCTCAGATTCTGAAACCACACTCTAAGTTAACTGTTACAAATAATTAACATGTTGTACAATTTTTTTTCCTGCTTGTTAGTGGGACTAAATAGATAATTCTTAGATCTTTTCTAATTATTGGTATCTCTGTTGGATACGGGGATTTTTTTCCTACAGCTCTATTGGTATCCTACTTTACAACAGCAACTACACTTGAAAAATATATATTTAGCTATAAAGCACTTAGAGGTATCTTAACATCATGAAAAGTGCCCTATAAATTTAAGATTTGTTCTTTCTACATTTGTGGCTTAATGTGTCCTAACTCGCACATTAAGGGATTCACCCATCAGCCCTGTTTTCACTGAGTTATGCTGTTCCTGGATGAACTACATATGGATTGTACCATTTTCTTCCTCACTTTCAAATCCCTCTATGGCATTGCCTTTCTCTTTACTTTTAAGTTCCTCTAGCCCTATATAAATTCAAAATATCTGTGCTCCTCTATCCCGAACTCTTGAGCATCTCGAGCTTTAATTGCTCCACCATTGGTGGCTTTGTCTTCAGCTGTCTAGGTCTTGACCACTGCAATTTCCTCCTACACTTCTGTACTTCTAACTCATTTTTCTCTTTTAATACACGCTTTAAAACCTACCTCTGACTTAATATCTCATGTGCTTAGTAATAGATTTTATTCCAGAAACCCTTTGAAGCACCTTGAGGTATTCTATTATATAGGAACAGGGGGCCATTTGGCCCATTGAACCTACTCTGTTATTTGATCAGATCATGTCTGTTCCAGTTGTGGCAAACCCCTTTGAATCCCTTGTCATTCAAGAATCCATCTGACTGAATCTAATTCGGCCTCTGTGGCTTATTTTTCTGCTGCAATTATAGTTGTGCCCATGTTTGATACTGGCTTCTCTCTTACAACTGTACTGTTGTCTTTGTTAAAGGCATCTTTGCATTTTATCAATACATCACTTAAATCAGCATTAATGAACTATTTGTTTGACATCTGTATTCTAGATCTACCAGGGTCTCTGCCTGTTGCTCTATCAGTGACTGGTGACTATTACTGTATCTCTGCAGCTTTCACAGTAATTGGGAGCTTATGCCTAAGGTTAAAGGCTCCTCATGTTACTCCACAGCCAGCAGCTCCAGAGGAGACAGCAACACCCAGCCCTGCCGAGTCTTCGCCATCCCCCCAGACCTACCCCTTACTGAAGACGAACGGTCAGTCCTCAGTAAAGGGCTCACCTTTGTCCCCCTCCACCCACAGATCAACGAATACCGCTCACGCTTGGACATAGAGCAGTTTTTCCGCCGCCTCCGCCTCCACACTTACTTCTTTAACCGTGAACCTAACCCTCCCTCTCCTGACCCCTTCTCCCGCTTCCAACATACCCCCTCCTCCTGGACACCACCCCAAGGCCTCCTACCCTCCCTCGACCTCCTCATCTCCAACTGCCGTCGAGACATCAATCGCCTCAACCTCTCCACCCCTCTCACCCACTCCAACCTCTCCCCCGCAGAACGTGCAGCCCTCCGCTCCCTCCGCTCCAATCCCAACTTCACCATAAAACCCACGGACAAGGGAGGCGCAGTTGTAGTATGGCGCACTGACCTCTACATCGCCGAGGCCGGACGCCAACTCTCCGACACCTCCTCCTACCGCCCCCTTGATCATGACCCCACCCCTGAGCACCAAACCATCATCTCGCAAACCATCCACAACCTCATCACCTCAGGTGACCTCCCACCCACGGCCTCCAACCTCATCGTTCCCCAACCTCGCACTGCCCGCTTCTATCTCCTTCCCAAAATCCACAAACCTGAATGCCCTGGTCGACCCATTGTCTCCGCCTGCTCCTGCCCCACCGAACTGATCTCCAACTATCTCGACTCCATTTTCTCCCCCTTGGTCCAGGAACTCCCTACCTATGTCCGTGACACCACCCACGCCCTCCACCTCCTCCAGAACTTCCAATTCCCCGGTCCCCAACACCTCATCTTTACCATGGACGTCCAGTCCCTCTACACCTGCATTCCCCATGCAGATGGCCTTAAGGCTCTCCGCTTCTTCCTGTCCCGCAGGCCCGACCAGTCCCCCTCCACTGATACCCTCATCCGCTTAGCCGAACTCGTCCTCACACTCAACAACTTCTCTTTCAATTCCTCCCACTTCCTACAGACAAAGGGGGTAGCCATGGGTACCCGCATGGGCCCAAGCTACGCCTGCCTCTTTGTAGGTTACGTGGAACAATCCCTCTTCCGTACCTACACCGGCCCTAAACCCCACCTCTTCCTCCGTTACATTGATGACTGTATCGGCGCCGCCTCGTGCTCCCACGAGGAGCTCAAACAGTTCATACACTTCACTAACACCTTCCACCCCAACCTTAAGTTTACCTGGACCATCTCTAACACCTCTCTCCCCTTCCTGGACCTCTCTGTCTCCATATCGGGCAACCACCTAGAAACCGATATTCATTTCAAGCCCACCGACTCCCACAGCTACCTAGAATACTCCTCCTCCCACCCACCTTCCTGCAAAAATGCTATCCCCTATTCCCAATTCCTTCGCCTCCGCCGCATCTGCTCCCAGGATGAGGCATTCCACTCCCGTACATCTCAGTTGTCCTCGTTTTTCAAGGACCGTAACTTCCCCTCCTCGGTGGTCGAGAACGCCCTCAACCGTGTCTCCCACATCTCCCGCACCTCATCCCTCACACCCCGTCCACGCAATAAAAACCAAAAAAGAATCCCCCTCGTCCTCACGTACCACCCCACCAACCTCCGGATCCAACGCATCATCCTCCGACACTTCCGCCATCTGCAATCCGACCCCACCACCAAAGACATCTTTCCCTCCCCACCCTTATCTGCTTTCCGGAGGGACAACTCTCTCCGTGACTCCCTTGTCCGCTCCACACTCCCCTCCAGCTCCACCACACCCGGCACTTTTCCCTGCAACCGCAGGAAGTGCTACACCTGCCCCCATACCTCCTCCCTCACCCCCATCCCAGGCCCCAAGAAGACTTTCCACATCAAGCAGATGTTCACCTGCACATCTGCCAATGTGGTATACTGCATCCGCTGTACCCGGTGTGGCTTCCTCTACATCGGGGAAACCAAGCGGAGACTCGGGGACCGCTTTGCAGAACACTTACGCTCGGTTCGCAACAAACAACTGCACCTCCCAGTCGCGAACCA
Organism: Rhincodon typus; assembly: GCF_021869965.1. Lineage (NCBI taxonomy): Eukaryota > Metazoa > Chordata > Chondrichthyes > Orectolobiformes > Rhincodontidae > Rhincodon > Rhincodon typus. The sequence continues at coordinate 33,921,376 of NC_063347.1, forward strand.
TTTCAACTCCCCCTCCCATTCCTCAGACGACATGTCCATCCTGGGCCTCCTGCAGTGCCACAACGATGCCACCCGAAGGTTGCAGGAACAGCAACTCATATTCCGCTTGGGAACCCTGCAGCCCAATGGTATCAATGTGGATTTCACAAGTTTCAAAATCTCCCCTCCCCCCACCGCATCCCAAAACCAGTCCAGCTCGTCCCTGCCTCCCTAACCTGTTCTTCCTCCCACCTATCCCCTCCTTCCACCTCAAGCCGCACCTCCCTCTCCTACCGACCAACCTCATCCCGCCCCCTTGACCTGTCCGTCCTCCCTGGACTGACCTATCCCCTTCCTAACTCCCTACCTACACTCACCTTTCCTGGCTCCATCCCCGCCTCTTCGACCTGTTTGTTTCCTCTCCACCTATCCTCTCCTCTATCCCTCTTCTATCCGCCTCCCACTCTCTCCCTATTTATTTCAAAACCCCCTTCCCCTCCCCCTTTTCTGATGAAGGGTCTAGGCCCGAAACGTCAGCCTCTCTGCTCCTATGATGCTGCTTGGCCTGCTGTGTTCATCCAGCCCTGCACCTTGTTGTCTCTCATGTTACTGGGTGGCTCTTCTACTGACTGGGTGGCTGAGTCTATTATCTTTCCATCCTGCTTGAGCCTAATTAGTTACTCATTCTGAAACAACAAAACATCTGCAGTCAGACAATTCATCAGTGATTACAGAATCACCATAATACAACTCCTTTCTGATTGCAAATCATTATTATGTATGCAAGACTGGTCTTTTTAACTGGTGTTTTAAATATGCGCATAAGAAAGATACATCGTCTAAACATTACTCATTGGAAGAGTTAAAACTGAATGGGTTAGAAGTGTTTGTAGTAAAATAATGCAAGTAGATGGTAAAGAGTCAGTGCAGAGAGTAATTGACAGGGAGATGGAGACAGCTATGGTGCACATTTAGCAAAAGTAAGGAAGGTCTTAGGTGGATACAAACAATGCCTGATGCATGTGCCATGGGGAATGAGTATGAGTAAACTAACACTCGACATCTGGTCAACATACGATTGTAAATTACCCAGATTAAGAATTTGGCACGTGTTCTGAAATATATAAAAGCTGAAAAATTGTGGATTTTTGCAGAACTTATTCTTAACTGATTAGGCTGACCCTTCTGGTGTTCATTTGAATAAACAATCCTAACCTTTGGCTGAGTCTCCTGGTAGTTTATCAAGTTGAACAACAACATTCTCATCGGATGGAGCAATTGTTAATCTTTAAATGACATCTGTACTTGTTACACATCTACAGTTTCAAATGCAAGTCACTGGTTAGATTTAAAGTAGTGTATTGTGCCCATTTCTGGGCAGCACTCATTAGGAGGGCTTGAATAAGTGCAGTGCAGCTTCATAAGGATCAGACCAGAGAAGCTGAGATTGGTTTGCAGAAAACAGAGAAAATTTAAAAGAGGTGCTCAATGGTTTGAGGGCTTTTAATAGAATAGTCAGAAAGATTCTGTTTCCACCAGCAGAAGGGCCTGTAATTAAAAGACACACTTCAATAACTGGCAAAAAAGCTAGAGGTGATGAGTAGAATTTATTTTACTTGGCGTGCTGTTATGATCTGGAATTTGTTGCTTGAAAGCAAGATAAAATTTGACTCAATAAGCAATTTTCAAAAGGGAACTGGATGTCTACTTATAAAGAGAGAGATAAAAGATGCACGGCGATGAAAAAAAGAACAGGAGAGTGAGTCTATTTGGACAGCTGTGTCAGAGTGTTAGCTCAATAACAACAGGTTTAAAGGTCATAGAATTACACAGCGCAGAAACAGACCCTTTGGTCCAACTCGTCCGTGCCGACCAGATATCCTAAACTGATCTAGTCCCATTTGCCAGCATTTGGCCCATATCCCTCTAAACTCTTCCTATTCATGCACTCATCCAGATGCCTTTTAAATGGTGTAACTGTATCAGCCTCCACCACTTCCTCCGGCAGCTTGTTTGATAGATCCACCACCCTCTGTGTGAAAAAGTTGCCCCTTAGGTCCCTTTTATATCTTTCGCCTCTCATTTTAAATCTACACCCTCTAGTTTTGGACTGGCCTACCCTATTTTGTTTCACCCTATCTATGCCTCTTGTGATTTTATAAGCTCTAAAATGTCACCCCTCAGCCTCCTACACGCCAGAGAAAATAGCTCCAGCCTATTCAGCCTCTCCCTATAGCTCAAACACGCCAACCCTGGCAACATCCTTGTATATCTTTTCTGAACCCTTTCAAGTTTCACAACATCCTTCCTGTAGTAGGGAGACCAGAATTGAGTGCAGTATTCTAAAAGTGGCCTAACCAATGTCCTGTGCCGCTGCTACATGACTTCCCAACCCCTATACTTCAATGCACTAACCAATGAAGGCAAGCATGCTAAATGCCTTCTTCACCATTCTGTTTACATACAACTCCACGTTCAAGGAACTACGCACCTGCACCCCTCGGTCCCTTTGTGGGCAACACTCCCCAGGGCCCTACCATTAAGTATATAAGTCCTGCCCTGATTTGCTTTCCCAAAATGCAACACCCCACATTTATCTAAATTAAAATCCATCTGCCACTCCCTAGCCCATTGGCCCATCTGATCAAGGTCCCGTTTTACTCTTTTGGTGTCATCTGCAAACTTACTAACCATACCTCCTGTATTTATATCCAAATCATTTATAAAAATGACAAAAAGCAGTGGACCCAGCACTGATTCTTATGGCACACCACAGGCCTCCAGTACAAAAAGCAACTTTCCTCCACCACCTTCAAGCCTGGTTCCCCTAGATTCCATGTGATCTAAACTTGCTAATTAGTTTACCATGTGGAACCTTGTCAAACACCTTGCTGAAGTCCATATAGGCAACGACTATTGCTCTGCGTTCATCAATCTTCCTTGTCACTTCTTCAGGAAACTCAATCAAGTTAATTAGATATGATTTCCCACACACAAAGCCGTGTTGACTCTCCCCAATTAGTCCTTGCCTTCCCAAATGCATGTAAATCCTATCCTTCAGAATCCCGTTCAACAACTGACCCGTCACTGATGTCAGGCCCAATGGTCTATAGGTCCCTGAATTTTCCTTACCACCTTTCTTAAATAATGGCACCACATTAGCCAACCTCCAGTCTTCTAGCATCTCACCTGTGGCTATTGATACAAATATCTCAGCAAAGGGCCCAGCAATCTCTTCCTCAGCTTCTCAAACTTGGGGAAATCAACAGTGATATCTTGAAAACCACCCATATTCAGAGGTGGTGTTTCTGCACATCTCAAAGTGGTTAAAGGTGTATAACTTCCCAGGACTGGGTCAGATCTATCCCAGAACTTTGCAGGAAGTCTCCTTCTGAGTTGCAGAATTCTGCGATGCTGATTTAAATACTGTCCTGTCTCAGATTTCCATTGTTTGATGTAAATGACTGATTAACTTGATGTGCATGAGCATTTCTTTCTAAACAATACTTACTGACTTTCCAGATTATTGTTTGTAGCTGCTAATTCACAGATTCACAGCAGTGCTACAGCACTGAAAGAGGCCTACACCAGCTCATTAAATGAGTATCATTCACTACTGCGAACCTTCTATTTCCCCTTACCAATGCACATTACTTAGATAAAAATAATCATCCAATGCCCTCTTGAATTCACCAAATGAACCTGTTTCCGCCACACTTCCAGGCAGTATGTTCCACACCCTAACTACTCGCTGAATTAAAAAGTTTTCCTCACTTCACGCTTGCTTTTTTTTTTGCAGATCACTTTAAATCCACGCCCTCGTGTTTCTTTCAAAAGTGGGACCAGCTTCTCATTATCTAGTCTATCCAGTCTGCACAAATTCCTCCTGATTTTTCTCTATTCTTCTGTTTCTCTTCTACTTTGTTTATTTTTCTATACTGCTATCATTCCTTTGTAGACCTCACACATATCTTTTGTTTTTATCTGTAATAGGTAGCATTTTCAGGGTACAATGGAAATCACAAGCACACATTCTAAATATTTATGATAGCATTCCACTATCATTTCCAGTTTCTTCCTGTTTTTAGTAATGTTATGAATTTTTAATATGTGATTGTAATATTCTAAATAATTGCTACTTGCCAACTAGAATAAGCGGAGCATATTAAGATTAGGAAACATTTTTTACATCACCCCCACAGTTCCCAATGCATAAGTAAAGGAAATGGGGGCAAGATTTGTCGCTGGAACAGCCCACCTTCTAACCTGTGTGCAGTGCGTTCGCATGTAATTGGAATTTAACAGTTCTGCTTTTGGCAATGTTGTAAGCCCTCACATTCAGAGAAGAATCTCATTAATGCCTAATTCTGAGGTTATGTAGCATAAATAGGGACTCCCTTGATTTTCTCATACAATTGTATGTTTGTTGCTCTTGTTAAACTCACCAGGGAAAACTGGCACCAATCAGGGGATTGTCCAGATGGAGGCTAAGATGTTAATTTTGTTAAAAAAAATTATGTTTCTTTGAGAGCTTATCTAACCCCCAAAAAGATAACCTTGGGACTTCACTGGCTTGGGTTTTCTTCTCTACTCCGTGCCATCATTTCTGTAATTCCCCCGAGTAATTGTAATACTATATCTGTTCCCGTGAATCCTCAGTGAAGCCATCTGGTTACCCTCACTTGGACTCCTGCCCATCGACCAGAGAAAGATTATGTTTGAGAATGGGCAGAAGATTCAACATCGCTCCAGACAAGGTTTCTGGGTTTAAACTGATTCCAGCTTCATTTCAGTGCAGCTCTATTCTTGCCTCTGAGTTGAAATTAAGCTTTTAAGAACATAGAACAGTACAGCACAGTACACACTCTTCGGCCCACGACATTGTGCCGATCTATCATCCTACTAAGATCAATCTACCCTGCATACCTTACATTATACTATCATCAATGTGCCTATCCAAGAGTGGTTTAAATGTCTCTAATGTATCTGATGTATCTAATGTTTCTTTTTGTGAGATATTTGCTTCACCAATCTTAGAAGTTCTAAATGCTGCTACTTCTGTTCTACAATTATGTTATTTGTAATTCATAATACAGGTCAGGAATCCTTTATCTGAAAACCTTGGGATCAACTGCGTTTTTAGATAAAGGATATTTTCAGTTTTTGAAAGCACCTTATCCTCTAAGATCTTTATTAATTATTTCACAACCAAAAGAAAAATATTCATGTAACTCTTGAATTCATTGTACCCTAGTCTGTTGGGGAATAGATTCATGTTATCTTTATGAAAAGTCAGATAATCTCTTATAAACCTTCCTTTTTTCCATTATCTCTGCACTTATTATTCATTTCCATTTGTTGTCACACTTCCCACTTACATCTGTTCGGCCCCTGTTAAAAAAAAACCTTGCTTGGCCTGAACAGCCAGTGTTGACACACTGGGTTTGGGCATTTTGGCAAAAAAAATCTTCATTTTAGATCTGTTCAGGCAAAGTGTTTGGTTTCCAAAGGGCCCAAACTCAGCGTGCCTGCAAGCCCATTCTGGTTGGCTTTTGAAAAGACCTTTGATTTTTAGATCATTTCAGTTTTCAGGCATGCAGATAAAGGATACCTGACCTGTAGTTATTTCAGTAGCACCGTATAAAATGTTTGAAAAGCAAGCCAACATTTTGAATCCTTGCATTATTTTTCAATGCACTTTAGCATTGCAGAGGTCAAATGACTGATTTTAACTCAGATCAGCAGTCCTGCAGATAGGGGCTGAGGCAAATCGAAAATAGTTCAGTGGCGTAAAGCTTGGGGATTTGAAAGACAAATCTTCCAGTTACTCAAGTGATGAGTTAAAGGCCTTTATATAGAGTAAAATGTGCTCGCATTAGGGGATGAACAGACAAGCATTACAGTGGAAGATTTACTGGCTGCCAGATGCAATGTTCAGTATTATACTATTCTCCGAACAAAAGATCTGACCCTTACACAAGGCACATCCATTGTTTTTCAATCAAGATTTTTTTTTAATAGATTAAAGGAATTAAAGGTAGCTTTACCTACTTGTGATTTTCTAAGAGGGATTTGGAGTGATATATCATGAATGTGCTACAGGAATTGCAAAGCACTTCCTCGTCGGCAGACTCTAAATGCAATCAGTACTGACTTGGCACTGTCTCACTGGCATAAATCATTAATTGCAGGAAGTAAGAAGCACTTACCCGCCCAAGTTCTTTGTCCTCCAGAGCCAATACGCCAGTGCTCTCTGTGAAGAGTTTCACCTTTACTGCAGGAAGTGGGTGTGTGCTGGTGAAGTCACCTTGGGTACCCCAGCTGCAGAAAAGAAACCATTTAGAAATGGTCAATTTAGTCTCTTTTAAATTCCAAAATTTCCGATTAAACATCTAATCAGCCACTGACATCATGAAATTTAAATCTATCCGGTAAACACAGAACTTGGCTTTGAAATAATTTAAAATGCTAATTCAACTGCTAACAAATTTCATTTTCATTAGAAAAGACACCCTGACACAAACTGCTTATCGAAAGATGTTTAGATTGTTCAGAACTGAAAGCTAGGGTTTAGTGCACAGTTGGAGAATGAAATGGAGTTAAATCAGGAAAGGTCATGTGGAATAAAGTGAAAAGAAAAAAGCTCTAAGCACAGCAGGTAACTGTCACAACATTTAACCGTGAAACAAGACTGTGCAGAGTCACAGCAAAGTACACAGCTCCCTTAAAACATGCTGGCTTCATTCCGACAGAACTAATTACTGCAATGTAATCCCTACGTTTGCTGGGTAAGATACATGAACAAGCTTGCAAAGGAATAATAGTGAGGGCATGGAGGTGGAGGGGGTAGTGGGGAGATAAGACAGTGTCAATCTAAGTAAATGTAACAGGAACCGTGTATTCTGTACATAATATTGCCAAGAAATGTGCAACCACACTTTGTGACTTATTTGCTTTCGTGGTCAGTTTTTTCCCACTCTTCTCTTTGCAAATTTCAGTTGCACTGTAATTATTTGTGAAATGCATGTTCACAAAATAACAGATGTGAATCCACCAGATATAAATATCCTATTAAAACATACTCTACTCGAGCAGCTGGGAAGTACATGAGTCCAAAGCTGTTCCACTTCAGGTTCCTAATGTGAGAGTTCAAAACTGTAAAAGAAACTTATTGTACAATTGCAACGACACGAGTGTAAGGGAGTATTTTCAATCAACTGGTTAACTTTTAGGAAGGAAAAATAGGAAGCTCACTGAAGACTTGGAAGGTAAAGGTTTAGGTGGGGTAGAGGAACACAGTGTTCTCACAGTACAAATAAATCTATGACTGAAAGTTAATGTCACAGATTAACAAAGAAATAAAACCGAACCGAGTATTACATTTATTTTGAGAGAAATAGAATTGAAAATTAAGCCTTTTACGTTAAAGCTGTATTGAACTTTCATTAGGCTATAGTAAGAGGCTATATACAGTTCTGGTCACCATACTATAAAATGGATTTAGATCTTCTGGAGAGGGTGGAGAGAAGATCCCAACAGAAATGCAGGTGTACACATATCAGGAAAGGATTGAAATGCTGGTCCTGCTGCCTCACAGACTTGGATGTTTATAGCACTATTAAAGGAGGCCATTTGGCCTATTGTATCTGTGCCAATCAATGAAGATCCGACGGCACTAATCCTATTTCCCAAGTCTTGGCCATAACCCTGGAGGCTATCGCAATGCAACTGAACATCTAAATGCTTCTTAAATGCTTCAAGTGTTTCTGACTCAACCATGCTTTTGGGCACAAAATTCACCACCTGGGTGAAAACACTTCTCCTCAACTGTCCCCTTAGCCCTCTACCTTTTACTTTATGTCTACACCCTCTGGTTATTGACCCCTCTACTAATGGAAAAAGTGCCTTTCTATTCACTCTATTAATGTCCCCAAGAATCCTGTACACCTCTATCAGGTCCCCTCTCGACCTTCGTTGCACATAAGGAAAACAACCCCAGCCTATCCAATTGTGCCTCATCGGTCAGACCTTTCAAACCTGGCTGCATCCTGGTGAATCATTTCGGTACCATCTCTGGTGAAATCACATCCTTCCTGTAGTGTGGTGCACAATTGTCCTATAGTGAACTGCACACAGTACTCCAGCTGTGGCCTAACCAATGTTTTATACAGTTCCAGCATCATCTCCCTGCTCTTGTATTCTATGCCTCAGCTAATAAAGGCAAATATCCCATATGCCTTCTTAACGACCTTATCTACCTGCTCTACTCCCTTCAGAGACCTGTAGATATGCAAAACCAGGTCCCTGTGATCTTCAGTGCTTTTCAGTGTCCTACCAATCATTGTGTAATCCTGTGCCTTGTTAGCCCTCCTGAAGTGCACTACCTCACACTTTTCTGAGTTGAATTTTATAAGCCACTTCTCTGCCTACCTGATCAGCATGTTCCCTCTAATTTTTATTGTGCCTATGTGGACTTAGAACATAGAACATAGAACAGTACAGCACAAAACAGCCCCTTCGGCCCACGATGTTGTGCTGAAATTTTATCCTAATCCTAAGGTCTATCTAACCTCCACCTCTACCTTATACTATCATCCATATGCTTATCTAATAGCTGCTTAAATGCCTCTAATGAGGCTGACTCCACTACCTGCTCCGGCAATGCATTCCAAGTACCGACCACTCTCTGAGTAAAGAACCTACCTCTGATGTCTCCCCTATATCTATCTCCATTCACTTTAAAACTATGCCCCCTTGTAATAGCTACATCCACCCTAGGAAAAAGTCTCTGGCTGTCTACTCTATCTATACCTCTGATCATTTTGTACACCTCTATCAAGTCCCCTCTCATCCTTCGTCATTCTAAAGAGAAAAGCCCTAGCTCTCTCAACCTTTCTTCGCAAGATCTTCCCTCCATTCCAGGAGACATCCTGGTAAATCTCCTCTGCACACTTTCCAATGCTTCCACATCTTTCCTGTAATGAGGTGACCAGAACTGGACACAATACTCCAGATGTGGATGAACCAGGCTCTTGTATAGCTGGAGCATAACTTCATGGCTCTTGAACTTAATCCCTCTATTAATGAAAGCTAACACACCATACGCCTTCTTAACAACTGTATCCACCTGGGAGGCAGCTTTCAGGGAACTGTGAACATGAACCCCAAGATCCCTCTGCTCCTCCACACTGCCAAGAATTTTTCCGTTAACCCTGTATTCTGCTTTCAAGTTTGTCCTTCCAAAATGAATCACCTCACACTTTTCAGGGTTAAACTCCATCTGCCACTTCTCAGCCCAGCTCTGCATCCTATCAATGTCCCTTTGTAACCTAGAACAGCCCTCCGCACTGTCCACAACATGACCCACCTTTGTATCGTCCGCGAACTTGCTAATCCACCCCTCCACTCCTTCATCCAAATCATTTACAAAAATCACAAATAGGAGAGGATCCAGGACAGATCCTTGTGGTACACCACTCATAATTGAGCACCATGTGAATATTTTCCGTCCACTACCACCCTTTGTCTTCAGCCAATTCTAAATCCAATCTGCCACATTTCCCCCAATCCCATGCCTCCTTACCTTCTGCATGACCCTACCATGGGGAACCTTATCAAACACCTTATTTAAATCCATATATACCACATGCACTGCTCTATCTTCATCCACGTGTTTGGTTACCTCTTCAAAGAATTCAATAAGGTTTGTGAGGCATGATCTACCCCTCACAAATCCGTGCTGACTGACACGAATCAAACTGTGTCTTTTCAAGTGATCATAAATCCTATCTCTCAGAGCCCTTTCCAATAATTTGCCCACCACTGACGTAAGACTAACTGGCCTGTAATTTCCGGGGTTATCCCTATTCCCTTTTTTGAACAAGGGAATGACGTTTGCTTCTCTCCAATCTTCCGGCACTATACCCATGGACAGTGAGGACGAAAAGATCATTGCCAACGGCCCTGCGATCTCTTCCCTCGCTTCCCATAGAATCCTTGGATAAATCCCATTAGGCCCGGGGGGCTTATCTATCTTCAACTTCCTCAAAATTCCTAGCACATCTTCCTTACCAACATCGACCTCCTCTAGCCTACCAGCCTGTTTCACACCGTCCTCCTCTACAACTAGGTCCCTCTCAGTTGTGAATACCGAAGAAAAGTATTCTTTAAAGGACCTCTCCTATCTCTTTAGGCTCCGCGCACAAATTCCCTTTACAATCCTTGATCGGCCCTACCCTTTCTCTGGTTATTCTGAGTGGTTCAGGACATCCATTTAGTAGAGGTCATGTGGCAATCTTTTCACAGTTTCATTATTTTAATATAAGTGTTAAAATGTACAGACATATTATTTTACAGTCATAGGTATTCTCCTCAAGCAGTATTTTCTGATGGTCTAACAGATAGGTTGTATTGTGATAATTATTTCTGTTGATTGGGTTCAATAGAAAATTGAGAACTATCAAAGAATTTCACTGTGAATACTCATCTGTTGCTTCTTCAAACCTCACTGCCATTTCTTCCAAGACCCATATGGCTCCACTGCCAGTTTTTCTGCCTCCTGGACCTTTCCACAACCACTGCTCCCTTTAACCTCCCAGTTGTTGCTCCTGAGTCCTACACGGTTCCACCGCCATTCTATCTGGTTCTGGGACCTCTCCACAATTGCTGCTCTCTTTAACCCCACTGCCTTCACTCCCAAGTCCCACACAAAGTCTGCTACTGGTTTGATTTCTTCTGTCCAACTGCTCTTGCTCTGCTTGATGGTGCAGACTGCATGTCTTCGTGCCCTTGTTTCCCTCTCCTCCTCTTGAAACAAATCTAAGGGGTGACCTGAGAGTGGCCTTTAAAACTCTAAAAGATTTTGATAAAGTGGAGACACAGACAATGTTTCCACTGCTGAGGAAGAGCATAACTGGAGGCTATCATTACAAGGCAGTCGCCAAGAAATCCAAAAGGGAATTCAGAAGAACCTAAAAAGAGTGGTGAGAACATGGAACTTCATTGCACAGGGAACTGCTAATGCAAACAGTTCAGATGCATTTCAGAGGATGCTGGGCAAGCATTTTAGAGAAAAGGGAAAGATAATTCTAATGGAAAATTGAGATGAGTAAAAATGTGAGGAGTCTCAAGTGGAACAGCACAGACTGGGGTGAAAGAAATGGTGTGTTTCTAATGAAGTACATTCTATGTAAGGAATCACACTTCGGACATTGATTACAAAAGGTGACTTTATTTGTATCAGTCTGTATCCAAAAAGATAAACCAGGATCATCATTAAAGAAGGTGAGATAATTCTGACAAAAAATATTGAAAACCAAAGGAAATCAGTTCAAACTCTTGAGCCAAGTGATTAAAAATCTGAAGGACCAATTTGGTCCACACAGTCAGCACACTTTAAGAAGAACAGGCAGACTTGAGAGAAAAAAGACAGGATTTATTCGAATGATTCCAAAGATAAGGAATATAGACAAAGTGTTACCTGCTGCTAATCAACACAAGTCTGAATGTTGTCTAGGTCTTGCTTTAGTTTTAGTATTTTGTTCTAGTATCTTAGGAGCTGTAAGTGGAGCTGAACATTGTGCAATCATTAGCAACCATCCCCACGTCTGACCTTACGGTGGCGAGAAACTCATTGATAAAGCGGCTGAAGATGGTTTGACCTAGGACACGACCTGAGGATCTCCTGTGGAGATGTCCTGGAGCTGAGATGACTGACCTCCAACCACCTCTACCATCATTCTTTGCACTAGATATGACTTCAACCACTGGGGCATTTTCAATTGACTCTAGTTTTGCTGGGGTTCCTTGATACCATACTTAGTCAAATGCTGTCTTGATGCCATGGCGGTCACTCTCATGTCTCCTCTTCAATTCAACTCTTTTGGTCTATGTTTGACCCAAGGCTGCCATGAGGTTGGGAACTGAGTGTGCCTGGCAGAACCCAAACTGAGTGTCAAGAGCAGGTTATTCCTTTGTAAAGCCTGCTTGATAGCACTGTTAACAATAGCTTCCTTCATTTGGCTGATGGTCAAGAGGGACTGATGGAGGCTAATTGGCTGGTTGGATTTGTCCTGCTTGTTGTGCATAGGACATACATGTGGGCAGTTCTCCAGGTAGATTGCCGGGTAGATGCCAGTGTTATAACTGCATTGGAACAGCTTGGCCAGAGATGCAGCTAGTTTTTAAGGACAAGTCTTCAGTACTTTTGCCAAAATGTCTCACAGATAAAAGCATTGGCAATATCCAGTGCCCACAGTCATTTCTTCATTTCATGTAGGGTGAATCAAATTGGGCAAAGCCAGCAATCTGTGATGGTGTGGAATTCCGCAGGAGGCTAAGATAGATCAGCATCTTGGCACCTCTGGATGAAGATTGATGCATAAGGTTCAGCTGTATCTTTTGAACTAATGCGTTAGGCTTCCCCATCATTGAGAATGGGAATATTTGTGGAGTCTCCAGTGAGTTCTTTGATTCTCCATTACCACCCATTAGATCTGATCTTTGGTTATGGGATCACTTAGCCATGTCTATTGGACATTATTTCCATTGCTTGACATGTACATGGTCCTGTTTTGCAGCTTCACCAGGTTGGCATCCATTTTAGGTCTTCCTGGTACTACTCTTGGGTTGCCTTTCTGAGCTCTTCTTTGTACCAGGGTTAATGACCTAGCTTGACAGTAATTGTGGAGCAGGGGATAAGCCAGGCCACAAGTTTGTAGATTGTGTTTGAGTACAATCTTGAATAACGCTCGAAATTGTATTACCAGCTATTTTTCATGATCTACTGCTTTCAACCTTTTCTAAATCTCTTTGTGATACTGTATCTCTGACTGCTTGCTGGGTTTCCCACCCTTTTTAATGATGATTATCCATTTCATATATGGTTTCCCCACTCATGTATTCAAGATGGCCTTTTCCCACTTCTTCACAATTAAAATAATTATTTTCCTGCCTTTCACAGAAACATCAGGCATTTCCTTCTGCATAATTTTTAAAGTAAGTATCTCTGGCCATGGACATTTTTCAATCTTCCTGCCAAAATTGTAGTTTAATTACCTGAGTCTTAGGTCTTCAAATCTTTGATTCTTCCAGACTTTTTGTGCAGGATATCTTCATTCAATTTATTTAAATGTTTCTGTTTTCAGCGTAAATATATCCCCGGGCCTTTGTGATGTGGCAGCCTGGTCTAAATTTCTTTTCTGGCTCTTTCATTGTTCCTTGCAAATATTCCCCATGAAACCTAATGTTGATGGTAGTTGTGAGAGGTGAGAATTCTCTTTTACACTCCTTGATCTCTCTGTCACATTTTGTAGAGTTATTTCATTTTCCCTAAAGGATATCTAGAAATTTCCATCTGAAGCCTGGAGCTGCTCCTTCCAGAGTCTCCTTCTCTAAGGCTTCTGTATTTTCTCAGTGTGGTTGGCTTTGTTCTCTTTTATTCAATCACACTTCTGCTCCAATAGTTCTTACTAGCTTCTGCATTGTGTTTGCCTTTGAAGCGCTGAACTTGCCTTTTTGCTGCTGCCACAGCTGCTTCCCTCTCTCTGGGTTGGTAATCATGCTTCACCTAATCCCTCACTCAGTCTTCTTCAAGTAATAATGTTCTTAAAATAGTGAACTCACTTGCTTGAATTTTTTTTCTTCTGGGTCTTTTGGATTCCTTCTCCTTGTATTGGGTGTCAGATCCACATTACTGCAACCATGTGGCATTTTCCCAGAGGACCACTCTTGGTACCTTGTGATATGTGCCACCTCTACAAGTACATCATACTGGCAAGGGGTTGCGTTGGGTAGTTCAATGCCACCAATCCTTCTTTGTCTTGGGCCTATCTGGTGGTGGGCGATATACCACTGTAGAGAATCTACAGAGCCAGCAATTTTCTTAGATAATAAGTTGGTTTATTGCATGACAGCACCAAACCGTATTTGGTCAAGCATAATAGGGAGCTGGTTCAGATACCTAGACAATGTAAAGTAGATCTCCTTATCTCTTCCCACAGACTGTGTGAGATATCAGTAGAAGGCATGGAGGCAATGTAATGGACATTAACACCTTCAGAACCACTATCTTATGTAAAAATGGATTAAACTGATTTTAAAAAAGGAGTTGGATAACTACTTAAAATGGAGAAAATGTTGTACACCAACATTCATTAAGGCCCACCAAAGTTATAGACCCTTCGGTCCAACCAGTCCATGCCGAACGTCATCCCAAACCAAACTAGTCCCACCTGCCTGCTCCTGGCCCATATCCCTCCAAACTTTTCCTATTCATATATCCAAATGTCTTTAAAAGTTGTAATTGTAACCACATCCAGCACTTCATTAGGAAGTTCATTCCACACGTGAACCACCCTTTATGTAAAAAGTTTGCCTCTTATATCTATTTTAAATCTCTCTCCTCTCACCTTAAAAATGCGCCCCCCTAGTCTTGAAATTCCCCATCTTAGGGAAAAGATAACTACCATCAACTCTATCTATACCTCTCATAATTTTATAAATTTCTATCAGGTCACCTCTCAACCTCCTCCGCTGCAGTGAAAAAAGTCACAACCTATCCAGCCTTTCTTTATAACTCAAATCTTCCATACCAAGCAACATTCTGGTAAATCTCTTCTAAATCCTCTCCAGCTTAATATTATCCTTCCTATAACTGGGTGACAAGAACTGGACACAGTAGGTTCACCAATGTCCTGTACAACCTCAACATAACATCCCAACTCCTCTACTCAAAGGATCGAGCAATGAAGGCAAGCGTGCCAAATGCCTTTTTAAAGCATCCTGTCTATTTGTGATGCAAATATGTGTCTATATGTGCACCATAGGTCAACCTCTGTTCTACAACACTACCTAAGGCCTTAGTATTAACTGTATAGGCACTACCCCAGTTTGTTGTACCCAAATGCAATACCTTGCATTTATCCAGATTGAACTCCATCTGCCATTTTTCAACCCATTGACCCATTTGATCAAGATCCCTCTGTAATCTTAGAAAACTTTCTTCAATTTCTACTTTGTTACCAATTTTAGTGTCATTCACAAACTTCCTATCCATGCCTTGCATATTCTCATTCAAATCATTTATACAAATGA
The DNA here is from genome assembly GCF_021869965.1 of Rhincodon typus. Taxonomy (NCBI): domain Eukaryota; kingdom Metazoa; phylum Chordata; class Chondrichthyes; order Orectolobiformes; family Rhincodontidae; genus Rhincodon; species Rhincodon typus. The sequence goes on from NC_063347.1 coordinate 33,936,448, forward strand.
CAAACAAAACAGGACCCAGAACTGATCCCTGTGGAACACTGCTGGTCACAGGCCTCCAGTCCAAAAAGCAACCCACCAGCATTACTCTCTGTCTCTTGTCATTAAGCCAATTGTGTGTCCAGTTGGCAAGCTCACCCAAATGCCATGTGACTTAACTTTACTAACTAGCTTACCACACAGAACTTTGTCAAAAGCTTTAATAAAATCCAAATATGCAACGTCTACAGCTCTGCCATCGTAACTTCCTCAAAAAACTCAATCAAGTTTTTGAGACACGATTTTCCTCACACAAAACCATGCTGACTGTTCCCTCATCAATTTTTGCCTCTCTAAATGTCCATGAATCCTATCTTTTATAATCACCTTCAACAATTTACCCTCAACTAAAGTCAGACTCACAGGTCCAGCGTTCCCCAGGTTCTCCTTACAACCTTTCTTAAACAAAGGTACAACATTAGCCACTCTCCCGTCATCAGGCACCTCACCTGTAGTTATAGATGATGCAAATATTTCTGCAAGGGGTCTTGTAATTTCCTACCTTACTCCCCACAACATTCTGGGATACATTTGATCAGGTCTCAGAGATTTTTCCATCTTTATGTTCTCTAAGACCTCCCAAACTTCCTCTTCTGTAATGTGAACTGTTTTAAAAACATCAAAGTTTATTTCTCTGCATTTTCTAGCCTCCATTTCTTTCTCCACAGTAAAAACTGAGTGAAATCTTCATTCAGTATATCTCCCATCTCCTGGGCTTCAACACAAAGATGACCTCCTTGATCTTTAAGAACCCTCTCTCTCATTACCCTTTTGCTCTTAATATATTTGTAGAATCTCTCTGCATTATCCTTAACCTTATCTGTCAATGCTATCTTATATCCCTTCTTTGCCTTCTTGATTTCTCTATCAATAATGCCCCGACACTCTTTTTCTAGATTAAGAGATTCAATTGAACTAAATTATCTATATCCAAAAAAAATTCTCTTTTATTCTTGACTAGAACGTCAATACCTTTATTCATCCATTGTTCCTTAATTTTACCAGCCTTGCCCTTCACTCTATCAAGAACAAAATGCCTCTGAATTTTCATCATCACACTGTAGAATGCCTCTCACTTGTCAGACGTCCTTTTACCTGCAAATAGTCTAATCGAATCAACTTTTGAAAGCTATTGTCTCATACCATTAGAATTTGCCTTACTCCAATTAAAAATTTTGACTTTTAAGGGAGGCTTCTCCTTTTCCATAATCATTTTGAAACTAATAGAATTATGATCGCTAGACCCAAAGTGTTCCCCTACTTTTACTTCAGTCACCTGCCCTGCCTTATTAGCAAAAGGTCTAGTTTTGCTCCGTTTCTAGTAGGAGCATCCACATATTGATAAAGAAAATTTTCTTGAGCACATTTGACAAATTCTTCACCATCCAAACCTTTAACACTATGGTAGACCCAGTCAATGTGAAATACTGTAAAACTGGTCAATGAGTACATTCTTGATCTTGTCCCACCTTCATTCAACATGAAACCAGATCTCTTTCGCTTCAATAAAACTGTTTGTAACCATCACTTTGTTGGGACTTTTGTTTTACAGGCCAAGAGTCTATTTTCCTTGCGCTGTGTGAGTGAAAACACCTCACATTTTACTGTAAATAGATAGCAGGATAATAATATCCCAATTCATTGAAGACTGTTCTAATATTTGTCTCTCTTAATTAAAGGTTTACTTAAGCTTCTCCATCGCAAACAGCTGACCAAGCAGTTGAGTGTTTTCTCATTATTACTGCAGTGAGATTATTAATTTGAATTAGGATGAACTGTTCATGGATCTTCTTTTCACTGTACAAATGTTTGCCATGAAAAACTGCACTGGGCTGCACCTGGGCTTTTCTGAACACTACATGCAAATTCCTTGTGAACAGCCTTTGTACCCCACTTCCAATTATAGCCAATAAGTGTGCAAAAATTGCTTACCTTAAGGGCCTCATTGTGTGTCCACCGTATGCACCCAGAGGTAGGTGGAGGACCCCCTGTCAGGGCAGCATACGGGCTTTAGGGGTGCGGTGAGGGGTACCTTGTACAAAGGGGCAAGTGTCCAATTGAGGGACTTGGTGTCAGGAGGGGCTCTCTGAGAGACAACCCCTGCCCTGGCTACAGAAACCCCCTACTGAAGCTTGACGAGACTACACTGGGAGTATTGTACATGCACAGTTCCAACATCCATTATTAGAGAGGGTGCAATAAAGATTTGCAAGGACGGTACCAGAACTGCATGCTTGCCCTTTAAAAAATGACCTAACAGAAGTCGTTAAAATGACGACAGCTTTTAATTGAATCGATAGAGAAAGTGGGCTGGATGTTTTCCCCAATGGTTCGCAATCTTAATATCAGCCTCAATCTCAAGTCGGAAACCTGGCAGTGGCAATAACGAAATAGCATGTTCAATCTTCAGTAAAGTTGCCTCAGCCTGCTGATGAGGTGGATAATGAAAGAGGTGATGAGTTGAATTCCTCAGTGGCCATTAATTGGCCAATTAAAGGCCTTAATTTCCGGTAAGTTTGGAAAGTAATGTGTGAACCTTTTGGCCCAGCATTTAATTGCTGAGGTGGCAGGAAAGAGGTGAGCTTCTCTCACTCAATTGTTTCCCCTTCTGACCTCCACTACGGAAGGGAAAAATCACACCTAATGTAAGTCTATGTAAAGACGAAATTGCACTGGGCTCCAAAAGATCAGAAAATGATTCAAATGAAGTGTGAAAAAAAAAATCAATGTTTTCTGATGTCACAATTTAAGGTGCAGATAAATAAAAATCCTGCATCCTCAGGGCTTAGATTCTCCTTCAGTAACTTGCAAGGCTAACATGGCTAAAACAAAATGTACATTTTAGTTTTAACTTCTGCAATATAAGTGATCATATGTTGTGTAGACCTGTAGTTTATTTCGAGGAGGCCTGTGTTTTCACTGTATTTTTCATCTAATTCAAGCAGGCATTTCATCTGTTATCAAGATTTATGTTCAAAACCATCAGCTTTTTTCAAGGTTGTGCTGGCCTTTTGGAAACTGGGGGTTAGCTCATATTCTAGGTTGGTATGGATACATATTTCCGTGCAGCTGTTTGATGCACATTTTGAAATCCATTGCTGGGAGAAATGAAGGATTCTTTCCACAGCAAATCATAAATCCTGCTTAAGCTGGGTCAAGACCGCAGCTTTGCCCGGTTTTGTTTCTGAAATGGAGATTTGTGGGAGTGGCTTTCAGCTGCCAGTTATCCAATTCTCAACGAGAAGACATATGGCCTGTAAAGACATGACAAGGGAGCCAAGGGCTTTTTTTTGCAGATTGTGGGGGAGTGAGAGGGTGGGTCATTGTTAGGGACAGAGCACTAGAAGGTTCCTCAACTCCAAAGGCCTGTCCACTGCTAGAGGTATTTTTCATACGCATCTAAAAGGCCAGGAGCAGGAGGCTGCATAAAAATGAAAACTGGTTTTCTACATCATTTGTAATCTTCTGATAAAATGGGTCAAGTTTACACTGTATGCATTGAGCAGTCTATCCATGGGTATTAGAGTCTGCCTATTTCCTGATGCTCCTAAGAAAAGTTCGGGCCACTGTTTATCAATTGAAGTTATCTCTAACAACCACCACATTTCCATCTCCAGCCCCACGGTCCTCTGAAATAAATTCACAGAGGCTGGTATCCCATCACCAAGTCATCCTATAATTTACATTTCAACAGTCTTTGACTTTAATACTGCCTCTTCAAAGGCGGCTCCCAGAGTGCCAGTAACTCTGATACTTTCCCTTTTTATCTCTCAGCCAGGGCTCCCTGATTAAACAGGTTAACAGCCCCAACCAGGGAACTCATATTCTATGAGGACCCTGGCTGACCTTGTTACAATCACTACATCTCTTCCCCTCTCAGTCTGACGACATAGGCCAGTACTTTTTCTTGAAGAGGCTCCTGGGATATTTTAGCACTGGGTCAGGTCCCTCCAACTTGGCGTCTGATACAGGCAGTATATAACACACAGGAGTTTGCCTCTTGCGCCCAGGAGCACCTCTGTCCAGTTTACTCTCTTCTTCCAGCGGCAAAGATGTCAAGGTGGCTATATCCTTCATGCCCATCTCTGATTCTGAGGACTCATCAACGCTTGATGGAGAGGATGAGCCCACGGGTTCTGGCAGACTTCCCTACTGCTCTGAGAGGCAGGGCACATTTTGCTCCTGGACGGTTTGCGAATTTGCAGCTTTCATATGGTTCACGTGCTTGTTCAGCACCATCGCACCTACCTGAGCTTTATACATCCCTGGTCCTGACCTTGTGTCGACCATGACTCTTAGCCAGGCTAAGTCGTTTCAGCAATTCTTCCACCAAACCTCATCCCCAGTATCAAACTGTCTCTCTCGCTCAGTGGAGTCTTGATGGTGTTCCTGATGCCATTTCACCTCGCCCACCCCAGTCTGACAACTTAACCTGTGTGGAGTCTTCTATCCATAAGTAACTCTGCCAGTGTTATTCCTGTAGTTGCAGATGGGGTAGTCCTATAATCAAATAAGAACCGTGATAGCTTAGCATCTAGCAAGGTTGTAGGCTGTTTCTTCAAACTAGCCTTCAAAGTTTGGTCTGCTCTTTCTGCCAGGCCATTGGATGATGGGTGGTATGGAGCTATCCTTATATGTCAAATCCCATTCACTTTAGGAAATACCCAAATTCCCTGCTGGTAAATGATAGCATCTCAGAATTAGAGGAGGCTTGGAGTCGCAATATTCCTTAACTGTGTCCATCCATTGTTGAAAGGTTTTAGTATCTGGTGTCTCAAAGAAATTTAGGCTCCTAATAACAGAAAAAAGCTGTGGCTCCACAGGCTATCAGGAGAATTACTCGCTGCTTTTCATCTGCCATAATGTCATTTGCCTGGAAAAAACAATAATGCATTCTTTCCACGTACTGGGCCCAGTCCTCGGAGGCAGGGTCAAACAAGCCAAGCTTCCCAAACGAAGGAATGATGTAAGAAATGCTTACCCCAACTCAAAGACGGCTTTTGTGAGTGAGGTTCTCCAGGAGCATGCTTTACTCTCGTCACCACTGAAGTAACTCCACAGAGCCCGGTATCCCATCACCAAATTACCCTTTATTTTAACATGAGCAGTCCGTGACTTTGGTAATGCCTTAGTCTGAGTCAGCTCCCAACGTGCCAGTATAGCTGTCACTCTTCTTTATTTCTGTCAGCCAGGGCTCTCTGTCTGGAACAGACTAACAAGCCCAATCAGGGAACTCACATTCTATGAGGTCCAGCTGGCTGACCTGGTTACAATCACTCCCACTCCTCCAGCACCTCTCCTACAAGGCCTGTTCTGCTTGGTGCCAAGTCGATATCTCCCCTTCCACAACAGCTAAGTGGTATACAGGGGGCTCAGCAGCAATGAGAATCAGGCCTCACGCCCTCACTTCAGTGACTTTATAGCTACTTTGGCACAAGCCGAAGGGTGAGCCGTTTAAGTACACAGAACTTTGTGCTGGCTTTAATTACTGTTGGATGTAAGTACAGGGTTACATTTATGTAAAGCGCCTACTGGTTCATTAAGCCCACGGGTATTCAGTGGGAATGTATGCAGGTGGCAGCTACTGCTGTTTGAGATTCACAAGGCTGCAAGTTTACCATTGTCCAAAAGCTTGGTTCTATTAACACCCACAGTGAAAACAAAATGAGCTCTTCTCTGCATGCAAAAATTAGTCAGATACAGGATAATAACAAAGGGCAAAAGGTAAAATTATGAAGAAGATACAAAAACAGTATCTTTAGTAAATTCAGACAGCATGAAGTGATGGCCTCCGTATAAGAATTTTAAAATAATCAATATTTGCAATAGAAAGTTCAAATTAACATCTAATTCATATTCTCACTGTTATTTGTTGTTGATGGGGGAAATAAAGGCTGTTAACCTTGGGCTGTAAGTAACTTTTTGAAGCCTGGCATTTATTGGCTCAGCCTGGTCGCCCTAAAGTGGTATAAGTAACTTGGGTCTAAAGACTTTTAGTTGTACCCACTGGCTACAGTCAGGCCTAGCAAATGAAAGATGGTTTTGGTTGTTGAAGGTCAATCATCCCACCCCCAGGGCATTGCAGGATTTCTCAGGGTAGTGTCCAAGGCCTCACCATCTTCAGCTGCATGACTGACCTTCTCTCCATCATGAAGTCAGGGGTGAGGCTAATGCTGATGGCTGCACAATGTTCGTAATGCATTTTGTCATTCAAAAACCAGGTAATGAGCATGAGTAACTACAGCGAATTTAACTATCTCTCCTCGACTAACAATGAATCAACCACTATAAACATCTTAAGGGTTGCTAGAAACCAGCTATATAAATACTGTGGCTGTGATGCAGGTCAGAGGCTGGCAGTTCTTTGGCTAGTAGTTCACCTCCTGATATCCCAAAGCTGACCATGATTGACAAGCCACAAGTCAGGAGTGTGATGAAATACTTCCCACTTGCCTGGACGATTGCATTCCAACAATACTCAAGAAGCTCAACACCATCTGGGCAAGCAGCTTGCTTGACTGGCATCTCATCCATCACCATTGATGCTGAACACCAGCAGTGTGTGTACTATCTAAAAGATACACTGCAGCAACTCACCATGTCTCTTCAACAGTATCTTGTGAACACACGTCTCTACCAGCTAGAAAGACAAGGACAGCAGGTGCACAAGGACACCAGCTGCAACTTCTCTCACAATCCCATATTATCCTGACTTTGAACTATATTGCCACACCATCACTGTTGCTGCATATAAATCCTGGAATTCTCTTCCTAACAGCACAATGAGTGTACACAGACTGCAAAGGTTTAATAAGGCACCACCATCCTCTCAAGGGCAATTAGGGATGAGCGATAAATGCTGGCCCAGCTGGCGATGCCCACATAAAAAAAGCTCTCTCTGTCCACAAACTGGTTTCATGTCAATAAGCAAACTGGAAGTCTTCTATCTCGGCTGTGATAAAATTTCCTGTGTTTCTGATGAGAATAACCTTTTACATCTTTTGTTGGTCAGTTACATAGTCCTTAGTTGTTACGTAAATGCATGCTTTTATTTTGTTTCTAATTAATAAACTTTCATTATTCATGATCATAATCATTCATTAACTCAATGTCTTCCTGATGGTTACATCTATCGAATTGAGGCATCTGAATTAAATGGTTTGAAGAGGTTATTTCAGGACATTTTAATTAAGCATGCACTACCAAACCGAACTTATCTAACTACCCTTCTCAAACTAGTGGTATGTATTTCTACATTTAAGAAAAATGAATTCAATCCCTCAAACTGCTAACAAAGTGGGAGCTCTGTGTTATCAGTCCAGGCTTCAGGATGATTATTCCATTAATATAACCGCAACATTGCTATAATCCTAATAGAGTTGATGGGTGAGTGCTCATTGCTACTAAGCCAGAAGGTTTTGAATTGAAAACCAAACAAAACAAAACATAGCACAGTATCTAGCTGCAACAACCTCCATCATATCAAGCTCAATATTGGAAAAGGATACTGAGTTTGGCAGAATTTGCTTTCTTGTGCAGCAATATAATAGCCTTTTGTATGTATAACAACATTTAGCTGCTATCTTGCCCATCCGCTTCTATTCTCATGGGTATTACAGCCACCCAAACATTTTATTCCATTCAACTTTTAACCACTATATGGAACAAACACAGGAAATAAGTGGGCACACTCGGTATGTAGTTTTATTGTTCCTTTTCCGGGTACAGGGCCCAGACAGAGGGCAAATAAGCTCTCCATTAGTTGAATTCAAGAGTGGATAAAAACAGACCCCACATGCATGAGGTATTCAAAATTTCGAAGTCAAACCTACCATTATTTTGTAAGTAGGAAAGCCATTATTACTGAGTAGGAAAGGTCACGACAAGTGAGCAGTACAAATATTACCACAAGTGGGAAAGGTACTACTTACTCCACAGCCTCTGTATACAAATATTTTGGTTCTATTGGGCATTAACTTGAAATTTGATGTGAAATTCAAATCAAATTTGTGCATAAAAATATTTGATTGTGCTGCCTTTGAGGTTTTGAACCAAATGCAATTCAAAATTTTGGTTGAAACAAGTCCCTACTCTTGACTCTAAATACTTGCAAATGTTGATGTCAGTAACTGCAAGGTGATAAGTTGAAGAACATATAGATGAAGCGTATGGTTAAAGCCTAAGGTCAAGTAAATCTTGAGCCTAGTTGTTCAGATACAGCGATCAAACTCAAGTCAAGGACCTTACTATCAAACTCTCACTTATGGCCAGTGAAGCTCCACTCTCAGAAGTATCCCAGAAGTTCAGGCTCAAACTCAATCCCAAAATTGGGCCTGGTATACCACCTTCTATCAGGGTGTGACAGGGTGGGGATGGGGTAGGGGAGTGTGGACACGGCACAATCAGATCTGGTATGAGGGAGATGAAGATTTCAGTTTGGGTTCCCACGCTTAGTTTTCATATTTTAACACTTGCTGCAACGTGAATCTGTGTTCATATCACTTCATGATCAATTATCTCTGATTGGAGGAACATTGAAGGAAAGGTGTGAAATAGAAGCTTACACAGTTTGTGCTGAACGTCTGTTGAAGCGGTGGCAGGAGATTTTGAAAGGAAACAGTGGAAATGATAGGTTAACAGTGACTCGAGTGATCATGAGTGTCCATGGATCCAGACTGTAGTTCAGAAAATCGGCGCAAGAAATATCATAATGAAGAAGTGGCATGCATGGTTAAGACACAAATGCTTGGTTCTTTTCGTGAAGTGGCAAGCCAGAGGTGCAAATCCAGATGCTAAAAGCTGATAATTTGGCCTTGATTCCTGGAAGGTCAAGGCTGTCATTCAGAAAAATGCGAGAAAGCTCTTGCTGGGTAACACTGATGCTGTTTTTAAAATCAGACTCTCCATAAGAAAATGTATCATGTTATAATCCTTGCTCGTAAACAAGATTTCGGCATTTCAAGGCACAGCTGTCAGACTGTCATACTGAATACTGTCATCTTTCTAAAGGAATGGATGATGCATAAGCTTCACTTCTTGACTGAGAATGGGCTTCTTAGAGATTAATAAAATCTGTAGAAAGCACTAGGAGATATCTTAACAAGATATTGAAGAAAGGGAAATAAAAATATGACTAAAATAGGTTAACAACTGCCACAGGGAGATTTTCTTGGATGCAGGACAAAATCTTAAAGGGAGTTGTTCTCTTACAGAAAGGGAGTTGTTCTCAAAAAATGGATTACTGTAATCAAACTGTAAACAAAGGCTGCCATTAGCTAGCATTACTCACTCCTTATCAATTCAACTAGAACTCAAAGAATAGTGACTCCCCAAAGGAATTTATCTCATCCATAACTTGTTTTAATTTGCTCCCATGATTTCACAACAATCTGGCACTTGGTTTTAGTAATTGGTTTTTGCTAGAGGTTTACAAACAGGCAATGATGAATTGGCAATTCAATTTACACCCCAACAGACATCAGTAGAAAGAAGAATAGTAGGAATTCTGATGAAAGGTCATTGGTGTGAAACATTTAATTGTTTCTCTCTGCCTGACTTGTGCGATATTTCCAGCATTTTTTGTTTTACATTTCTGGTATTCTACAGGACTTTACTTTGGTGTCGATGGAAAAATAATGGGCTAGAGTTTAATCCAGACTTCAAATTCAGAGTATCCTTTTTCAGTAACTGCTGAACACCAGTCACATCCAGTGAATTGCTGAAACCATGGGGCAGGATTTTAGGTTTTGGATCAGAGTCCCAAAATTGGGGCATGACACTACACAGTGGAGGAAACAACAGTGATCTTCTCCAAATTATGGAGGTGCCGGAGTTGGACTGGGGTGGACAAGGTCAAAAGCCACATGACAACAGGTTATACTCCAACAGTTTATTTGAAAACACAAGCTTTTGGAGTCTCTCTCCTTCTTCAGGTGCTTGTGCTAACATGGCTAACATAAGAAAATAAAGATAGCAATACATCCAGTTTATTACCATTAATCCATCTAGAAGGACAACATCAGCTTATATAGAGGAACACCACCACCTGCAAGTTTCCCTCCATGCCACTCACTGTCTTGACTTGAAAATATATCACTGCTCCTTCAGTGTCACGGTATCAAAGTCCAGGAATTTCCTCCCTAATAATATTGTAGATCTACCTGCACAAAATGTACTTCAGTTCAAGAGGGTGTAGCTCATCATCACCTTCTCAAGGGTACGTGGGGATGGGCAACAAATACTGGCTGGCCAGTGACGCCATATCCCATGAAACAGCTTTTCTTAAAACTTGGAGATATAGCAAGCTGCTATAAAAAGTAACAAGCCGGGAGCAGTTTAGAATTTGACAAAGGAGGACAAAGAGGTTGGTTAAGAGGGGAAAGTAGGGTATGAGAGTAAACTTACAGTACACTTTTATGTTCCTTGCAAGAACTTCTGTAAGTATGTAAAAATAAATCAATTAATGAAAGACACATGCATCTTTACAGTCTGCAATGGAGAATTGGTAATGGAAAACAAAAAATGGCAGAGCAATTTAAAGAAAAATCTCCTTTTGTTCTGTCTTCACAGCAGACAACAAAAATAACTTTTAGAAGTGCGTGGGAAACGAGCATCTATTGGGAAGCCAGAATTGTAAAACATTACCATTAGTAAAAAGAACAGCTCGAGAAAGTAATAGGATTGAAAGCTGATAAATCCAAAAAGCTTGATTGATAATTTACATCTCTGGGCACTAAAGGAGGTGGCTATAGAAATACGGGATATTATCTTCCAAAATTCTGCAGATTCTGCGAAAGTCCATGCAGATTGGAAAGTGGCTAATGTAACCCCACTATTTAAGAACAGAGAGAAGGAGAAAACTGGGAGTACAGACTGGTTAGCCTAACATCAGCAATAGGAAATTGTCCAAATCTGTCACAAAGGATGCGATAACATAACTTAGAAAATGGGATTTCACAAGGTCAACATGAATTAAAAAACGGAAACCATGTTTCACAAACAGACATAGCACAACATGGTGGAATAGACAAGGGAGAGCGTGTATACATTGTATTTGGATTTTCAAAAAGCTTCTGATAAAGTCTCACACGAAAGGATAGTGTATAAAATCAAAGCACATTGGATTTATGATAATTTATTGGCGTGGATTGAGAATGGATTTGCAAACAGGAAACGGAGTATAAACAAATGAGCTATTTTCTGAGTGGACAAGTGCAATATTGCAGGGATAAATGCTAGGGCTCCAGCTATTCACAATATATATGAATGGTCTGGATGTAGGAATCAAATGTAATATTTCTAAATTTGTTGACAACACAAAACCATGCGGGATTGAGTGGTGAGGACGATGTAAATAAACTTCAAGATGATTTCGATGAGTTGAGTGAACAGATAATCGTTTAGCAGATGCAGTATAAGTTGGGTTAGTGTAATGCTGTCTACTTTGATTGGAAAATCAGAATGGCACAGTATTACTTAAAGAGTGACAGATTGGTAAATATTGATGTTCAGTGGGGCCTGGGTAGCCTTGTACATTGGTCACAGAAAGCATGGATACAGATGCAGCAAGCTTTTAAGAAGGAAAATGGTATGTCAGGTTTAATTGCTAAAGGGTTTGAGTACCTGAAAAAGGAAACTGCAGCTGTTCAGGGCTTTAGTGAGACTACACTTGGGAGAACTGTGCGCAGTTTTTGTCTTCTTACCTTAGAAAAGATATACTGACCACAGAAGGAATGCAGTAGAAGTTCATCAGACTGATTCCTAGGATGTTGTATGAGGAGAGATTGGATTAACTAGGCCAGTGTTCACTGGAGTTTATAAGAATGAGGGAATCTCATCAAAACATAAAAATCTAACAGAGCTGGATGGACTGAGCACAATGATGAGGTTTCCCATAGCTGGAGGTCCAGAACAATGGGCCATTGTCTCAGTCCAAAATGGCTTACCTCATACCCTGCGACTAAGAGGAATTTCTTCCCTCAGCATGTGATTCTCCTACGGAATTCTCTATTATTGAAGGCTGTGGAGGCTAAGTCACTAACAAAAACAAAGTTGCTGGAAAAGCTCAGCAGGTATAGCAGCATCTGTGAAGGAAAAAACAGAGTTAACGTTTTGGGTCTGGTGACTCTTCCTCAGAACTTCCCCAGTTCTGCGGAAGGGTCACCGGACCTGAAACATTAACTCTGTTTTTACCTTCACAGATGCTGCCAGACCTGCTGAGCTTTTCCAGCAACTTTGTTTTTGTTCCTGATTTACAGCATCTGCAGTTCTTTCTGTTTTTATTTGGTTGAGGCTAAGTCACTGTCAATATTCAAGAAAGAAATAGATTCTAGAGACCAAAAGTGTCAAGGGGTTTGATAAAAGAGCAGGAGATGGCATTGAGATAGATGGGCAGCAGTGGCACAGTGGTTAGCACTGCTGCCTCACAGAACCAGGGACCTGGGTTCAATTCCACCCTCGGGCGACTGTCTGTGTGGAGTTTGCACATTCTCCCCGTGTCTATGGGGGTCTCCTCCGGGTGCTCCGGTTTCCTCCCACAGTCCAAAGATGTGCAGGTTAGGTGAATTGGCCATGCTAAATTCCCCATAGTGTTCAGGGATGTGTAGATTAGGTGGGTTACAGGGAGGCAGGTCTGGTTAGGATGCTCTGAGGTTCGGTGTAGACATGTTGGGCCGAAGGGCCTATTTCCACACTGTAGGGATTCTATAAAAAAAGATCAGCCATAATAATGTTGAATATTGGAGAAGACCCAATGGGATGAATGGCCCAGACCTAATTTGCATTCTATGTTCTGGTTGCACCCACTGGACTCTATATTTGTCCCCATTTATGAATAGAATTTTAATTCCAAGGAAAGGCAAGAGATTGACTGAAGTTGGATGGGCATGTGGGCTTCTTGACATTTCACAAATAAGCTCAGATATTTCAATTTGTTAATTGGACTGAATGCTTCAAAATTGATCAGGTTCTTTATTATTTTTGCTGGCCGGTTTTCCAAGAACTTGAGAAACACTGCAGCTACCAGACCAAATCCATCTCCAGCACTGCCACTGGGCCAGACAGAGCAGAAGAAAATCCCCATCCCACCAGCTAACCTGCTGCTTAGATTATAGAGGCATAGAATCTCTACAGCATGGAAACAGGCCATTGTGTCTATCAGCTGAGACAAACCCCCAAAGCATCCTCCCATTGCTCCAAAATCAATGACGTAGCCACCTCCTCATTACCCCCACCTTCCCAAAGTTTTTTGAACCCTCACTGGCCTTCACAATCACTCCCACCTTCACTCTTCTCTGTTTCTCAACTTTGGCCCAACAGCACACCCTTCCAGTTGGCAGCCTGAAAGCCTCACAATCTGGTTGGCTGCTGGTCAGAAAATAATGGCAATGATTTAGAGACATTTGTAATCCATCTATTTAGAGATGTTACCCCTCTGGAGTAGGTGGGATGTGAACACAGGCCTTCTAGATCAGAGGTAGGAATACTACACTGTACCGCAAGAAACGCTGATGGCCGTATTTCTGGGTCTTCAACCACAATGACTAATCCACCTGGCTCCATCCCTCCTGTCTCCCCACCTTCATTGGAAATGTGTGCCATGGATCTACAAAGCTAGTCTTTGGCTTTGAATTAGTTATACTGAAGCTGGAATACAGCATTGACAGTATGAAACCACCAAAAGACTCAACCATACCAATGCAAACAATTACATTAACGAGGAAATTAAATAACACAACAATCTCTTCAAAGCACAAATGGCTCATTTAGCAAGCATGAGCTAAGACAATAAAAAAAAAGAACAGTTGCCAGGTTACTGTTAAACACGGTCACATCTGATGAGGATTTTGGTTATGAATTAAAACATTTTAAATACACTGCAATGCCATGCCCTCCCAGGCTTCTGAACTTTCAGCACCACACCCTCAGAGCTGAATCATTATGTATACAGATAAAGTGACTCGTAAAACAGTACCATAACAGTAATGGTGTAGATTTTATAGTCACCAAGGTCAGCGCATTGGAACAGAACAGGTGCTGGGGAGCTATATGTATTTAGTTAATAAAAATATTAGAGCTTTTATCTCTTTCTCCCAACTGTGCATAAAAGTGTATGTGGAAACTGAAAAAAACATTCTCTGTTATTTCGTTAGAATGCCGACTGTCACTGAAGCATTTCTATTGCCAGCAGGACAAAATAATCAAAAACAAAAAGGTATTTAAAAGACGAGCTATTACAATACAAACTTTCAAGGTCAAGGCTTTTGACCTGCTCCATTGCAATCAGCATTGCAGTTGCTGTGAATGATGGCACTTCGTTTTGAAGCATGGACACGGTCTGAATTGGAATGAGGTGAGATAACAGATGTCAGGCAAGTCAGAACATTCTGTGACCCACTGCTATAATGCAACTAACTGCATCTAATGCTGGTATACCTTCTGATAGTGACCATGGGGATCTGCCTTTACAAGCTCAGGTACAAGTTGGACGTCATTTCTTTATGTTGGAAGAATGCCTGCAGTTGACCTGCATTATCGATGGGAATTAAAGCAGCTTTCCCTGAATTCTTTGCCTTTGCCATTTCCCAGGCTGGATTGGCTTATACTGTAGATGAGTGCTAATTTGTTGCCCAAGTGTCTATCCAACAGATGGCTGATGTGTCAGTTAATGTGGCCAAAACTTTTATTTTCTTCTCCATTGAATAGTATCAGAAGCATGACATAGCTACCGGAAATCAACAGGTTGTTGGATTTTCAAAGTACAGGATGCTGAAGGTAGCCGTGCGGCTGTTATACAGCCATTTTGTGTTGTTAGTGACCATGAGTTATACGGGTAGGTTTTGTTACAATCATGGTATTTACAGAACTTTTCATTGATGGAAACTGCAATCATGGTCCAAGAAGCTAGCTTCTGTCTTCCCTAACAGATGAGGTCTGAGACAGAGGAGTTACTTATAGTTGCAGCTCACCCAGGACAGTTTAGCAAAGCTGTATGCTGAAATTACAGCACCAGACAGCATTCACATGGTTCTCTGCCCTATATTACAACAGTAAGTACACTTCAAAAGCACTTCAATGCCCATAAAAATTTTGAGATGCCCTAATGTTGACATAGGAAATATGTAAATTAAAACTGTTCTGTCAAACATAAAAATATCTTAACAAAGTACTTTGATATCGCTCACTGAGCCTATTCCTTACAGCAGGGCATGTGTGATTTGTCTTTTCATAGTCTGTCCCTAGGTAATTTAAATTTTAATGTAGGTGAAAAGCCATCAACTTATATTCAGTGTTATCATCATCATAGAATCATTGAATCCCTACAGTGTGGAAGCAGGCCATTCTGTCCATCGACTCCACATTGACCCTCCGAGGAGCATCCCACCCAGAGCCACCCCCTACATCGTCCCTGTATTTCCCGCCCTAGACACTATGGGCAATTTAGCATGGCCAATCTACCTACCCTGCACATTCTTGGACTGTGGGAGGAAACTGGTGAACCCGAAGAAAACCCAAGCAGACACGGGGAGAATGTGTAAACTCCACACAGACAGTCGCCTGAGGCTGGAATTGAACTTAGATCCCCAGCACTGTGAGGCAGCAGTGCTAACCACTGAGCCACTGTGCATTCCAGTTTTGGAAGACAGACAGATCAAAAATTAAGCCTGAATGTGTCAAAGAGGTTTCAAGGGATCACAGGATATATGCGTGAGACAGAAGAAGGTTGTTCAGTCTTTTAAACGTGAACAGACGCCCTATCCTGATGACTATGAAGATTGAGGTCAGCTCAGAACTGAATGAACAGCTTTGGGTTTGGATAGGTAAGCATTTGGACTTCAATTCGCACCCTTTTTTTTAAATCCAGGTTAGGGCAGTTTAGGGCTGAGTCAGCATTTACTGAACATTCTTAGCTGGCCTTGAGAAGGTAGCGGTGACCTGGCTTCTTAAACTGCTGCAGCCCATGTGTTAACAGCATTGTGGGTCTACCTACAGTGCATGGACTGCAGCGGTTTAAGAAGCCAGCTCACAACCACCTTCTCAAGGGAAACAAGGGATGAGCAATAAATGCTGGCCCAGACAGCCACACCCAAATCCCATGAATTAATTAAATAAGGGAGAGAAATGAAATATGGAACCTTAACAACAGACAAAGCGATATTGGCATTTTTACTCAACTTGTTGCAGGCGTGTTATAACATGCCTCTGAAACAGATGAGATTTGAACCCCCTAGCTCAGAGGTAGGGGCACTACCACTGTGCTACAAGACCCTATATGGTATACACTTTTTCTTAATTCTGAAGATAATGGAATGAATATTTCAAATTGTTCAATGTCATAGTCCTGGCTGGTTGCATTCAAAGTCTATTTCTGTGGTCTTAGTAACCCAGTAAACATTAAATATTTCATCATTTCTATTTGTACCTCCTCCTATAACCTCTGGTCCTGTATTAGCCAAATAATTTTTCTGCTCCTTTTTATCAGAGTCAGCCAATATAATATTAAATAGGTTTGGCTGTGGGGCTATTCCACATATCCTTGTGATATGAAAAAATAATATTCCAAAATGACATCATTCTTGTCAATTTTGTGATCTCGTCCTCTGGTCTTGTGATCACACTTTACCTAAAGCATGTTTTTACATCTACATTACTAATATTTGTCATGACTAGATACACAGCTCATGGCCATAATCTGTCAACAGTGTGCAGAGAAACAGGGTTTTCTTGCCTCTGGTTTTAAAAACAAATCATTTTCAAATTTTGGGGATAACTCACAAACTTTGACAACCAAATAATAATAAAGACAATGCTCTGAAAGTCCATGATCAAATGAATTAATGGTTAAAGAACAAATCAGGTTAATCATGACTTCAAGTAACTAAGGATACTGGCATGTGATGTCACTGACTGCAATCTGATCAGGTTTGCTCAGCTGCATTAATGACACCATCTGGCATTTTTTTTAGACCCGAGTATTGAGTGGGAATGAGTCCAATCTATGCCTTTAACTGTGTTTACATGGAGATGCTACTCATTAAAATAAAAACAAAATCAGTGTGGCAAACACCCTCCTTGATCTTAATTGCAAGAAAAGCCTTGCATTGTGAAGTGCGCCAGGAAGTATTTGAATTGGTAAAAGAATCACACATGAATCAGCTGAAATGATGAATTTATCTGCCCCAAGCACTATTTATCTGGCTGCTGCTCGTTTTGCATATAAAAGTGACACATCTTTTATTGGATGAAGCTCACCAGACCATATGCCATTACTACAAGTCCAGGAACGCATTAAAACCACTGTCATTTCATAGCACTTTATCTGAAAAAATTATTGAGTCTCAAGGTTATAAGCCTTTGAAAATTATGGTAAGGATTGCATTGCAACTTTTTAAACATAGCAAAAGAATACATAAATTGATCCAAAAATAAAGAAAATCATGTTCAAAATTAAATTTCTGTTAGTGAAGCACTTAGATCTTTTTAGCATTGGATTTGAAGCTGAATGGAACGTGGAATGATGTCATTAGTTGCCATGGCAACAGTCAGCAGAGGACCATGAATCTGTGGAAAAAAAATCTCATTTGTATTCATGAAGAATACAAAGCATATGTGCACAGGATTTAAAATCCATGTAGTTCCTAAATTTAGCAAGAATCACATCTAGGTTATTGGTAGGGGCTGTGTAAAACATCTTCAAAAAAGGTACCTGCACAGCCAAAAAGAAACTACATGGTGAAGATCAAATAGAAATGCAATTTATTTATTTAGTTAACATAACTAATTGTCAATACCTACAACGCAAAATAAGGGATCGCCTTATTGATCGATTGTGCCTTACCATCTAATTTATAACTACTTTTGATCGCATAAATGTGCTAATAATTGAATGGGTTCAACTACTGTACCCTATCACTGTAGCAGCAACTAAACTTAACAGATTTAACATGCAACTAAATATACTGAGAACATCTCCACTCTGTGTCTTCTACCTATGACGTTCAAAGATTGCTGATCAGGTTAATGGCTACAAATAAAAGAATTAAAAAAAAAAACATGTTTGAAGTTTTTTTAAAAATCATCTAACTACTTGCACAACAAATTCAACAACAGCAATGCAAGTAGAAACATTTATTGGAATAGATTTTGTGATGATATTAGTGTTCACATTAGTTGGACTAGCCCTCACACCCTCCATCTCAAATTTCTTCAGCTATAAGTTTGCTGAATGTATTAACTTATTATGGCTAGCAAAGGTAACAAGACATCTGGGATCTAAGTGAATGCGGGCAGTAATAGTGAATCTTTTTTCTTTATTCATTCACGGGATGAGGGTGTCACTGGTTAGGCAGCATTTATTGCCCATCCCTAAATTCCCAGAGGACAGTTAAGAGTCAATCACATTGCTGCAGGTCCGGAGTCACATGTAGGCCAGACCAGGTAAGGATGGCAGTTTCCTTTCTCTAAAGAACATTCGTGAACCAGATGGGTTTTTCCAACAATTGACAATGGATTCATGGTCATCATTAGATTCTTAATTCTAGATATTTATTGAATTCAAATTTCACCATCTGCCATGACAGGATTTGAACCTGTGTCCCGGGAACGTTATCCGAGTCTCTGGATTAACAGTCCAGCGGTATTATCTTTCATCTTCCTAACCAATGTCATTTAAAGACTGGTGGAAAAGCAGCAGAAGGACTGACAAGGAAGAAGATACATTCAATGCCATATCAGGAATGTGAAATGAAATAAATAGAGGAATAAAGATTGGATCAAGAGTGACAGGTTATAAAAGCCAAAAAAATACAAAAAACAATGTAAAACATGATGCTTAAAACCTTCCTGAAAAGTTCAAAACTTGGAGAAATGAGACATAACACCTGTAATAATACACTTTTGTTCCCAAGAGTTTATTGGCAATATTTAGCAATCAGGTTTATAAAGGCACCTGTACGCTAGTAATCACTAGCCATAATAATCTACTGTGCTAATACAGCAAGCCACAGCATTCCATGCAAATCAACAGTGAGACAGAAAGTTAAACCTTTTTGTGAAGCTAAACATAGAGTTGTGCAAATCAGTCAGAAATTTTTGGAATGTTTCCATTCCAGTGGGTATTTGCCATTGCCTGAAGTTGTTAGAATGTTTATGCAGAAATAATAGTAAGCAGCATTAGCCTCATGTCATTTTGATAGCAAGATTTAATGCAATAGAAACAGAAAATGATATTAATACAGAACAGGCCAGTCAACATCTGAGGAGTTATGTGTTGGATGAGACTGTTCATTACATAACAGAGTATTAATGGAAGCATTGATTTTTCTCTCTTTTAGGAACTTGTTCCACACTTCCAGCATCTTTTATTTTATTTCCAGATCTTCAACTGTTTAAACTTTTCAGATCAGAAATAAAGCATGTAAGGCTTGGCTTGGTTGACTCGAACATCCTCAGCAAGTTGTTCATTGCACCAAAACAGCTCCAAAGTTGGTGAGATATGGCTGCCTACCCATTAAAATCAGGAGTAGAAGGAAATGATCTCCAGAACAAGGCAAATTTCACAGAAATTAGGAAATAAAAATTGGTCATTCAGTTCTACTGATCACTGTATCATTAGGCGAAGACTTAATGTAAATGCTTGTTCTGTCTCTATATCCTTGAGTCCTCCTTTTGCCTAACCATTTATCCAATTTCTTCTCATGTCTTGACAAGATCTCCATTTCAAACACTGATTCCAATCGTGTATTTCACAGAAGCACAACCCTGATCGAAGAAAGTTTATTTTACTCTGTTCCAAATCTCTCTCATTGCTGGTGCAGACACAATGAGCAGAATGGCCTCACTCTACGGCTTATTTTATTTCAAAGATCCTCATTTTCTAAACGTCAAAAATCAGAAATAGTGTATTTCTACCTATTGTGTATGAACATTTTAGAATTTCAAATCCCATAATCAAGTCTTATTCTCGCCTGTTCTAACAAAACAACCCACGTTTGTAAAGTATTTCTTTGTATTTAAATTTCCACATACCAGCCTTGGAAATATATGGTGGATACTTTTAATTACCAATACATTGTACATTGTGGATCCCAAAACTCTGACCACAGTCTTAGTTACATTTTAAACAAATTTGCATATTTGGATATTTGAGATGTTTCCCTAGTTAGGAAATCTAGAATTAGGGTGCGCAAATTAAAATTAAGAATTCTCCCATTTTAGATGGAGGTAACGTTATGATCCCAGTTGATGCTAATGTTGGACATCCCAGACTGAAATCTGGCTTGATAAATTAATTTTTTTTCAATTTATCAAGGGGGTCTTCCACTGAAACACAGGCATATGACATTGCAGCTTTGGTTTTAAAAATAAACAGAAGTTTATTATGCAAAAGAAGCAAAAGATAAAATGGGGTAAACCAAACTATTTACTACAACATATCTGAGATATTTTGAAAAACACAGTAAAAATATAAACCCATCTATCACAACATCAAAACTTTACAAGATTCAAACGTTAGAAGGAGTTCACTTCTCCATTACATGGATAGGTTTAACTTAACTGTTTCCATCAATTCTTGGTCTTGAGAGTTTGGTAGACTCTTCCTTGACTGTCACACAACTAAGCTAGGCTTTCTGGTCTTCAAATAACTCCTTCTAGGTTATAACCCAAACACTTCTACTCTGGAACTTTTGGACTAAAACCCTTGCATTCAATTCACCGATTTCCTAACAGTTCTAAACTAACTCCTTTCTCTCGGAGAAACTGCTTCATACACCTAACTTCAACCAGGTCATCTGTGAAAAACAAAAGATTTCCAAGCAATAGGCTCTTCCCCAAAACAAAGCAAAAAAAAAACCCCTGATCCTTCTAAACACAAAGCAAACTAATGTTCCTCAATATTTACTTTATCTGCTTGTAAAACTCTCCCAATGCAAACAAAACCCCATTGTCACCTCCAGGAACTCCCTCTCTCATATTGGTTTAAAAATAACATTGTTCTGGAAAGACCGAAAAGTCAATCATTAAACCCCCTCATATGTACCGGCCAAAACTGATATAGTCCAAAATCTAAACCTCTCTATACATAAATTCTCACCTTACATCACAATAAGGAGGAACTTCCTCTTTCACATGGTTGTCAGTCTTTGAGATTCTCTTCTAAAGACAGCAGTGGAGGCTGCACTATTGATTATATTCAAGGCTTATTTTGACCGATTTTTGAACAAGTGGGTTGAGTGTTCTGGGAGTGAGACAGAAAATTGGAGTTAAGGTCACAGTCAGAGAAACCAGGATCTTATACGTTGATGGAGCAGGCTTAATGGAACGAACAGCCTATTCATGCCCATTTTTTTTGCACTATTATGATCTTATCACTATCACGACTTTATTTTAATATTTTATTCCTCTAACCATAAAATCCAGTACTTTAATTTTTAAATAACCTTATTCATTTGAAGTATTGCTATTAAAGCCCTGTAAAACTCCAGCTCCTTCTGCTTTTTCACATCAGCCAATCTATTCCAACATACACAATTCTTTTGAAACAAAACATGCCACCTCAAATTTGCTGAAATTAATTTCAAGTTGCTACTTCTTCTATTCATTCCACCATCTTGTTAATGCTTCCGTGCAATGTCCTCTTATCCTCAAAACTATTTATTATACTTCCTATTTTACTATGATCTGAACCCTAGAAACAATTCTCTCCAGGTTATATCCAAGTGATATACACAATGAAAAGCACTGGATGTAGGTCAAAGCCCAGTGGCACATTGCTACCCATTTACAACACCTCTGAGGAATTGAACCTACTTTCTACTCTCTACATCTTCCCTCCTGATAAGTTTTCAACCCAATTATTTATGATCCCCTAATTTCACATTCCTTAATCATCTAGTCTTCTGTGTCATTTTTTTAGAAAGTGATTTTCTTGGAATGTAGGGATCACTGGTGAAATTATTATTTATTGCCAATCTCCAATTTGTCTTGGGGAGGGTAGTGGTGATAATCTGATTTCTTGAAGCATCTGAGTCAATGTGATGAAGACTTTTCTGCAATGCTAGAGTATGGAGTTTCAGGATTTTGAACCAGAAATAGTGATAAATCACAATGTAAGACTTGGATGGAAACTTGAAAGCGATACATTTTGATGTATTTGTTGCCCTTGGCAGTTTAGGTGGTGGCGCTACAGATCTGGAAGTTACATAGAATAGCCATGATATGTTGAAGAACGGGATGGATGCTTAGGTAACGGAGGAAGTGCGCATCCAGCTGTTTTGTATTGATTGTGTTCGGGGATATTCAACTGACATGGGTCTTTAAAAAAGGCCTTTTGAAAATCCATTTTCAAAAATCAATCCAAACCTTTATTACCTCTCTCTCTGTTACTTCATGAAATAACTCAACCAAATTTGTCAAATGTAACTTGTCTTAAATCAAGTCAGCATCCAACCGGGAATCTTTCACATTCAATTAATCAGATCAGTCACATGGAATGTCAGTTAGTATTTAGGCATTTGATCACATCTGAACATATTCAACATAATACTTATTGATTTGCTAAATGATTTCTTTTAATCTGTTCAAAACATGCTAAAATGCAACCTCCTCATCAATAAATTTGGCATTTCCTTGTAGAAATGCTTGCCACAATTCTTTGCAATCTTTCCCTGAAGAAAACAGATTAGTTTTGTCCTTTACATCAACTCCAATAGTTGGTTGTTGTAAGGTTGCAATAATTCCAATGAATATTCTATTGTTGACTGGATTTAAATGCAGACAAATATACGATACAATTTCAATGCAGAAATGAAAATATATATACCAACCATTATCTGTAATATAGAAAGCATTTAAGAAAAACCTCATTCTTATTATCATATATCCATTAATATTATGAATATTAACACAGATAGCAATGAAGAATTTCAGTCTGTACTGAATACTGGTTACTGACAAGTTATTTGGCATGATAACATATTATAGGAAATACAGGAACAGGATAAGGCCATTCATTCTATGAACTTGCATCACAATTAGATCATCGTTCTTCAGTATTTCTCCTTAATCACCCATTTTGATCCCTATTACTCAAAACTACCCTTACTGAACAAAACTCCTCATCGATCTCAGTCTTAAAAGTTCCAACTGAGCCATAATCCCTTTGACAACA
This sequence comes from Rhincodon typus, assembly GCF_021869965.1. Lineage (NCBI taxonomy): Eukaryota > Metazoa > Chordata > Chondrichthyes > Orectolobiformes > Rhincodontidae > Rhincodon > Rhincodon typus. The sequence goes on from NC_063347.1 coordinate 33,959,651, forward strand.
AGGTGCAGGGCTGGATGAACACAGCAGGCCAAGCAGCATC
>NC_063347.1:33960090-34025126 GCF_021869965.1 Rhincodon typus
GGCCCGAAACGTCAGCCTCTCTGCTCCTATGATGCTGCTTGGCCTGCTGTGTTCATCCAGCCCTGCACCTTGTTGTCTCGGATTCTCCAGCATCTGCAGTTCCTACTATCTCTGATTCGATTATAATCCCTTTGTTCTGGATTCCACTAATTTAAAATTCACTCTCTACACATATAAATTACATTTTGCATAACAATAAGAAGGAACTTCTTCTGAATGTGGGTTCTTTTAATCTATCCCTTCAAGTTCTTTTATCATTTTAAACACTTTGTCAACATTCTAAAAAGAAAAGAATAAAGCCAAACATATACAACCTGCAGGGCCAAGGACAATCTCCAATATTAACCCTTTCAAAACTATGACCTTCTATAATTGGGAGTAGCATTTAAAATCTAAGATTGCTAAATTATGCAGCATCGGGTTGGAGGAGTATTATGTAAGTAGGAGAGTACTTTGGCATGGTTAGTTCACCTCACAGCTATACAAGGAGAACCAGCCTGGTAGTTGCTAGTCATCAAGTAGTTTCTAACACAGCTCTTGGTGAAATGCACTTTTCTGACATATTGCTCTGGCTGAAGTCTATTGCAGAGCATTTGTGTATTGACTAGTGAGTATTGTTTTTATATTGAGACAGGGGTTTAAACCTGGAGCTGGGAACAACAACAATAAATCATATAAACTAATTAATTAATAGAACAAATATCAGGTGAATAAAAACTTAACCAATTAATTATACAATGGTAGATATGATAGGGTAGATGATGCATCAGAGCTCTGGAATTTGTGGAGACCAGTGAGATGCTAAGTGACCACATCTGCAGTAAGTTTCAGTACTCAAAGAACTTTGCCTAAGAGTTGTTGAATTGGGATCCAAGCTATAGACACTTTGATACATCCGGGATCTGGGAAAAACCTATCAGGATATTTTGATCCAGAGTTAGTAACATCCCTTAAATTAGCTAGTACTTTAGATTTTGTTCCTGACTCAGGGCAGGAGGATGTGTGCAAGTCAGGCAGCTACTAGGATGCAGTCATGCAGTAGTCTCAACCTCTGACCTTGTCTAAAAGGTACACAATGCTTGTTACCTGTCCAGAAATATTGCAGGACGGATGGCAATTTGACCTTGGCATCACGATCAAGCAGATCATTCAAGTGTGGGGAGTAAAGGGAAAATAGAAGTTGAAGAAGCTAATAGAATCAGGGTTATAGGTACTGTTTAGTCACAATTTCTAAATCACAGGTGGTATTGCTTGCCCAGTGCCAGGGTTAAACATATCTCCTCAGCTGGAAAAGAGCATGGAGCATGAAGGAGACGGACCAGTTGTGTTGGTCCAAACAAGGACCACTGACATGGACAAAACTAAAAGTGAGGTTCTGCTGCGAGAGCTTGAGGAGTTGGGTGAAAATTAATTAGCCAATCTGTAAAGGAAATAAGCTTTGTAAGATCACTGAGCCATGCAAAATTTTACATGGAATCAGAGCAGAGAGTTGAATATATGGTTCAAAGGAAGGTGTGAAAAACAGGGACTTTTTTTTGAGACACCGGTCGGAAAGGGAAAGAATTCAGATGAAGGAAAATCATGACTCTAAAGAGAGAAGCAAAGGTCTTACAGCAAGCCAGTAATATAGATAAACGTAAGGAGAGTATGACAGGAAGAAATCGAGAGTTTAACATTAAAGTACATCAATAAATAAAGTCAGGTCGGGGGAAAGAAGTAAAAACTTAAAATTGATGGTGCTAATTTAAAATATGCTTGACAAATTGATTACAGAAACAGAGATAAATCGGTTTACTCTATTAACCATTACAGAGATCTGGCTGCATGGTGATCAAGGCTTGGGAACTGACTATTCCAGATTGATGTTTTGAAAGTAGTAACAACATAGAAAAGGAAAGTCAGTATCTCTGAAATATATAAGGAAAGCTGTGAGGAATGATTTTGGCTCAGAAGATTGGGAAATAGAATCAGCATGAATAATTAGATAGTAAGGTCCAGAAATCATTGATGTAAGTAGTTTATAGGCTGCCTAATAGTATGTATACTTTTGTCCAGAATATTAATCACACAATTAGCAGAGCTTGTAACAAAGTTAATGCAATAATTGTGAGAACTTTAATCCGCGTATGGACTAGAATAATAAAACCTGTAAAAAATATTTTGGAAGATAAGTTCATGGAATGCATTCAAGACGGTTTGAGAACAGTACATGATGAAATCAATAAGGGAAGAGGCTATTTTACATCTTACCTCTTGTAATGAGACAAGGTTAATGAGTAATCTCATAAGGGATCGCTGGAGAAAACTGATCACAATATGATTAATCTCACATTGTGTTCGACTACTTATATCTAAGACTAGAGTCTTAAACTTAAATTAATTCAATTACAAAGAGATGAAGGGTGAGTTGGTTGAGGCAGTTTGAAAAATTAGATGAAAGGGGTGTGATGGAAAGTTAAGAAATGGAAAATATTTGGATAAAAAAAACTTCATCATTCTCAACGAAGAGAAATAAAAACTCCACGCAAAGTGATCTTGTCATGAAAAAACAGATTAAGAGATTAAAAGAGGAAGTTTCTAATTTTGTCAAGAAGAGTGGTAAACCTGAGGATTGGGAGAGTTTTAAAAACCAGAAGGGTTGAGAAAAAAAATGATAGGAAACAAAATAAAAAATGACAGTAAGCCAGCAAAAAATATAAAACAAAGGGCTGTAAATGTTTCCATAAATATGTAAAACAAAAACATCAAAAGTAAACAGGAGTCCCTAAGAGGGGGAGACGGGAGAAATTATGATAGAGGATAAGGAAATGGCCAAGACTTTAAAAAAGATTTTGTATCTGGCCTCACAGTAGAAAATTCAAACACTGTACCATAGCATAAATAGTAAGGAACCAAGATCTAATGAATGCGAGAAACATGGGCAGCTCAGTAGTTAGCACTGCTGCCTCACAGTGCCAGGGAGCCGGGTTTAATTCCACTCTCGGGGACTGTCTGTGTGGAGTTTGTACATTCTCCCCGTGTCTGCGTGGGTTTCCTCCAGGTGCCCCGGTTTCCTCCCACGGTCCATAGATATGCAGGTGGATTGGTCATGCTAAATTGCCCATAGCGCCTGGGGATGGGTCTGGGTGGGATACTCTGAGGCTCAGTGTAGACTTGTAGGGCCGAAGGGCCTGTTTCCATACTGTAGGGATTCTATGATTCTATGACATTCTATTTTCAATAACAAAAGGTTGTTGAATGACAGAAGGGGTTGGGGATAATAAATTATCATTATTAGAGGATTGGATAAGTGATAGAAATCAGCATGAATAAATAGATCAGTTTTTGGTTAGCAGACTATAACTAGTATTGTCAACTATAATGACAAAGTGGACTTCAAGTAGGATTCAAAGAAAAACAGTGCCCAGCCTGTACAAGTGGCAGCCATTACACTGCTTGTCCTTATGGAATGGATGTGAGTTTGTGTAGCTTTGCTTTAGAGAACAAATATCTCCCCCAAAAAATTGCAAAGGGCTATAGGCAGGTTAAATCAGTGGGCAGGGAGGTGGCAGATTTGGGGAAATGAGAGAAACTCAACTGGACTCACCACATAAACACAGTGGCTATGAAAACAAATCAGAAGCTAGGAATACTGCGGTGAGTAACTCCCCTCCTGATTCCTCAAAGCCTGTCCACCATCTACAAGACACAAGCCAGGTGTGTGATGGAATACTCCCCACCTGCCTGGATGAGTGCAGCCCCAACAACACTCAAGAAGCTCAACACCATCCCGGACAAAGCAGCCCGCTTGACTGGGACGACATCCACAAGAATCCAGTCCCTCCACCACCAACGCTCAGTAGCAGCAGTGTGTACTATCTACAAGATGCACTGCAGAAATTCACCAAAGATCCTCAGACAATGCCTTCCAAACCCATGACCACTTCTATCCAGAACAACTAGGGCAGCAGATACATGGGAACACCACCACCCACAAGTTCCCCTCCAAGACACTCACCATCCTGACTTAGAAATATATCGCCCTTCCTTCACTGTTGCTGGGTCAAAATCCTGGAATTCCCTCCCTCATGGCATTGTGGGTCAACCCACAGCAGGTGGACTGCAGCGGTTCAAGAAGGCAGCTCACCACCACCTTCTCAAGGGCAACTAGGGACAAGCAATAAATGCTGGCCAGCCAGCGACGCCCACATCCCACAAATGAATGAATTAAAATAAAATCACTTTGGCAGAAGAAAAAAGTGGAATAGATTTTAAACTATTAAAAAAAAGTCAAATTCATACAAATGTGGGTGTCCTTAACACAAAGCAAAAACAGTTAACATGCAGAAACAGCTCACAATTAAGATGGCATTAGGTATGTTGACCTCTTATTTTAAATGGAGTGAAATACTAGACCGAGGAAATCTTGCAGCAAGTGTATATTGTTTTGGTGAAACTACACCCAGAGCGCCATAAACTGTTTTGGTGTATATACCTAGGATTTGCCTTAGAGGAGGTTGCAATGGAGCTTTATTAAAGTGACTGGTCGGTGAAGAACGTTATCGTTCCTTTAGATGCATAAACTAAAGCTACCATATTCCTGTGAAGGGCAGCAATCAGGAGCTGAGGTCTACAGGTAGGAGGCCAACAACTGAACAAGAAGCTCATTGAACTCTTTCGATTTATGTGGGAACAAGGAACCATTCTGCAAGGTTGTAAGTATCTCCAAAATCCACCTGTATAAGCAGGAAAGAAATCTCCAACTTGATAACAGTTATAAAAAAATCTCACTCCTCCTCCATCACTGGCAAAATCTTTGCCAGAATCCTTCTGAACTGCTTAGTGCAACATCTCAACCAGGATCTACTGGAGAATCACGCAGCCTCAGTAAAGGATGAGCAACCACAAAAATTGAATTTCCAGTTAGACAGCTCCAGGAGAATTGTCAAGAACAGGACATTGATCCCTCCACCCCATTTCCTGACCTGGCCAAAGCCTTCAACACAGTCAGCCACAATGGCTTCAAATAGTAATGCAGAAATTTGGTTGCGCTGTGAAACCCACTGCAATGAATCAACTATTCCACAATAGCATCCTCACGTAACACAGACTCTTCTGAGCCATTGCCAGTTAGTAGTGGAATTAAGCAGGACTGTGTACTAACACTGATCCTCTTTTTCTCTGTCATGCTCTCTGATGTCTCCCATGATGGTGATACACTGAAATCAGATATCACACGGGCAGGAAATAGCTCAATTGAAGATGACTCCAGGGAAAGACCAACATTTTCAAGGTCGTACTTTATGACTTCCTGTTTGCCAAAGACTGTGTAACAGTTGTTCGGATCAGAGCTATATATACAATGGCACATTGTCAAATAAGTCTACTATACAAAAGATCCCATTTTGAGCCCAAGGTTTCAGTCCATGACCAGAAGCTGCCAGCAGTGGATAAGTTAACTTATCTCAGCAGCACATTCTCCCTCAATTTCCTGTGTTGATGCAGAGACTCATTTAGGAATTGCCAAAGTAGGGGTAGCCCCCGCTGATTTCAAACATCAGTATGGGAATGCTCAGGAGTAATCTGCTTATCAAACTCAAAGTCTATTGAGCAATATCCTTACTCACTCTATTCCATGCCAAAAAGCTCAACTACTTTCACTAGAGCTGCCTTCAGTAGCTTCTAAAACACAGACGGCTGGACAGACTACTGGCCACTAAGGTGTTGATGTTAGCTGGCATGCCAGACCTCCACACCATACTGAGACCATGGCAGTTGAGTTAGCATGGTCACGTACCACAATGCCCGACATTCACTCACTGAAACAAATCTTACATGGACAGCCCATATCAGTGCTTGATCTTATGGAGGTCAAAGGATGTGCTGTAAGGATGCACTTTCCTTCGTTTTGAAATTGACCCATAGTCTCAAGAGAAGCTCAGAGTCATTGCACCTGATGCAACCAACAAAATAAAAGTGCGACTTGCTCTGAAAGCAAGCACATTGGAAACACAAGGAGAGGAAATTCTGAGCCAGCAGCTCCTCCAAAACTCAATGATCTTAAATTATCCTGTGCCGTTTGGACCAGAACCTTCCAGGCATAGATTAGCCACAGATTACCACTCACTGGAACCTTAGTAAACATCTTTGATGCTGTATAATATCATTGCCACCTTGAAGGACAAATGACACGGAGACAGATTGAGTAGAATGAGATAATAGGCCCTCAAGGTTAGAAGAAGAGGTGAAATGTTTAAAATTATTTTATTAAAACTCATTCATGGAATGTTGATGTTGCTGTTGGGCCAGCATTTATTGTTCATTTCTACTTTCCCTTGAGAAAGCAGCAGTGAGCTGTCTTTTTCAGCCACTACAATCCATTTTCTATTGGTAGATTTGCAATGCCACTCGGGGTGGAGTTCCAGGATTTTGACCCAGCAAGAGGTTTTAACAGTGAAGATGCTGGCAGGCTGTTTTCCTTGGCAGGATAGTCTACAATTGAAGGTCATAGTCTCTGTATAGGGGTCATCCATTTAGGAGTAAGGAGATGAGCAACAATTTCATGCAAAAGGTTGCAAATCTTCAGAATCCTCTCTTTTGGAGGACTGTGCATGCTCATTTGTTGAGCGCGAATGACAGCTTTTATTGATGTTTTGACACCGAGGGAATTGAGGGGTATGGAATTTGGGTGAGAAAATAGAATTGAGGTCAAAAATCAGCAGGGCTTTTTTGAATTATAGAGCAGGTTGGAGAAGATATATGGACAATGCCTGCTCCTATTTGTTAGGTTCTTATGTTAATCTCCAAGAATAGGTTTTGAAATTGTGGATGTGGGCAATATGCTAGGGTTTTGGACCATATCCAAGGTGCTCACTGCAGATGGACGATAAATATGCAAAAGACAGTGTTCTGTGATATGATCAGGACACCGAGAAATCTGGCGTTGTAAACTGATCTGGCAACCACTGACAAAACTACCTCAATGTAATTAACTCGAACAGCTTTAACTCTGCTACAACATAGTTGGTGCACGGTAGAAGGTAAAGAGTCATGTCAGATTTTGATTAATATTAAAAGGTCCTGATGAAAGGTTATTTTCTTGAAACATTAACTCTGTTTATCTTTCTCTACAGATGCTGCATGATCCAGTGACTAAGTTCAGCATTAACCCCTTTCAAATTTCCAGCATCTGCTTTGTTTGCTTTCTTACTAAGATCAAACAATGTGCTTCTCTGATGGTTTAGCAAATGTATCCATCGACTAGCTGAACCTTTGGTCGAAGATGTTCAAAATATCAGTTCCCACTTCGGTGTTGAATGAGCTAATGTCAGTTTGATGCCAGTAGGAATTTCACGATTAGTGTCAGTGCACTTCCTTGAAGTAGGGGTGGGGGAGCTGAAATTGCCCACATCCAGAGCTAATCCAGTTATGAGAATCTTACATAAAGTGCAGCGTGTTGAAATTGAAATTTGAATACATATTGGAACAAAAATATTGTAAATAAATAAGATGCTCCGAAGTATTCTGCAAAAAATAATCACTGTTTTTGATATGGCATTTAATATTAAATTAAATGATATTTAATAAATATCTCACCTTTCTGAGTTTAAAATAAAGTCAAAAGGAACCAATTTTCTGTACATAACTGCCAACATTCAGCTTTAATAATTCATTAACTATAACTACCATACACACTCATATAAAGGTCAAGTTTTTGAGACAAAATTTTGAGGCAAATTGTAGGGGATCGACTTTTAAATGAGTAGTAGTTTCAAGAAGTTGAAATTCAGGTTGGGCTTTAGGACCTGATAAATTGCTGAAAAATGACATGGTCTCTGGTTGCTGGCCATGGTCCTGAATTCAGTAGGGATTGGCTGTCCCATGCTCTCGACTGGAATTTCAGAGGTTTTAATGTGAAAAAGAGTAATTGTGAAAAAGATGTCCTAGAATGTTTCCACCAACTCCACTCCCAAAGCTAGAGCAAGGTATGTGAAAAACAAAGGGTTTTGTGGACAAAAGATGGGGGTCAGGTTTTATTCAAGATTGATTACTATTTGAGTATATATTACAAGGAATACCCTCCCTAAGGGAAGTGTGGGTCAATCTACAACACATGGATTACAGCAGTTTAAGAAGGTGGCTCACCAACACCTTCTCAACAGCAACTAGGGATGGGCAATAAATGCTGACTCAGCCAGCAATGCCCATGCCCCATGAGTGAATAAAAAGAGTCACAACCCTCCTCCAATATTTCTGTTTTAAAGGGAGGGATATGGAGAAACAGAGGAATTTACAGAGGGAATTCTTGAATCCAAGGCTTAGTTTGCTGATGACCTGAACATAAATGACAGCACCAAATGAAGGGAGAAACTGAATCTGAGGAATGACAAGTTGGAGGAGATTGGACTTGAAGCGCTGGAAAAAGGTATTGAGATTATGGATGAGACCATAAAGAGGTTTAAATACAAAGATAAGAGTTTTAAACTGTAGGAGACTGAGAGGTAATATAAATCAGCAAGCGTACAGGCAGCAGGGTTTTGCTTGTACTGAGGTTTAGGTAGAGTGGAAGACTGGCTGGCCAGAAGAACACTTCAGGAGTCGAATCTGGAGATAGAATCGTAAAATCATACAGAACAGAGAGGCCCTTTGACCCATCAAGTCTGCACCACTAATTAAAAAAATGAAAAGGCTAAGGTTAAGGGTTACAGTCACAGAATGACAATATCACATGGTTAGAACTAGCATGACTTTGTGCTAAAAGGTAAGTGGGTTTCAAGTTCAGCTTGGAGTCATGAAGGAAAACCTGACTGGAAACAGCCAATTTAGCCAAGCTTTGGAATGTTGTTTGAAACAGATTAGGAGATCTGTAGCTGTAATACTTGACATAGTCAACAGCTTCTGGCATCTATTTCACACCTTGCATCTGTGGAATCTTGTGCAGCTCTTAATTGAATGTTATGTATCCTAATAGTTGGTAACTCTTCTAAGTGTAATTAATCATACTGCGTGAACCACACCAACCAAATTAAAGTTACTTTAAAGTGGATGCAGAACTACTGAGAAGTCCTGTTGTATGTTTTGAAATTTTGGCAAATAATGCCTGGGTATGTCATTATGAACCATACCTCTAGATGGCATTAGTCTCCAATTACAATGGTTTTGTCATTCTGCAGGTACTCAAATTATGGAGGGGTTTTCAATATCACAAAAAGCAAATCTTGCAGTGAAGGAGCACAGTTTGTCATGGCTATTCTTTTCTCATTTTAGTGCCAACTTAGCTTTTTTTTTACAGAAATAAATCCCAAATTTATTCCACTCCTGATGCTCTTGGCCAAAACAGAAATCTGAACCTGTCCAAGTCTCTTCTGGCTCATGGGTCCCCCTTTGGACAGCTGGAAAGTTGTGATTGCTTCCCTGCTCATTTCCTGGATTTTAAAAAAAACAGATTGGGTCCCATTGAAATCAGATGTGAAAAAGTATCCTGCAAACTTGGGACATATGTTTTATGTGCCTGCTCAAATGGACAGGTTTGGACAATTCCACATGTCTGAAAAGCAGTGGAATTGAAAGATGCAAGTCATGTTCCTGATTTTAACTGTCCTGCACCCCTGGTTTCTGTTAGGCAGGGCCAAATATCATTCAGACCGCAATTTCACCCATTATAATCAGAACATTTCGAGAACAAATCAATGGAACTTGGTAGACCCTGAACCTATGTATGCAAGTACAGAACAAGCATATAAATGGACAATTCATTTCAATGCTGATAAGTGTGTGACAGAGCATTTTGGCAGGGGTAATAAGGAAAAAACTGCTTGAAATTAACAGGCCAAATAACTCAAAAGTGCACAGGGGCTTAGCGATACAGGTACACAAATGATTAAAAATAGAAACACAAGGTGACATACCGAAAAAATGTAAACAAAACCCTGGAGTTCAATTATAGTTATATAGAATTGAAAAAGGAAGTTATGGTTAAATTAAGAAAAAGCAGAAAATACTGGAAATACTCGGTATAGCAGCGTGATGGTGTGTGTGCGCGCGCGCGTGTGTGTGTGTGTGTGTGCGCGCGCACACCAGTGAAGGGTAGGTTAAATAACAAAAGGAAAAACTTGTGATAGGTGAGTCATCAGGAGAAATTAAAAGACTAAAGACAAGGGGCTATGCCAAAGAGAATGGCAATGATACAAGAAAAAGAATGTGTGTAAAAAGGGTATGTGCGGCACAACGATGAACGCTGCTGTCTGAAAACAAATGAAAAGTAAACAAAGAGACAAGAGAGGAGGAAAAGCAAAATCACCAAAGAAAAAGGGAACAAAATGGAATCAGAGATTGGCATATAAAATTATTAAACTTAACCCAGTTGACAGATGAAATGTGTAGTCCCAACTTCATGCAGCTTCTCCGAAACCACATAGCAGGATCAATGCAGCAGTACAGTTGTATCATCGAAGGGATGCATTGGAGATGGAGAAATTGGAGAAAGGAAATGGGGCCTGTACAGGAAGCATGGCGTGACAAAATATAGTCAAGATGGATGTGGGAGTCAGTGAGCTTATGGTGAATATTGGTTGATAGTCTATTGCCAGAAATGAAGTCTGAGATGTCAAGAAAGAGAACAGTTGGAGACGGACCATTTGAAGACGAAGGAAAGGTGAAAAATTGGAAGCAAATTTTCCAGATCAGGGTGAGAAGAGGATTAGCATGGATACAGAAATCAACATACCAGTAAACAAGGGATCCAGTCTGAAGTAAAATGGAAGAAAGAATATTCCAAGTATCCCACCAAAATGCAAGTATAGCTTGGACGCTTGCGGATACCCATAGCTGTATTTCTTATGTGAAAGACTTGAGCAACCAAATTTTAATGATAGTTTCCAGGTCAGTGGAAAATACGAAACATAATGAAGACTAATCGATTGAATTAGGCTTTCTTTCTCCAATGGCTGGGAGGTTCAGAAAAATCAATAAACCTGTTAAGCATGGTTGAGCTTTGCAAATTTCTATAGTATGTTGAGCGTATAGGTGTCTGCACGTGTAGAATGTGCAACTTGTGCACAGTCAAATTTGGCAGCTTCATTTCAGCTGTAACTCCTAAGCTTTGTGCATTATTGTACACACAAAGTTTCTAGTGCAATTTGATCCTGGTGTCAGTCGCTCACATAGTTAGGAAGGTGGGAACCATGCACAGGTACAGCAATTTAAAAGACTGCATCAAGTATTTAAAGGCAAGTTCACTTGGTGCAGAGTTAAAAAGGTATAGGCCAACACTTAAAATTGATGAGGTTAGCAGACTGCATTGAGGAAGAGCTACATAATTTATAGATTTCAACCTGGAGCAACTGCTGCAAAAGATCTGCCTAAAGAGAGAGCTGCTTTCTTTAATATTCAGTATTTCATCCATACTGACAGTGAGGGGGAAGATGACACTATGCACCAGCCCTTGAAGACAGAGCTTTCAGGCAACAAGAAAACATCTGCTATGTTTAGACTATGCAATATTTCCAAACAGATGGACGAAGTGTGACACTTGCAAAGCATAAATTCCCTCATCCATTTGCCACCCCATTACCCCACTTACTTACCTGCTGCCCTACCTCCTCATCTACTACCTGTCACTCTACACCATGCCACCCACGCCACCCCCAACCACCTGGTACTGTATCTTACACCTGAGCCAACTGCTACCCTGTCTCCTCATCCACTGGCCAGCCTGACCAGTCACCCATACATAATACACAAAGCTTGGAAGTTACAGCTGAAACGAAGTGGTCAAATTTGACTGAGCACAAGTTGCACATTCCACAGGTACAGACACCTATACACTCAACATATGATAGTAATCTGCAAAGCTTGACCATGCTAAACAGGTTTGTTGATTTTTCTGAACCTCCCAGCCATGGGTGAAAGAAAGCCTAATTCAATCTATTAGTCTTAATTATGTTTTGTATGTTTCCCTGATCCAATTGCATACTAGCATAAAGATGCCAAAGCCACTTGGACGGCTACTGTGGAAAACGTGTGAGATAAGTGGGTGACTGATCAGGCTGGCCAGTGGATGAGGAGATAGGGAAGCAGTTGGCTCAGAGGTATAATACAGTACCAGATGACAAGTTGGGAGGGGAGGGGGAGGGATTGTGGTGGTGGTGGTGTAGCATGACAGGTAGTAGATGAGGAGGTAGGGCAGCAGATAAGTGAGGGAATGGGGTGGCAAATGGGTGAGGGAATTTAGATGGCAGGTAACGGGGGCAGCACAGTGGCTCAGTGGTTAGCACTGCTGCCTCACAGCGCCAGGGACCTGGATTCGATTCCAGCCTCGAGTGACTGTCTGTGTGGAGTTTGCACATTCTCCCTGTGTCTGTGTGGGTTTCCTCTGGGTGCTATGGTTTCCTTCCACAGTCCAAAGATGTGCTGGTTAGGGGGATTGGCTATGCCAAATTGCCCATTTGTGTAGGGTGGGAAATGCAGAGATAGGGTAGGGGGTAGGTCTGGGTGAGATGCTCTTCGGAGGGTCAGTGTGGACTCGATGGGTTGAATGGCCTGTTTCTACACTGTAGTGATTCTATGATGTAAGGGGAGGGGTGACAGGATAGGGTGGGTCAGGTGACACGGGGATGCTCAGGTCCATGAAGATGTGGGTTCAGAGAGGATTGTCAATGTGAACAATTAGAATGTCAGTTTTATAGTTAGCCAGGATTTAGAGCAAGAATTAATTCCTCTAATGTATTCTGATTAACTATTAAGGTAATTAAGTCAGAACTCTCTGAAATCTCTGACTATAATTCAGCATTGGGGACTTTATCGGAATGTTCCAGTTGTCAGGTAATTGTCCATCAGAAGTTTAAACTTCCCCGGCAACTATACAGATAGTGGGCATTGGGACTTTTCAGAGGTCCTGACATACATCTTTCAGATTCTTCTGGTCCCTGACTACCTGGAGACTGGATGATCTGAGCCTATGTATTGATTGTGCTAAAACCAAAGATTGATTTTTAAAAAGACTGAGCAGTGACGTTCTCTTAAGGAATGACTTAAGGTAGTAGCTGCTAAAATGGTCAAACATTTGCATTACAGTACCTTACAAATTCCAAAATCACCAAAATTGAGTCAGCTGTCCAGAAAACCATATCAGAAACAATTCCCTTGGAGGAGTGTGAATGGTTTATCTCCCGACACATTAACAAAGCATCTAGACAGCCAACTGTGTACTTAACAGGGTGGAACAAGCATTAGGCATAATCACTTTAGACAATGGATTCTGGTTGAGAAAGGAACTAGTCCATGTATAATCTAATCATGTTTACACGTGGAATGAACTTGCTAGGACCGTGTTAGTTGGTAAGAGGAGATATTTGATGAGCTAACTAACCCTCTCTTTGGTGTTGAATGTCTTTCTTCAAACCACAGAACAAAAAGGGAAACACCAAAAAAAAGGTTACCAATTGTCACTCTCTCTGTCTCTCTCTCCATCCTGTAAACTTGAATCCTACATAATTTTTGAACTTTTACATGCCAGAGGTTATGTTGTAATAATCAACCCAGTGGGTACTATCTCCATAAGAAAAAATAATTCGTCTGTCAACACTTTTCATTTCAATGCTAAATTGAGAAAATATTGAGCTCTCTTTAAAAGCCATCCAAGTCATCAAATCACCAGAATGATATACTGTCGCCTTTTAAAACCATTTTATCTATCCTCCCACTTTATAACATGTGCGCACATGTATTCTTGAATGCATGTGAATGAGAGAGTCGCACTTCTTTTTTTACTGAGATCGTGTGTTAAGTGCAATAAGTATCATTCTTCTTTTTAGAAGCATGCAAAGAAGCCTGTCTTGTGTGTGTCTTTTACAGTCACAGCACTTAAAACGGTCAAACTCTCACTGAATTGGCAAATATATTCTATTAAAATAGAATGTTGTGCTCAAATGAAGAGGTAAAACAGGGAATCCAGACTAGCCCTTCTCACCTGATTGTACCCATATTAATCGGAAGGGAGTTCGTACTCAGTGAACAAAACAAAAGGTGCAAGAGGTAGAGAGAGAGACCCCATCCCACAGACAGCCAGGAGGCCTTCCAACATACACTGAGAAGACTGTGGGAGCAGTGAACCATAGCTGTTACTGCAACCAGTCTGGTCCTGAGCATCTGGATGGAAGGCACGAAATAGTTTGAAGTCTGTCCTGAAGTGTAATCAAGGTCAGTCAATGCATTAGAAATAAACCACCAGTCTCTCAACATGGTTCCAATTGCCCTCCTGTCAACTATTGTAGTGCTGCAATGCCAACTTCTACCAGCTTGTGGTTGATGTAGTTCGCAGCCACCATCTTCTTTCCTTGATGGGGTTGAAGAGCCTAGTTGGTTTACAGTGATAGAGGAAAATCATCAGTATTAATGAAAAAAGCCTCGTCTGAAACAAGATGTAGTTTATTGCATGCTCACAATTAGGTACAAGTTACATCAGTAGTTTAGACATTGTTTTTGGAGATTTTGAGGAGGCCGCTGGTTATAGCTCTTGACCCTATAAAATCCTAAGATGTTCTGTCTTTTTTCAATGACCCTGCCTTCTGAGACAGAGTTCCAAAGTCACACAGCTATCTGAGACAAAAGAAAACTTCTCATCTAGGTCATGAAAGGGTGAACTTTTGTTATGTATATATGTACAGCACCCTCTTGTTCTGGTCTCACCCACAAGAGGAAACATCTTTTTTACGTTCACCTTGTCAAGGCTGTCCAGGATCTTCTTCACCTCAGTCAAGTCAGCCCTTACACTTCTAAACTCAAGTGGGAACAAGTCCAATTGGTCTAATCTTACTCATAAGTCAACCCAATCATTCCAGGTATCAATCTAGTAAGCCTCCCCTGAATTACATCCAATGCATTTACATTCTTCCTTAAATAACTAGAACAAAATTGCAAATAGTATTCAAGGGTCGTCTCACTAACGTGCCGTATAACTGAAAGATATCATCACTTTTATGTTCCAATTCCTCTCGAAATAAAGGATATCATGCTATTAGATTTCTTAATAAGTTCTGCATAATAACTTTTTGTGATTCGTGCACTGAAAGACCTAGAACCATCTGCAACTCTGATCTCTGCAGTTGTTCTCCATTTAAGTAATAGCCTGCTTTTTAATTCTTCTTGCCAAAGTGAACATGTTAACAAAAAATCTCTGTTCCTTCCTGCAATTCCCTGACCGTCATTTCCCATATTTCTCTGTCGCTCTATTGCCTTAATTCTGCCATTTTTATTACATTTACTCAAACCTGATACTTCATCCTGTCTTTTTTTAAGTTTAAGGCACTTTTTAATTCCCTAGTTATACAGTTCTCTAGAACACTGGTCCCAGCACAGTTGAGGTGCACACCATCCCAACACTACAGCCTCTACTTTCTCCAGCACTGATGCCAGTACCCCATAAATTGGTACTTACTTATACAAAAACCAGTCCTTAAGCCATACATTCATCTCTCTAATCTTATATGTTCTCTTCAAATTATTACCTGGCTCTGGTAATAATCCACAGATTATTATTTGTGCAGTTCTGATTTTCAATTTTGCTAGCTACACATAATGTCTAAGCTGAAACTCTTTCCTTGACCTATCTATGTCATTGGTACATAGATGGAGCACAGCAGTAGAATCCTCCCAGTCCCATTCCAAGTTCCTGTCCAGCCTTAGCAAACATCCCAAATACTGGCACTTGGCAGGCAACATAGCCTTTTGAATTCATGCTCTTGGCTGCACAGAAGTGTCTTCCGTCCCCCACCATACTGTCCCTATTACCACCATATTCCATCTTGCTCCCCCTAGTTGAATGTACCATGATCAAAACAACCCTCACTCTCATCCAGACTGGCAGAAAGAATCTTAAGCCTTTTGGAAAATTGCGAACGTTGAGGTTCCTGTAATCCTGCCCTTGGAGTTCCCTCACCAAACTTCTTCTGTTACTTGACTCCTTAATAACCAGAGAAAGACGTTACCCAGGCCGTGGTGACAGAGAAAGGAACTCAGTCATGTTAAGGGCTCAAAATTCATTGGGCAGAAGTGTTTAATAGACTTTTGGCACCAAGACCAAGTGAGACACAGTCAAGGATTTTGAAGGAAGTAGGAGTAGAAATTGCAGGGGCACTGGCCACAATCCTTCAGCCTTCTCTAGATTCGGGCAAGGTGACAGAAGACTGGAAAATTACAAACATTATGGCCTCGTTCAAGGAAGATTGTAAGAATAAACTTAGGAATTACAGACCAATCAGTTTAACTTCAGTGGTGGGAAGCTTCTCGAGACCATGGTTTCAGATAGAAACAGTAGTCACATGGAAAAAGGCAGGTTGATTAGGAACAGTCAGCATGGATTTCTAAAGGGGAAATCATTTTTAACTAATTTGCTAGAGGTTTCTGAAGAGGTAACAGAAACGTTCAATGTTGGTGCGGTGTGCGTGAACTTTCAGGAGTTTTAAGACAGGGCCACACAACAGACTTGTGAAGAAGGTTACAAAAGTCATGGATTAAAAGGGCCAGTAGCAACACAAATAAAAAAACTGTCTGAACAATAGGAAACAGTAGTGGCCAATGAATGTTTTCTGGGCTGGTAGAAGTTTGTAGTGGAGTTTCCCAGAGTTTGCTGTTGGAACCCTTGCTTTTCCTGATTTACATTAATAATCTGGATCTTGGTGTGCAGGGGGCAATATTAAATTTTGCAGATGACACAAAACTAGGAAGAACTGTTAACTGTAAGGAGGATAGTGTACAACTCCAGAAGTACATAGATAAGTTGATGGAGTTTGCAGATGAGTGGCAGATGACTTGCAATGCAGAGAAGTACAAAGACGAACATTGAAAGAAAACATAAAATAAATGGGTATAATTTGGGTATAAATGGGGTGCAGGAGTAGAGGGACCTAGGTGCATATGGCACAGATCATTGCAAGTCACAAGACATGTAGAAAAAGCAGTAAGTAGAGCTCCTCAGCTTTATTAATAGGGACATCGAATACAAGAGCAAGGAAATGATGCTGTAAAAGACACTTGTTAGACCTCAGATGGAGTTCTGTGTACAATTCTGAGTGACATATTGTATTAATGATATTCATATCTTGGAGAGTGCAAAAACAGTTCAGAAGAATCGTTTTAGGGATAAGGAACATCAGTTATGAGGATAGATGAACAGGTTTCAAAATCATGAGTGGGCTGGAAAGAACAGATAGGGAGAAGCTGTTCCTCCTCATAAAAGTAATGAGGGCAGTGATTTAAAGTGATTTGCAAAAGAAGCAAGGAAAGACTTTTTTACATAGTGAGTTGTTAAGGAATGCACTGCCTGGAAATGTAGTGGAGGCAGGTTCAACTAAGGCACTCGAGAGAGCATTGGATGATTATATGGACAAAAATAATATGCAGTGGTATGGGGAAAAAGCCAGAGATTTGCACTTGGTAATAATGCTCAGTTGATGAATTGGTATAGGCATGATGGGCAAAATGACCTCCTTCTGTGCCATAAAACTTCTGTGATAACCAAGGCACTTCTTATTGTTTACAGTGCCAGGGGTGAATGCTTTCCATGTTGATCAGTTCATGGGAAGTCTCAGTCAGACACAGTCTGGCTTGTTGTCGAACACTTACAGTGATAAGGCTGAAGCCTGACCAGGCCAAAAAGCCTGCCCAAAACAGGCAGCTACACTGGCTGACCCCAGGCAAATAGTGCTGAACTCAAAAGGGAGCTCATCTCAATAGACTGACTTTTTGTGGTTGCATCCTTGTCCGATGGAAGTGTTTAGTGTAAAGCTATCACATCTGCACATCCTTATGGTTGTGATGAAAGGTCAGTGACCTGATGGTGTATGAGTCACCCTTTTAGATTTGAAGCGTGAACCCTAGCAGGCATGTGAAAAGTCACTGTTGTGCCAATAAAGACAAAGTCACCATAGTCTTACCAGACCATAGGCCTGCTCTCTCATCAGAGAGAGAGAGAGAGAAAGAGAGAGAGAGAGAAAGAGAGGGAGAGAGAAAGAGAGGGAGAGAGAGAGACAGACGCCTGGTCATAGCTTAATCTGAGGGTCATCATGTCTCAGGTGAAGGAAGAGGTTGGTGGTAACCTCAACTGATGCAGGAACTGAACCCACGCTGTTGGCATCATTTTGCATTGCAAAGCAACTATCCAGCCAACTGAGCTAATTGTCTCTCACCCCATTGTAGCTGCAATGAAGCGACAGTCACAGACTGTGAATGAGGCATCTGATGGAGAGGCCCAGACATGAAGCATTGACCAGGCACTGCTACATACCGTTGCAGAGTGCAGCAGATCATTCATCCGCCTGCAGTAGTGGAGCAGGGTTACTTTGAGCCAAACATGAGCGCTGAAGGCCATGGCCATGTCTGTGCAAGCTGCCTTCCTTATTCAGGATGGCCACTTGTTGCATCCGTAGGGAAAAGAGCTTCTCTGCTGGAGTCGCTTCAGAAGAACCTTGAGAGAAGAGTTGCTAAAATGTGGTGCCACTTTTTGCTTCAGTCCATACATGGCATGTCCAGTGGTGGATGGGGTTGATCAGCAGAGTTTCAGTGATGCTCCTTGGTTGCAGAGAGTGAAGTACTGCCCTTTTAAATATGGTGCCTGGATATTGAGAATGGAATGTCCCAGAGGCTTCAGAATACCCTACGCACAAAATTTTGCATTTATCTGTGTGCGCAGACATTAAGAGCCATTGAGCGAGAAAATGTGACCCTCCCCTGCAAGAAGCTCCCTTCCAATTTCATGCCATTGTGTCACTTCTTCTGGCACAAAGAACATCAGCCATCCTGGTCCAGTCCATTCCCTTATGGAGCATTGTATGACAAACTGGGAAATGTTTGCAAAGTTGTCTGCTCCAGCCAGGAAGGATCCCAAATTTTTAATATAACACTGTCAACCAACCAGCAGTGCTGCCAGGGCAGCTCCTGCCTCTACAGCAACCCACAGCCCTGGACCAGGACCAACAGTGGGCCCAGGCCATATCTGAGTAATTGTTGGTGAGTGGGTTTGGGTTGTGATGGAGGGTGTTGGAATGACAGGAAGGGTGTGGTACAGAGAGGGTGGTTTATGGTGGATGTCAGGCAACAATGTCAGGTCTTGCCTCTCAGGCAACGTTCCCTTGATGCTGCATGACTACACAGCTGCTCAGAGCTCCCACACAACCGGAACGTCATGCCGACACATTACATTCTGTATTGTTGTACAACATGGGCCTCAAGACGTGTGCAGCGGAAAGAAAATTAGAGGGAATGTAGCTCTCATTGACTAGTGATCCTCTTCCTGATGTTGGGTCCCTTGTTTGGATAAGGGAAACCCCTGTCACACAGGAGCCTATAAGGAAGCCTATCCGAGCCCCGACCCATCATGGGTTACATCAGATTTGGACATTATTTGACCATTCTAACGGCCTTAATTGGCAGAAGTTTGAGAAGACTGTCTATAGGCCTGCCTATTACTGCTGTAATTGGGGTAGAGGTGGGAAGGAAGTGGGACATCCTTCTTAGCCCTCTCCTATTTGATTAAATGAACTTGGACCATCAAACTAATCAAAGAAAGGGCACAAAATTCCACTCCATGTTCTTTCTAAAGGGAATTCCAGAGTTTGGGACTTGGATTCCTGAAGAATTCAACCTCCAGTCGTGGGGTAAAGGAAGTTGGTGATATCAGGGGTTTCACATTAGAAGACAATGATGAGGTTCAAAGAGTTCTCGGAGAATTATTGGTCTGGAAGATGTTCCAGATGTTTGAAGTAGCAAGTCATGAAGGACATGATTTTGATATGACTGATTAACCTCTGGCATAATGGAGGAGATGCTGGCAATTACATTGGATGGGTAATCTAGAAGCACAGGCTAATGTTCTGGGGAATGGGCTCAAATCTCATCATGGCAGATATGAAATTTGAACACAAGTAGTTCTGGAGAAGTAAACTAGCCGATAGTGATCCGTAATGTCATTCGAAAAAAAAACACTTATGTTCTTCAGGGAAGGAAGTCTGCCATCCTTACCTGATCTGGCCTACATGTGACTGCAGATCCAAAGTAACATACAGTCAGAGATGTACAGACGGAAGTATGCCCTTCGGTCCAACTCGTCCATGCTGACCAGATATCCTAAATAAATCTAGCCCCATTTGCCAGCGTTTGGCCCATATCCCCACAAACTCTTTCTATTCATATATCTGTCCAGATGCCTTTTATATGTTGTAATTATACCAGCCTGCGCCACTTCTTGTATGGTTGACCTAACTGCTTGATGGTCAATAAATGGTGGCCGAGCTAGCGACACCCAAATCCTGTCAACAAATAAGATAATCTCAGCTGGTTAGAAGAACTAACTCTCACCTATGGCCCATGATACCTTAGTGTTCCTGGGGGAGGAAAGGAGGCTCGTCAATGGGTGCCGTGGAAGCCCATCTTGAGAGAAAGGGAATTTGGAAAGGGTTACGCACATTGAGAGCTGAAAGTCATCTAGTAATACACAGAGTCACAGTTCCTTTTCCCTCGTTCCGTGTATGGAATAAGCTGCCAGAGGAAGTGGGGGAGACTGGTACAATTACAACATTTAAGAGGCATCTGGATGAGTATATGAATGGAAGGGCTTAGAGGGATATGGGCCAAATGCTGGCAAATGGGACTAAATTTAGGGTATATGGTCGGCATGGACGAGATGGACTGAAGGAGCTGTTTCCCTGCTGTTCAGCTCTATTACTCTATGACATGATAGGGTACATGGAGATTGAAAAATCAAATGGAGATTTGCTGCAGTTCTGCTCAATTTACATTGGTTGATCTATTTTGCAAGCATCATATTCTGAATGCATCAGAAAATGACTGCACATTTCTTGGAAATTAGCTCAGGTGAATATCTGATTCTTTGAAATGGGAGCCAATTGCGCATACTGTACATCCTGGTCGAATACAACTGTGTGATTTGACCTACACACAATTCTAACCACAGGGTCAGCATTGCTGGTGCCAATCAAGATCACCACCCCTTTTGAACTTGTGTGAGTCTAGCTCCTTCCAAGATACCACAGGTGAGTTTAAAACATCAGTCAATATTCAATGCATAGGTCAGCCAAACATGTCTCTAATGCTCTGTTCGCCAGGGCATTACTTTCTTCACAGCAAAGCAGCAGGGATGTGAAGGGCACAGCAGTTCATTTGTATTGCATTTCTTCCTCACAGTGTCAGAAGTTATTGATGAAAACCATTGCCATCTCTATTCCCAGGCACAATTCCTTGGACTTCCATTTCATCAGTGATCAGGTGACCAGAGGGCAGTTGAGAGTCAACCACATTGTTGTAGGACCACATTGTTGTAGGTTTAGAGTCACATGTAGTCCAGATCAATTCTGTAGGCAGAACTAGCTGGATTTTTACAACAATCGACATGGTTGCCGTTAGATTAGCTGCTTATTCTAGATTTTTTTATTGAATTCATATTTCACCACCTGTCATAGAATCCCTACAGTGCAGAAGCAGGCCATTCACATAAAAATCACTCCGCCGAAAAACATCCCACCCAGACCCACCCCATCCCTGTAACCCTACGTTTCCCATGGGTAATCCACCTAGTTTATAGATCCCTGAACACTACGGGCAATTTCCCATGGCCAATTCATCTAACCTGCGCATCTTTGGACTGTGGGAGGAAACTGAAGCACAGGGAGGAAACCCGCGCAGACACAGGGAGAATGTACAAACCCCAAACAGACAATCGCCCAAGGGTGGAATTGGAGCTAGCTCCCTGGTGCTGAGACGTAGCAGTGCTCACCACTGAGACACCGTGCCACCAGGTGGGATTCAAAACCATGTCCTCAGAACATTAGCCTGGGGTTCTGAATTACTAGCCCAGTAACATTATCACTATGCCACTGCCTCTCCAGTGACAAGTGAGAGGCTGCAGATAATTGGAATTATGCTGTAAGGCACAAGGTCCAAATTCCAATCAGCCTCAAGTGTCTGACTTCTGGTATGGTCCCAGCATTGTCAATTGAGTGTCAAACAATTGCTGGATTTGTTTTTATCAGGGTGGATTTGATTGGATCAGGGGAGGGTCTCTATGTGCTGTCTTAATTCCGTCATGACTCTGGCCAGCCTATAGGACTCTCCCAGTGATCTTGACTGGCACGTTCAGTGGTGCTACATCTGCCACAGGAGAAATATGTAGAAACCTTAAGGGGCCACATGAATACAAAGACTGCAATAATTATTTTACTGCAAAGTTTAGCCAAGATAAGTCAACAGGACAACTGGACAGAGATGAGGAATCCTCTTTGACCTCAGCATTTTCAAAACTTACGTCAATTTTTCGCCAATCTTCTGAGTCTACAAGAAATTTATGAGAAACTACCATTTGCTGGTGTGGATGGGAAGGAAGTTGACTAAAAATCACTCATTGCCCCAAGAACAGATGATATTTACATGTTTACGAGGCTGGTAGCAATGGTCTGAAAAGGAAAGAGAGAAAAATTGGGGGTGGGGCAATTACTTCTGTTATTTAAGATATTATCCTGCCAGATTTCACAGAACCATACAATGATATGGCACGGATGGTGGTAATTTGGCAATTTTTTTTGGTGTGGTTCTTGGGCTGAGTCATACTTGGAATGGAGTAACGGAGAAAATTCCCCACCAAAGACTGGAAAAAAAAACTTACAATTATGAATGTCAAATATCTAACATCTACATATTATTTTATTCGTTGGAACAAAGAAACAGGGAGTAGGTCATTCAGCTCATCGAGCCTATCCTGCCATTCAATATGATCAAGGTTGATTGAACACATCGATGTCTTTTACCTACCCCCTACCCATAACTCTGTACACCCTTGGCAATCAGAAATCTACCAAACTCTATCTTAAACACACTCAAAAGAATGAATATCCACATTTCTCTGTGGTAAAGAATTCCAAAGGTTCACAACCTTCTAAATAATTTCGCCTCATCTCAGGCCCAAGTGCAGCCCTCTTATTTTTCAATAGTATCTCCAGGTTCTAGACTCCCCATTCAGGGGAAGCACCTTACCTGCATATACTCTGTCTATCATTAAGTATTCTGCAAGCTTCAATGAGATCACCCCTCATTCATTAAAACTCCGGAGAATACAGGCCTAGTTTTCCCAATCTTTCTTCATTGAACAGTTCCAACATCCCGGGAAGAAGTTTGGTGCACCTTCCCTCTATGGCAAAAATATCTATTCAAATATCTCAACGGTACTACATTTCTTTATTAATAACCTTCTGAAATAAGTCTCCCACAATACAGCTTATTAGAAGTATATAATATTTTATATGCTGATATTTTAGCCTTTCATTTCCAGCAAAACCTTCTGGCATAACATTAAACAGAAAACAGCAAGGACAGTAACGGGTTGTATCCAAGACTATGGCCCTGAGAGCTGACAACTGTTCTTTTGGCACATAGCACAAATGTAAAAGTGGAACTATTAATAATAAGGTTGTTCTGTTAACAGTGGAAGTGACTGACCCTGCCTTCCAGCATGCTGGCAAAGTAACAACCTTTGTTAATACTTTCTGAACACTGAGAATGTGCTCATCGTTTTGTCTGGAAATGTGATGCAGTAATTAGTGGCATACTGTGTTTAACAAAAACACAAGAAGTATTTGCCACAAAGATAAAAATGTGATCACATTAACCTCTGGGAAATTTCTAATAAGCAATTCAGATTGCGGTTGAAAGCTCACACTGTTAATATACCTTAATCCACCCACTTTACACTTGAACGTTGTTATAATTCGACAACTATGAAATCAGCCCTGGTACATATTTACACAGTATTCCCCATTTCTCAGCTACCAAAATCAAACATCATCAGACGATGCACAGTAATAACGCTGCAGGCATAAATATACTTTTGTAAGTGTCTTGAGCCATCAAGGTCACAGTACATATTCTGTTCTTTGTCATTGGAACAACCATGGTTACCAAACAGGAAATAACAAAGTGGGAACAGACAACGTACTATGATTATGAAAAGGTAACACGGTTCATCTCAATGAGCAGATGACATTTCTTCCTTCCTAATGAATTCAGACATTAGCTGTCTACTACATTACAGTCTACATTACATTGTTTAGCAATGTATGATGTGGCTACAGGAAGCCATTTACAATCAATGAAAGCAGTAATACTCTAGTGTAAGGTGTACTGTGTAATGAAGCAATTCTGTTCTTAACCTATTGCTCCATACATTTCATCCACCTGTGCAATAAAGTAACTTGAAACATATTTTGCATTGTATATTTAATTTTTTTTTTCTCCTCAAAATAGATGGGAAAGCTCTACTTACAAAAGAGATGTAATCCTGTTCAGATTGAGGGCAAATGCCATTTTTAACTCTGAGTTATGCGAATATAAGGAGATAAGGGCTAAATGAGACAATTACCATAAAATTAAGGTCTCAGACAGCTTATGGGAATCACAGATGCCAGTGAATCTTGAAGGGCAGCGGACCCAAATTCATAAAAATAATCAATCTCCCTGAATTGCAAGGATATACTGCATCAAGGTATGATGTTCTAGAGTACAACAAGGTCCTGAGTGAAATTAAAATAAACTTGTCTTTCCTTGAGTATCAAACTGTGCCCTGACAGGCAGTCATTGGTCATTGGATTTCTGGTACTTCTGCCCATTATCACTGCCCATTTCACATGTGCTGAAACTAACATGCTGCTCCAAAGGGAAAAAACAAAAGACCTGGCATGTGTTGCTATACTGACAAATGATACTGAGCAACCTCATTCAAGTTACCTCCAACCACTGCCCATTTCACTAGGCACTGGGTCCCTGTCCAATCTCATCATTTGGTTTCTTTGGCAGTGATGAGATTAAAGCCCTGAGAGGCAGCTATCTACATTCTGAACCCAGGAGCTAAAAGTCAATGTGCAGAGTACAACATAATCAGATTGATCCTGTCCTCTCAATCTAAACAGTTTGCTGTTACACCTCATATAACAAGTGTAATTCTATAGAGAAGGAGGAGGCATTGACTGGTACTAGGCCACTTTGGCACAGGCTCCAATGTGCCACTGATTCCTACAAAGTAAAAGCTTCTTTGATGCTATTATAAATGAGGGCCAGAAAATTCAATGGTCACAACTTTCATTTCCTCCATACACTCAGACACTGACTTCAGAGCTTGCAGGCAGATACAAAGTTCCTTGCAGAGGCTTCTATCTCAACATTTTGGGTCCCACAGCTCAGAAACTGTGGGAAGATTTCTCTTCTGTTTCTCCAGGGAGGGGACACAGTTGCATCCATTGCCCAGAACTCCAGATCTCTTGAGCTCTGAAAATCACAGGTCTGAGTCTGACATCCTCACTAACACTATCAAAGACCTGTAGGTGAAAGGAAGCAGGCCTATGTGACAAAATGATTAGAAAAGGGCAGATTGAGGGCCTTGTGCCACCATCTATGAGACATGAGCCACTGCGGTCCATGTGGTGCAGAGAAACCCACAGTGATTTTAGGAAGGAAGCTCCAGGAGTAATACACAATGACAGTGAAGGAACAGTGATGTGGTTCCAAGTCAAAATGGAGCGTGGCTTAGAAGGAACTTCTAACTTCTACTCCTCTTACACTTCTAAGTGGTAGAGGTTGTGACTTTGGAAGATGCTGTCAAAGGAGCCTGGGTGAATTTAGTGTTGTACCTTAAAGATGCTATACATTGCTGCCACTGCGCATTGGTGGCAAAGGTAGTGAATGTTGAAGATGGTGTACCATTCAAGCAAATGACTTTGTCCTGGGAGGGTTACACTTCTGGGGTGTGATTCGTGTTGCACTCATCCAGGCAAGTGGAGAGTGTTCAATCACACTCTTGACTCACGTCTCATTGATGGTGGCAGGCACTGGGGAATACAGGGTGAGTTATTCGCTGCACAACTTCTAGCGTTTAATGTAGTGGTTCCCAACATTTTCAGTATCATGAAACACTGCAATGAGATGAACAATTTCATGACACTTTTTACAGCTGAAATGATTGCTCATAAATGTCACAGTTACTTGAATTTACTATGGTTACGGACTTACTAGAGAGGTTGCAACATAGTACATAAAACAAACATACAACAACTTATTTTCCCCTTAGAATCTATTCTATGGCTTAGATCAGCAGCTTAACCAGATAAAAATCTAAATATATTCACCTTAAAATCAGTGCTAATGCAGATATATGTCCAGGCAGGCTGGCCAGTTCAACCATCGTTCAACAATTGTGTGTCTCTGTACCACACATACACAGTTTCTTGTTATCCCAGAGATATGATCATCAATCATTGCACATGTTCAGACCAAATGTTTGGGCCTGTGCATGTGCATGCAGTCTGCATAATCAGTGGACAAATGTCCACACATGCACAGTGCCAAATCTTCGTTCATGCATGGTATGAGAACACTACGTGGAGTGGTGCTGTTTCCTGAGAATTTTGCAGCACACTTCTCACCTTACTAAGGCACACTGGTCAAAAACCTCTGCTTTAACCTGTTCTTGAGGCCACAGTATTTATATAGCCAGTCCTGTTCATTTTCTGGTCAATGGTTATGCCCAGGATGTTGGTATTGGGAGATTCAGCAATGGAAGTATTATAAAACACTTAGTATCTCTAGATACTAACTGCAATGGAAAAATAGCTGGAAAAACACCAAGGGTGAGTGGAGATAACAAAGTGTGGAGCTGGAGAAACACAGCAGGTCAGGCAGCATCAGAGGAACTGGAAAGTTGATGTTTCGGGTCAGGACCCTTCTTCAGAAAAATCTCAAGAATGAGTGGAGTCTGTGTCAGTTTGATGGACAAAAGCAGAGATCCAGGTGCCATGTATGCCAATACATTGAAGGGAAATAGACAATTAAACGGGTTTGCAAACTGCAGCTACATTTAAACCCTATTCCCGTCTTTGACCATTTTCAATGTGTGGTGAATGAACATGCTTAGTGTCCAAATGCTCGTCAAAGGCATTTGCACTATGCCATCGGTGCTCTGGTGTGTGCAATGCTGACAGAGTCTGGATGATTGATATAGGAATGGGAGGGGAAGGGGGTCAGAGTACAGCAGGCACTCCTTTTTTGACGTAATACATTGGGCAATCAGCCTGTACGGCACCTTCACAATTGGGTGCATTCACTATGACCATGGATCTGATCTAGACCTTGAGCAGACAATAGGCTGCTAACGGTGAAGTTCCAATGTTGGATTGGTCTTGTAGATGGTGGAGGGGGGATGAAGGAGGGCGATGGTGGAGAGCAGTGGAGGAGGACGAGGCAGGAACAATGTAGCCTGGATAGTGTGTGCTGCATCATCTTGGCATGCTGTGCTCTGCACAATTGGAGAAGGCAACGGGCTGGATGCTGAAGAACTGGGGGAAAGGGAGTAATCTTCCAAGGAGGAGGATGAAGGCACAGGGAAGTTGGAAGCTCTCCTTGTAAATGTCATTGCCCAGCTGGCATTGGGTGCTATAAGCCAGGCAGAACCTCAACGATACCTGCTTCTTGTAGATGGGTGCAGCAGATCATAATGGAATATTAAATCATCATTAGCCATCATATCCACATTTGATTTCCATTGCAGGAGTAATCTGCAGCCTGCATTTATTTCATTTCTGTCTGCTTTCTCTGGCTGTAAATAAAAGCTCATATTTGGAATTGTCCAACTATTTGCTGATATGTGATGTTCCCTTACTGGACAATGCTAAGATTTGGGTCTCCAGTGGAGATTGGAGACTGGGTAGCAGTGACTTACAGAGGGTGTTTAGATGGAAAGTAGCTAAGGACAAGTGAACTGCGTAGCCTGCTAGTTAAACAATGACTAGGGTGAGAGAATAGGGTTATAGATGCGAACGAGTGTCAGCCATGCCAGCTTTATGCAATAAGTGGCATGGCTTTGAGCCAGCTGTGCCATTATGTTGCCAGTGAGGGGCAATGCCAGTTGCCAATGCTTGTCTGGGTGCACAGACACTTTTTAAAAAATGGCACAGGTGCCAAGTATGCTAATCTTTCTACAGATATCTGCTGAGAGGCAAACTGTTCCCAGAACAGCACTTGGTACGATGGGGCTAGAATTGAAGAGAATGACACCATAGGGACGAGGTAGGTAGTTAATGAGGCGAGTTTGCTAAGGTACAGCGGGAGATCCCCCGCGTGCCCTTGTGGCAAATAATACGAAAAAAAATTCAACATAACTGACACTTTTCCAAAAAAGGTAAGATTTAGCCCACAGTTTCTCTCTCCATGGATGCTGCCTGATCTGCTGAGTTTCTCAAACACTTTTTGGTTTTATTCTCCCATCTACTCAATCAAACGTCTTCACTGATTTTGAAAATTTTGACCTAATCACCACTTAGTCTTCTAGATTCCAGCGAATACAAACTGTGGTTTGTCTAATCTCTCCTCGTAATTTAACCTTTAGAAGCTAGTGTTAATAAATAGAGTTCCTTCCAAAGACAGTACACACAGTCCCCAGGTTGTAAGCGGGTTCAGTTCTTGAGTCTATTGCAAGTCAGAACATAACGCTGGACAATAAAAGGTAGCCTTAAGTACAGGAAGTGTTCGTATGTCAGATCAACCTTAAAACACTCCTATATGTGACTGCATTCATAAGTTTGAGCGTTTGTAAGTCAGACATTTGTAAATCTGGGAGCCCCTGTGAATCCTTACTGAGGTGTGGCTTCCAGAACGGTTCACAGTATTTCAGGCATGGTCAAACCACGGTTTTATATACCTGGAGCATGATTTATTAAATGGTATATAGTAGAAGAACATACAAGAGTCAGAATTCTATTACCATTTTTTTGGTTATTTTCTATCTGTTCACAACATTATAATGATGTACATAGAATTCCTCTGTGTCTAGCACTTCCACATTTAGAAATGACCCTGTTATACACTTTTTAACCTTAAAATGGTGATGTTACATTTGCTTATATTGAAATCTATTTGCCAGATTTGGCTATTCATTCAATCTATTAATATGTCTGCAATATTATTTTCTCATGTGCACTGCTTACAATGCTGCCTATCTCGGTGTCATCAAAGTTGGAAATGTAACTTTCTAATACAAGACCTGTCATTAAAAGAAGTGAATAATTGAAGGCCGAATACAGATCCTGGTCTCACACATCATATCAGTATTCACTCCCACTAATCGCAGGACCTGTCATTATCCTGATTCATTGTATCTTACTGCTTAGTCAATTTCTTAACTAGGCCAATAATCATTTCAATTTCACAAGTTTCAATTTTTGCTAATTGACTATTATATGGAACTTTATCAAATGCTTTGTGGAAAACCATATAAGTAACATCCATTGATATACCCCTGTCTATGTTAGTCGTCTCTTCAAAAGCAAAAGAAACAGTAACAGCCAATTTATATTACAGAGCCACAGGGTCAATGGAAATCATTAATCTTTCACAGAATACCCTTATATATCTATGGATTGCCCAAACATGAAGAATCAAATCTCAGTCTGGAGAAGGCATACAGAACGTAACTGGAAAAAAAGCAGGCAACACAGCACACGTGAAACAATATTACAAAACCACTCACGTTGGTTTAGAAGCTTCAGCCTGATCAGTTTGTAGTTTCTCTCCTCCCTCCACTTCCATTGTACAATACACAATGCGGTTTGGTGCTAAAGACTTTAGCCCTTGCACTTCCATGATTACGACCTACAAAACAAAACAATTTAATATTACAACTTCAATTTTTCAAATCATTTTCTAAAATAATCTGTAGACATCCAAGCGAGATATTCCAAAGGTGAAGAGATAGGTGTAACCTCTGGACTGAGCACTGTGCACTCACAATTCTAGTAGAGAAAATTAACAACCTGTCTCACCCACAACCTTATAAAGACATCAGCCACTGCACAAGTATGACTCTTATTTCCTAAACTACCAGATTTGCGGCCTCTTGAGACTGCCAGTAAAGCCAGTTTTTGAGCAGCTTCATAGACTCATGCCCATTAGAACCTATTCAAAATTGTAAAAGGGTATTTTAGTCA
Source organism: Rhincodon typus (assembly GCF_021869965.1). NCBI lineage: Eukaryota > Metazoa > Chordata > Chondrichthyes > Orectolobiformes > Rhincodontidae > Rhincodon > Rhincodon typus. The sequence goes on from NC_063347.1 coordinate 33,990,102, forward strand.
AAACCTATGAGAGTCAGGATGGAAATTCTTTCATTCCTGTGTAAACAAAATCAACACACTGCATTATTCAACACCAAACTTCAACATTGCACTTACTAAACAAATGCAGCAATATTTCCATTATGTAAATCTTCAACTGGTTTCTTTTCCTGTTTGTCGTCATTTATTGTAATTCAATTTCTTTCAATCCAACGTAGCAGGGCCAAAGATAATTGCTTCAGTCTTCCCAAAAGCTAACTATAGGAAATTTCTGCCCGTCTAGGTAGTAAGTGCCAGGTAAGCAGTGTGACAAGTCAGAGAATGGAGGAATCAAGAGAGGTGAGTTAGAGCTGTATATTATCAGTATATATGTGAACACTAATGTTGTTCTCATCAGTGATGTTGTCAAAGGCAGGATGTAGATGGGAATGGAGCTAGCAGGCAAATGCAGTCCTATCTATTTGGATGATTGAAGAAAGGCATTGGAGGAGGTCATGGTCAACACTGTCCCAGGTTGAAGACAAATTTAGAAGGATAAGAAGGGATTCTATTATGGTCACCATCACCTGACTTTAATGAGGATTGTTTCAGTGTTTGAAAGTTTGGCCAAGTATGTGATGAAAATTGTGATAAAGATATCACATCTTAAAAGATCGATGTAGACCCATGTAAGTATATCTTGAGCCTTTAAACAAAGGGCACTTTGTTGCTATCGTATCCAGTGCATTTCGTTAGCAATGTGGGATTCGAAGGAACAGGGAGACTTCATGGAGTCATTCCACTACTTCTCTGCAGAACAACACCCGAGTTCTCCTTGTCTCTTTCCTTATAATATCTGTTGGTAAAGCTCGAGAGTACAAACCACTGGAAGTCGTCTTTACCACTATGTGAGAGCTTCTGAAGAACAGCTTTTTTGGAATCTACTCCACTGCCTGAAGCAAAAGCAATTCAGTCAACACAACTGCTCCAGAAAGACACCCCAGTGCATGAGCAGAACAACTTCACAGTCAAAAACTCGACGTGCAAAAACGAGTGACTTATGCTTTTATTCATGAGTTCAACAATATAATTGGCTATATCCTCAACCTGGTTGCAACAATTGGAGGAGTGGGACTTGAAAAGGAAACTGTTCATCCCCCAACCTCAGCCATAACTAGTGACTGAAAAATTTAGTGGAAACGTAGGCACAGCTTTGAGAGGTGGCAATACATTTGAAAATTTTTGAGAGGAAAGGGAGGTTGGATACGGAACAGTAGTTTCTGTGTACAAAAGGATCCTAGGAAAGGAGATGGTGGCATTGTGGTCATTCCACTGAACAAGGAATCCAGAACCCCAGGATAAACTCTGGGGACACAGGTTCAAATCATAACACAGCAACTGGTGGAATCTAAATTCAATTTATAAAATCTGAAATCAGTCTCAGTAATAGTGACCTTGAAACTATTAGAGAAGGAAATCTGCTGTACTTAGTTAGTCTGGCTTACACTCAGCACAACATTATTGACTCTTAATTACTTTTGGAAATACCTTCACAGGCCACTCAGTTCAATGGCTATTAAATGATAGATAACAAAATCTGGCCTTGACAGCAATATCCACATCTCATGAAAGAATGAAAAAAAGTTAACAACAATTTTAATTTCTCAGCCACAGGCTAATCAGCTATTCTATGGCAGACATAATTAGGCTGCAAGCAATATCATAAAATGGGAAAAGCAAGGAAAACATATTTGATGAATTACATTATTGTAGTTTTACAGCTGACAATACAAAGCTAATACTTGCTACCTTCTCACCTCAAGTGTAAAAGACAGTACAACGTCAGATTTGGACAGCTGGTTTTCATTTTCCTCCCCCATGTCAATGATGGAGGTATTATGACTGCGTTTCAGCTTCTGAAGCTTGAATTCTGAGCCTCCTTTCGAAACAGGCATACTCTCCAGATTTGCCATCAATAGATTTACAGATGACTTAAGTTCCTCAATAAACATGTTCTCCATTTCTTTTGAAACAAATTTTAGAAATTTGCGTTCCTGTGAAACAATGACAAAAATGTTATGCGATATAACTGCATTAAAGGGGATACTACTGAATTTACAAGGCATAATTGTCAGAAAAATTACCCCTACATATCATGGATTAAACTTCTAAACTGTAAAGATATCCCACCAATTTTGTCATTTTAAAGGAATCTCTATTGTCTGTGTTATCTTCCTATATCATACGACATTTACAAATCATTTCCCAGAAGAGGCAACTCAGCTCCATGCTTGACATTTATATCATTGCCCATTTTCACTGCAGATTAGCCTTTGCAAACCTTTAAGTTGAAAATTGAAGTTGCATGATTAAATGAAGATTTTTGAGTAATAAACATTAAAACACTAGTTAAAATTAAAAGTGTGTTAGCACAGCTAGCACATTCATAAAACCATTGCATGACCTCTTGTCTAAAATTAGTATGTCAGATGTGCGGAAAATAGAGCATGCAAAGCAACTCCATATTTACAGAGGCAATTCATTCCAATACAGAGAAAGATCTGGACATCATTCAGGATTAGGCTGATAAGTGGTAAGTAACCTCTGTGCCACTCAAGTGGCAGGGAATGACCACCTCCAACAAAAGAAAATTTAATCATCACCCCTTGACATTCAATGGCCCATCACTGAAATGCCCACTATCCACATCCTTGAGGGCTACGCAGAAACTAAATGGGATTAGCCATATATATACTGTAGCTACAAGAGCAGGTCAGAGACTGGGAATTCTGCACTCATTAACTCATCTCTTGACTCCCTAAAGCCTGTCTACCACCAACAAGGCATAAATCAGGATTATGATGGAATACTCCCACTTGTCTGGCTGATGGAGGTCCAAAAACACTGAAGAAGCTCAACACTACCCAACACAAAGTAGGATATTTGACTGGTATCCTATCCATCACTCACTCGAAACCACTATTAGGGTTACAGCCTAGTGATGAGAGAAGTACATTGTGAAAGTGTTTAAGCCAATTATAGAAGAATATCCACATTTGACAATGGGGAGAAGGACTGAACTTATAAATGAGAAAAAGGTAAGTGTTCTTTTGATACTTATTAAGTAGACTGTAAAGAAACATGAATTGTTATTACATTGGCTTTCCAAAATATATGTCAAATAAAGAAAAAATAGCAATCTTTGTAAATGTACATTACCCATATTTAGAACAGTGGTTTTAAAGAAAAGGCATTCCTAGAAATCACACATAATTTTCAGCATTATTTCAGGCCACATTGCCTGATAAAACAATTTTTCCGGTAGCAAGATGGAGTGGGAACAACGGAAATGAATTTTCAACCTCAGATTGATCGTCACCCAAATTTTTGTGGGCTCTGCAATTTACTTGCACAACCCACTTTTATAGTAGGTATGAGTTGCTTGGTGTTATGCATGCAATGTATTTGGCATTATGTTGGGCTCTAATAACACCATAGGTACAATCCAGCGTGCAATTATTAGGTAAGAGAAACACTTGAATGGAGAAAACAATGGGAAACAATAGACTCCCCAGCTTCCAAATACTTCAATAAAGGTGCAAGGCTTAAACCTATTCTTTTCGTATGGAGAGGATATGTCCTTACATATGACTACATGTTGCTTCTGGAAGTATAAATAAACTAGGTTATTCAACTGATAATCTAAAATTGGTTGTTGGTGTAGCTATTATTGCATTTAGGTTTATTCAGCAAATACTGCCCAATTGCAGAATCATATTTAACAACAGGCATTTTACTTTGAATTTTGCAAGCTTGGGCTGGTTGAATACAGTCTGTAATGATTTAGCAAATGGTTTAACAGATGTGTGTATGTGTATTCAAATTCTTCCATATTATGTTTAAAGGGGAATTTTTTTTGGAGGTCATGGTGTCCAGCCCTAGAGATACTGTGAGAACTGCATTACCTCCTCCCATGAAGTCATGAAGTATTACGTGCCAATCAGGCAGTTGAGTGGTTGATGATGTGCCTGTAACAGGATCAGGCACCCGAGCTGGGAAGACCCAACATCAGACAGAGACCAGCAAAGCTTTTACTCAGTGCTGCCTCCAGGTAAGTGGTGACTGCTGTAAGAAATACATACACCAGAGGCCTGAGACTACAGAGTGACTGAGGCCAAATAAGTGATAACAGGAGAATTGCAGGGTGGGGTTTTATGGGAGGGGGTGAGGGAGAGTGTAGAGGGTGGCAGCAAACACAGACTGGCAGCTTTCAGCATTTCCCTCCCTTTCTAATGCTAGGTCCCCAAATCAAGCACTGTGTGTTTGAAGAAGGGACATGCCCGACAGGTAATAAGCAATCTGCAGAATTTACGTGTCATGCTCTCTGTGTCTGCCCCTGCATTGATGCCAGCAGCAGCAAGCAGGGGCCCTTAAAGAGGCATTAAAAATCATTCACTTAAACATCTCAACTGGTGCTGGGTGGAAGGCCATTCAAAGGGTTTCCTGCCATGAATCCAGTGGGATGGACACAGGATGGTGGTGGGGTTCCTCCCATCTCCCTCGACTGCCCTCAAATGCCCTCCCCATCAGCTAAATAGATAGCATTAAGTACCACCTATAAAGGTCAAAACATGATATACACGTCATCATTTTAAAGACACAAAAGACGTGAATTTCCTCTCCTATAGCATTCAATGTTTGCTCAATCAGCACGTTACCCTTTCAAATATTAAAATTAGAACAAACAGAAAATGATGATGTGGAGGAACAGAGGTTAGGATTTCCTCAAAACTTGTACTTTTCAATCCTAGCTTTTAGCAGGACTTCCACGTGGATAAGTACACAGGGCATATTCAGTGATGCGATATCGATGAAATGGGAGCAAATCTGGCAAGGATGTACTTGGAAACTATATTATGTCTGTGTAAAGAGCAATTAATGCACTGACCAAAAAGAGTGTTTGAGTGAATGCCTTGTCAGCGATGGCTTGGCTGTGATGCTGATCTACCTGACCAAGTGCAGTGTATAATTAATGTGCAGTATAATTTCATCACTACTTCAATCATCAATAGCTTCTTCAGTAAGATCATATACAGTGTAGAATAACTGAGGAGAATAAAGTATAGGTTGGCTACATTACAATTTAATGACATGATAATGGCTTAAGATGACATTAGAGCACTTTATCAATATTATCTCATGCAAAAATACTTTAAAACCTTAAGGAATGGGAACAGGAGTAAGCCGTTTGGTCCCTTGAACCTGCTCCATCATTCAAAAGGATCATGACTGGTCTGACATGCCTTACATCCACTATCACGTCCTTTCCCTGTTATCGTTAATTTCCCCATTGATCAAAAATCTATCTCAGCCTGAAATATACTTAAGGATTCGGCTCCCATAGCTCTCTGTGATAAGGAGTTCCAAAGACTCTCAACTCTCCGAGAGAAGAAATTCCTCCTCATCTGAGTCTTAAATTAGTGCCTCTTTGTTCTGAAACTATCCTCTGGTCCTAGATCCTCCTAGATTCTCTCAGCATTTACCCTGTGAAACCCCTCAAGAATTCTATACATTTCAATGAGATCACCTGTTACTCTTGTAAACTCCAATAAGCAGAGTCCAAATGTGTTGATTCTTTGCTCCTAAGAGAATATCTCCAGACTAGGGATCATGTTAACCTTCACTGAACTGCCTCTAGTGAAATGATATCTTCCCTTAAATAAGGGGACCAAAACTACTCACTTTCCATCCTGTATTCACACTCAAGTGATGTTTTTTCTGCAGAAAATATTTCTGATAGTGGAAAATGCTGTGGTGTACAGGGTAGCTGGCAAGTTTCCTGGATTGAATCGCTTACTTTGATCTGAAGCAATACTAGGTTTTTTTTAATTGCATGCTTTGGGCAAATAGTATATCACATACCATTGTACCAAGTTAGAACAGCACTACAACAACTAACTATTATCCTTATATCTAAAGGATAGAAACATTAGATTGCCGTGTTAAAACTGAATTTTAATGTCAATTTTGAGGGGAAATATTTGTTTTTTTCCAAATTAGGCACAAACCATTTTTACTTGGGTTTCAAGTTGTGCTGAAGCAGGAAAAAGGAGAAAGAGTTTCAATGTTCTAGGTTACATTTTATCAGTTGGATTATGTAATGCATGTATTTATTTCTCCTGGATATCTCTGAAGCATCGTTATACTTGCAGTGCCATCACCAAAAATCACTCAAGAAATAATTGTTGCCAGTGTAGTTGGTAAGGTCTACTAAGTAGTATGACTTGAAGTACAAGCGATTATTTGCTCAGGATAATTATCAGTAGCAAAGTCACAGCTTTTAACTTTTGAGCTTTGCAGAAATCAGCAGAGACAATTTCCATTTATTTAAATAGATCAAGATTTGTTGAAGCTACAGTGTTTCACAAAAGTTCAACTTGGTAAGAAAATGAAATAGCTTACTTTTTCTTAAAAGAAAACATAAAATGAATAAATGGAAGAAAACAGTGTCTTCTTACTCACCCTAGCTATTTGATCTGCCATCTGAAGACGCCCATCCAGCTCCCTTCGGATTTGAGCTGCCTGCTCGTCTGGATTATCAAGCTGCGAATACAATGGAACAATGTTAAATTTGCTATTGATTCACTGTCATTGCTGTGAAAGAGAAGTAAATTAAGGACAGTGACCAAGTAGCATTTTTTTCACATTTTAAAAAGTGATTTTTAGGCAAAAATGGCATCCATGTTGTACGTGCACAACTGTGAGGTGAAACGCATCAAATGGCATATCGATAGAGACATTAATGTACATGGAATGAACATCCAACAGAAGTATGCAGCGCAGGTAGACTGTGACACCAAGCAGCATGTAACACTGCTCTAACTCTAGTGGGTCATTTGAGTTCAACGTACCAGCCAACACTTTCTGTGAAACTGGCACAGCTCTGCAAGCATTCAGCAGCAGGAAGAACACTCTAGTGTGTAACCGTCTGACAAACACACACAGCAAGTATACAATGAGTACAATCCTGACATACACAAGCTGATAGAGCCAGCTATCAGCATGCTGAAAGTACAACTCCAGTAGATGTACTGATATGGAGGGGCCCTAGAGAGCTTGGCAGAGAGGATCAAGTTTGAATTAGTTTGCTGCAGGCTATGCAACCTCTACACCAGGATAGGGCAGCTCTGGCCACTATCTAAGTAGCTGGTGAGCAACAGAAGGAATCTGAAGAAAATCTAGAAAGCCTCTAATTCCACATTCATCATCAATTCTCCACATACCTTCACTCTGTAATTAAACATCATAGCATCGGCTTGGCCACAATGCACAAAGTAAATGTCATAACCAAATAGATATTTCAAACCAAAGGTTAAAAGCAAAATCTTGCTTGTTTTTTTCACCATAGCACCATGGGTGACAATCATCCAGACAGAATGGGTAATATGCATCAACAGGCACACTGGCAGAGTGAAAGGACAAATATCTCCACGGAGCCACTGTCACTCCTCAAAGGTGATGCTCAGAAATCCTATTGTTGCGAAGTTGAGTAGAGTACTTGTAGATCGGGAGACAGGAAGTTAGAATTTCGTGTTTGTAAATGCTAAGAGGGAAAGTATTGCATGATTCCTTTAAAAGATGATGTGCTTATTCTATGTTTAGAGATTAAAGAAAATGCCTGTAGCAGCAGCTTGAAAGTTTGCAAATACACAGAGAGCACCTGAATCGAAACATTTGTATCAAAAAGCCGTACAGTTAACAAAACAAAACTGCTGCTTGGCCTGCTATCAAGACAAGTTTTAAATTTAGCCAATGAATTTGAACCAGGCACTTAAATACCAAAAACCAATTAAATTTAAATCTGATGGTTTCGACAACATAGGACCAGTCCTAGTGTAAGAAATTGACACGTCATCAAGGATACAAAAGAAGAGGGCAGTTGGACAAAGACAAGAGAGCTAACTGCCATCTGCCAGAGTTAACAGCTCTCAGCTCTCAAAAGAGAATCGCTGGCTCTCACAGTCTTCTCTAAGTCTTAGAGAGAACACCATCTAAAGAACAAAGTACCTATGGTACAACTAGTTAATATTCCTGACAAAAGAATTGACAGAGAAGCTGTTCCTGAAAAACATTTGATGGAGAAGGAACGGAACAGTCTGTAAGACATGTAACCTGACTGTAAGTTGGAGACAATGAGAACTACAGATACTGAAAGCCAGAGTCGATAGGTGTCATTGTTTCCTATCTACCAACCAGTTCTTTATCCACGTCAGTGTGCCAAGTCAATCCCATGCACTTTACTTCTGCATCCTAATCTCTTAGGTGGGACCTTGTTGAAAGCCTTCCAAAAATGTTGTATAATAAGCTTTCCATTGCACTAATCATTTTGTAGCACAAAACCATCAGCACTAAAAGTCTTTACATAAATACTCTGCAGCAGAAAACTCAGGGGAGCTGGCACTTTTGGGCACAAGCAGGTTGCAAACAGGACAGGGGCAAGAAAAGAAGTGTCTCACCATGTGTACAACCCTCCTCTAATCAATCCTCTATGATACGCTCAGGGTAGACATTGGAGCTGGTAACCAAGTGTGAGAAATCAAGTGGTGGTGCTGTATTCCTCATTAACCTCTTCATGGCACTCTCCACTAGCAGGTCTGGGTTCTTGGACTTCCTTTCCACCTATGAATATAGACACCTCCCTCCTTTCCATCTTCTTCAGCAAGACCTCCAATGCAGTGTCTGAAAATTTTGAAGCCTGCTTTCCCTTGTTGTGCCATTCCTCACACTCTTCTCAGGTCAGATTCTCTTCAAATACAATATCAGCCAAAATCCAGCTCCTTTTTAAGGGATGCAGACTAACTTTAAGTGGAGCTAGCCACTTATTTTGCCTGCTTGCTGACGTGTCCAGCCAATCAACAACGGCTGGTGCTAGCAGGATATAGAACAAACAAGCAGGTAGCACAACGTTGGTTGGCTCTCTGCATTATACACACCAAGCATGGGTTAATCACACACTGCTACGTCTGTTTTTGGAGGCGAATCAAGGTTAGCTCTCCACAACTCTTAATGGTCACTGTTGAATCCCATTTTGTACACCATGCAATTCTGCCTGCTATGACTAACCTGACCCTGGCTGCCCTAACATTACCAGCACATAAGTAGACAAAAAATGTTAAACAGGAATTTTATGGAACATTTCAAGGCTCAATCATTTTGCTCGTGACTCAATGCTTGAGAAGTAAGATATTATATACAGAATTTAGTAAAATCTATTGCAATATTTTACTTTGAATATGAATTCATAATGCAATGATATGTTCTCTTATATTTTTCATTACAAGTTCTGTTTTCTACATGGAAAGACTGTTTCCAGTTATTTCCTGACATATTAAAAAGCTGGGCACTGTTTTCTCCAAAGATAAAAATGTAATCTTGAAACAGCTGTGTTGTATTTGCCTCAGGCTTCAGTGCCAGACATTAAGCTATTACCAATTCAAAGGGCTTACTTTTCCCTTTATGAACATGTAGAGGAATCAGTATGACTCAGCTAATGCACAGGAAGGAAAGAAAATGGAGCACACACTTAGCTCCAGCTTATTTCAAGTCTGAGGCATTGAGACTTAGTGTAGAGTGCTGTCTCTCCCTGTGAGATCAAGCATAGAGAAGAATTGAATGAAATATTATGGGCTAGACTTGCTACTTTGGGTGCAATTAGTTATTACAGAGCAAACTGCACCAGTTTTGAGAAATGCTAGCCTTCCTTAATTTCTACTCAAAATTATTTAATTATCGTAGAATGCAATATCTAATTTAAACAAATGCAACTGAGTCGTGTATTTCAATTTTAACTTTGAAAAACATTCTTACATATATTTGAGTGATAACTTGGTGAAGTTGGATTTAAACGTATATATGACACAAAGCATTTTTTAATTAGTGTCAATCATGCTGGATGAAGGCCCTGCCAACAAGACTGGCCAAGGCAATGGGGCTGAACTACATGCATAAAACCGCAATGGAGTTAGTTGACCTCAATCACACTGCATCGCCCACAGGATGACATTTGAACATGTGTCAGAGAAGCAAACTTGTGGGTAGGTCTTTCACCCAGCGCGACACATTAAAAACAAGAGCAAAATATCAGAAAAACACAAGTTGCACTGGATGAAAATGCGCATACCATACCCTGATCTTTTGCCAGTCATGTCAATTCATGAAGAAAATAACAGAACTAAACAGAAATTCCATACCTGGAGTTTTCAAATTCTAAAATTTAATGTTTTTTACTCAAGAATGCACATTACATTGGTCAATCACCATTCACTATGGGCTACAGGTGGTTTAAAAACGATTCTCACCCACCCTTCACAGAACATTATTCTCACCATTTTCTGCTGAAGGCTTAATGAAAAAGCACCAATATCTGACATGTGTACATCAAACAAATATGCCCATTTTTGTTTTCGTCCTAATACTGAAATTATGTGTGCTTGTTTTCCATAATAATATTTCTCAAATATATCAAAGAGCAACCTTTTGAATTTTACAGATGTTAACAGTGATCTCTTCTTGAAAATGGATGAAACATTTGCAGCCACGTTTGCTGATGTGCTAGTCACTTGTGGGCAACTTGTTCGATTAAACCTACAACGTTCACAAGAAAACCTGTCAGCCTGGCTCTCCACGACCTGGTGTTTCTTCAGACCAGCTGCATTGATCAGAGGTAACAATGCTTAAAAGGGCAGCGGCCTTATTTCTCTCCACATACCCATTCCACTGCCAGGGCAAAGGACAGAAATTAAAGGTTCTGAAAAAGTGCCACAACAGACTCAAATTGTTAACTTTGTTCTCTCTCCACAGACGTTGCCAGACCCGCAGAATTTATCCAGCACTTTCTGGTTTTATGAGAGGAATTGCAGACCCGAGTGCTTCTCTGGGCCCAGGTACTCAGCATCCTATCCGATCCCAGTCCCACCCCTGACTCAAGTATAGTGAGCATCCCATAGCCCCATCCCTAAACCTGAGCACAGTAGTGTTGGCCCCGGGTTTAACAGCAGGCCCACTGGAACCCTGGTTACTGGGCACCAATGTACTCGCACTTGTCCCAGGTACTGCACTCCACCAGAAGATTTACACAAGTCAGTTCCCATCTAATTGTTAATAGTTGTTCAAGCAATGCTGGGGTGTTGGGTGGGCGGGGAGGGGTGTTCGTTCCTGAGCCATGCTTATGCCTTGGGACAGGAAATCCTGGACATACCATTCAAAGACAACTTTGGGTAGCAGGCCATATCTGAGGGAGAGGAAAATCTGTCCTTTGCCTTGTATGCAGCTGCACTGTGCTCGGTGACGTCACTTCACCATTCATTCTCTAATGCTACTAATAAATCACTTTTTTTTGATTTAATAATAAAAACCATCAGTGCAATACATCTGACGCTCATGAACAAGTATAAATGTTTGGATCATATTCAACTCAATCTCATCTTTACAGGGAATAACAGGAGTTAGGGGAAAAAAGCTTATGAATCAGAAAAAAAGCTGATAACTGCCTAAATCTGGAACCATTAATTTATGCAAACATGACTCAAACAAACTACACAGAGCAGCCAACCCACACAATAAGCTTCACATAACATTAGGAATTCATTAAATAAGCTATGCATACATGGTACTTCTATGATGAGTAATTGCTTTTGTTTTCTTTTCTGGTACACCAAGTAGCAATGATAGCAAGCTTACAAATTCCAATAAGTTAGATTCAGAACATTGATGAACAAAATATTGTAAGATAGAAGCAAGTTGGTGTATCATAAGGTTGAAGTGTAATACACTGCAAAGAACTCAAGCACATCAAACAGCCCACAATCTGACCTTCCAACCCTGTGTATGTTCACATCTTAAGTACAATGCCCTTTATTGACTTGAATATTTAAATAAGAGCAGCTTGCAGCCTTACTAATACATCCACTGGTCCTGGGCCATAGTAGCTTCCTAGAACAACCGATATTTACCACTGAGCACATCTATTTCATTGTAAAAATGAGCTTGTCTTTCTCTCAGCACCCTCCAATTATTGATTATGTTCCTCTGCAAAAAGAAAGTTATTTGCTCTTTTTAACCTAGAACTCAGAAGATCATAAGAAGATTGAATAAGGAGAAATTAGGCATTGTGCCCCCTTGAACATTCCTGCCATTCAACAACATTATGACTGTTCTGATCGTAGCCATATTTCCACTCTTCTATCTTCCATAACCTTTGACTCCACTGTTGATCAAAACTCAGTCTAATTTTGCTTTGAGTATATTAAAGGATCCAGCCTTCACTGTTCTAGGGAGATAATTCCAAAGACTGATGACCTTCTGTGAGAAAAAAAACCTCATCACCTTAAATTGGAGCCAACTTATTTTTAAACTGTGTCTCCTAGCTGTAGATCACTCCATGACAGGAAACATTCTCCCAGCATCTAATTTGTTAAGCTCCTTCAGAATCCTATTTGTTTAAATAAGATTACCTCTTCTAAACTGAGTGAAGGCCTAACTTGCTCAACCTTTCCTCCTAAGACCCTGGAAATGTCAAATGTACCTTCCATGAACAGCCTCAAATGCAAATATATTCATCCTGTGAAGGGATACAAAATATATTTTCATAGTTTCTTACACCGTGGCTCAGTGATCAGCACTGCTGCCTCACAGCACCAGAGACCTGGGTTCAATTCAGCCTCAGGTAACTGTCTGTGTGGAGTTTGCACCTTCTCCTTGTGTCTGCGTGGATTTCCATCAGGTGCTCCAGTTTCTTCCCACAGTCCAGCTTAGGTGGATTGGCCATGCTAAATTGCCCATAATGTCCAGGGATGTGAAGGTTAGGTTAGGTTAGCCATGGGAAATGCAAGGTGATAGGGTGGAAGGAATGGTGAGTCTGGGTGGGATGCTCTTCAGAGAGTCAATGTGGACTTGTTGGGCTGAATGGCCTGTTTTCACACTGTAGGGATTCTATATAATTTCCTTGCTTCCCATTCTTAATTCCAGATTCTCACTTTAAAGTAGAAATATTCACCTTTGCTACTCTTTTCCTATTTATGTACTTGTAGAAGTTCTGACTATCTGCTAGTTTTTTACTTTATCTTTACTGGTTTAAAAATTTTTTTCCAATGTTCTAGCCTCCAACCAATCTTTGCAGCATTGTATATTTTTCTAAATAATTTGATATCCTTAACTTTTTTAGTTAGCCAAAGATGGTGCATCTTTCTTGGAGTGTCTTTCTTTCTCTACTGAATGTATATTTTAGGAAAATGACTAAATATCTGCTTAACTGTTTCTCTGTCATCTTATGTTTAAAGTTATTAATTCAACCCATTTTAGCCAGATCTGTTTTCATTGCCATATAATTCTCTTAGTTTAAGTTTAAGGCACTAATTTCTGATTCAAATTTCTCTCACTCAAACTGGTTCTGAAATTGTACCAGATTATAATCACTCTTACCTAGAATATCCTTTATTTGGAACTCATTAATTATTCATATCTCTTTGTACAGTAACCGATATATATACAGTAACTGTCCAAAGATGTGCAGGTTAGGCAGATTGGCCATGCTAAATTGCCCATAATATACAGACTAGGTGAGTTAGCCATGGGAAATGCAGGGTTACAGGGATAGGTTAGGAGGGCTGGATACTCTTTGGAGGGTCAGTGTGGACTTGATGGACTGAATGGTCTGCTTCCACACTGTAGGGATTCAATGATTCTATGATATAAAATATCTTGTTTGCTGGTTGCTTCCAGAATGTTTGTTCTAAGAAGCTGTTCCCAACACACTCTTATGAACTCACTTTCTGCTAATTTTAAAAATTTGATTTGTCCAATCTATAAAGGTGATTAAAATTGCTTCTGACAAACCCTTATTACTTTGCAGCTCATACCCTACCCTACAGCTCACTAATTTATAATAAGTTAGCATTGGTGCATCTGTGGCCAACATATAGAAAGAGGGAAACAAGCTAGTGTTTCATAATGTGGAAGCACTTCAAACAACTCACTGGTATGCACATGCCCACAATCTGACCTTAAAACCTTGTGTGTGTTCACATCTCAAATACAGTTCTCTCATTGACTTAATATTTAACTAAGTTTAGCTTATAATCCTACCTATCCACTCATTGGTACTATCTAATGTAACTACTGTCGAGGGTCCTATAAACTGCTCCAGCGACTTCTTTCATTTGTTATCTATTATCATACCCAAACAGATACCACAGTTTGATCTGCCGAAACAAGAATATTTCTCCATACTGTCCCAATCCTTTGTTAACAGGGCTATTCCACCTTTTCTTCTTGTTCTTCCAAAATGTCAATTACCCTTGAATATTGAGGTTCCATCTGTTGTTACATTAAAACTATATCTCTATAATGGCTATCATCATGCTTACTTATTTCTATTTTTGCTGTTAACTTATGCATCTTTTTAGCTGAATGCACATAGCATTTGTAATGAGTCTTTAAATCTGTCTTTTGACAACTGGTGTAGTCCTATGTTTGTATGCTCTGTCCATTCTTGTCACACTCTGGTTATCATTACTTGTATCGCTACCCTGAAATATTGCCTCATCCTTTCTTTTTAACTTTCTAAATCTCCCCTCATATGGGCCTTAATCCCCACCCTCCACTTTAAAATCGTCATTTCCATATTCTGGGAGGGAAAGAAAATTGAAAAACCAGTTCTAAAATATGTCCTTGGAGACGAGGAAACTCTTCAAGTGTTCATAAACTTGATTTTTAATTTGCCCAGAATAATTATACCTAAATAGCTCTTAAATTTAAAATATTCTGTCTGAATGAATTGAATTGATTGAATTAGCTTTATTGTCACATGTACTCAAATGAGTAAGTAACAAGTTTATAAGTTGCCATTTAAAGCGCTATCTTAGGCACAAAGGTACCCAAGTACACTTCTTTAGCTACAAAGGTTAATTAGTGTAACAATGACATTCAGTTATTGTTAATAATTTGCACATATAGTTTGTCCAGTATCTCAAAGCACTTTATAGAGGTATATTGAAAGGACTGACCAAAATCTTGATCTAAAGAAGTTAGTTTTAAAGAAGGGCTTCAAAGAAGGAAAGGAATGTAGAGTGAGAGAGCATTCCAAAGCCTGTAGTCGTAGGTAGACAGAAATACAGCTTCCAAAAGTAGGGCAAAGAAAAGGTGATACAAGAGTCTGAGGTCTGCGAAATGTAGAATAATGTAGCATTTGCAGGGCAGGAGGAGGTTACTGACAGGTATGGAGCATGCCCATGAGAAATTCAAATATGAGGATTTGATTTTAAATTGGAGCTTTAGGTGGCCAATAAAATGACCATTTGGTGTCTTCTTCTCTTTAATAATTAAACATTTTTATGTACCTTTACATACAATATTAACAAAAACGACAAGAACTGTGATGCTTAAATATATTGTAAGCTTGTGCTAATTGTATACTTCAAATCACTTCCTAGAAACTGTATGTAAATTACTTAGTACTTTGTTTAATTATAAGGAAAAAATCCATACTCACTTTAAAGCTCATTTTCCCTTCTTTTTGATTTGGCACAAGTGATAGCTCACTATTGTCCAAGAAGCTCGATGAGTGGCTAACAGGACTCTGCAAATGCTACTGTGAATTCACTGGCAGTTAATTCTGAAGGCACCCGAGGTCATCAACTCATGGGGCAGTCTCGGGTATCCACCATGAGTATCACCTTCCCTCATTGTGGAATTGGGGCCTAATCAATTGTATGAAACTCCTGAAATCAGACAAGCTTGGGTGCAAAAGAGATACTTTCCTAATCAACTGTTCAGCAATTTAATAAACACCTCTGGAGCAGGTAGGACTTGAACACAGGCCTCCTCACTCAGAAAGTGGGACATTACAACTGCACAACAAGAGCCCCTTCAGGGTTTCAATCAATTAACTTTCCAAACTGAGTCACCAAGCTGCAGTCGTTAATGCACTCATCAGTTACATTGCTAAACATGTAGTGTCCCAATTGTTAGTCAATTACCTGGTCTTGTACAATGATGTAAACTATAGTGAGGTAACTGTTTTGTTCCCAGTCTGTGAAATATAAATCCAACATTGACAGGCTTTAATACAGCATGCATTTTTAGTTGTTTATACAACTACAACTTGTCACCTTGGCTCAAATTTTGATAGATGACCACATTAAGAAACATAATCTCAGTTGAAATCTTGTATATATTGACAAATAGCTAATTTGTTGCTCATTTATTTCTTGATCATTTCATGTATTCCTTGGTATTTCAACTTACAATACTCTACTGCATATTAAACTTGTGTGTTAAAGCCAGTCATTTTTCTTCATGTCATAGAATCACAGACTCATACAGCATGGAAACAGACCCTTCAGTCCAACCAACCAGACATCCCAATCTCATCTAGTCCCATTTTCCAGCATTTGGCCCATATCCCTCTAAACCCTTTCTATTCTCCAGATGCCTTTTAAATGTTGTAACGGTACCCGCCTCCACCATTTCCTCTGCCAGCACATTCAGTATATGCACCACCCTCTGCTTGGAAGTTACCCTTCAGGTCCTTTTTAAATTCTTTCTCGTCTCAGCTCAAACCTATGCCCTCTAGTTTTGGACTTCCATATCTAGGAAGAAGTGTCAAATCTCTATACATAGCTTGAAGCTTAGCGATATAGGTTTGATTAAGGATGAGTTATTATGTGAGGCCGATGGATCCAAATGTTTCAGTGTCATGCAAACTTTCAGACTTGCCATTCAATAGAAGTCAACTCAATGCAAAAGTTTTTTTTTGAATTAACACATTTAGAAAAAAAATAGCCTTCACTGCTTTCACAACATCATGTTCAATGACAGAACCAGCGTTTAGCCAGGAAGTAGATGAGCTGAAAATTTGAAAATTACTTCCAATACAGTTTTCTCATTCGCCAGGAACGTCACTCACAAACATTGACGTACAGCACATTTAGGTCTTTTCTCCAACTTCTCACCAGACATCAGCTGAGGAGGAAGAAACCAGAGGAATTCAGAGGATGAAGGATAGTATACAGAATGGGGGACAAAATCACAACAAGTAACAAAGCACATTGTTTTAAAAACATCCAGAAATTCAATACGATTATCATGTGTCATTGACATTGCCAAGGCAACTACTGGGAAGAAGCTTAGTGTTTTTCTGCACAGAAGGATACCATTCATACACACAAGTACAGGATGACAGAGGCAGGGACAATACAATAGTTTGTCTCCCTCTAATTCTTGTCAAGGAATGAATGGTGCAAAGTACTGAAGACAAGGGATGGTTGTATGCTGGTACTATCTGCTGCATGGATAGGCTACTGAAGTTCATGTGGGGACCCTGTAGATGCCTGTAGTTTCAACCACAGTTCTGAAATTCCTCTTCAGGCCTTCTAACATCTGATATCTCAGCTTCTGCAAAGAAAGCAGTTTATTCTTCCTCTCTTGGTGAGGCCCCTGAAGTCCGGGAGTTCTGGCTTTCCAAGACCGTTCTTAACTCACTCTCTAACCTAGACAGGATACTAATCTCTGTGTTGTTGTTCGAGCATGAAGAAGAGCATGATTGTGCGTCCTCAGAACAATTTTCCTTCCCTGACGTGTTTCTTCCACAGCTAAAATTTTCTGAGAAGGGCCTGGAGAATAGAAAAAAGGGACAAAATTTGGCATTGTACTAAGAATTTGGACAGTAGCAGATATTTAGCATCACACTACTGTTAGATTGAATGGCCTGATTTTTGTTTCTTCTTAGAGTCATGCAGGGGAATGCAGACAAACTATTCAGATAACCATGGCCTCAGAATCTCCTATCCTCACTGCTTTAGAACAGCCTCTGAATTTCAACTGAAAGAGGTGGATGACGATGGCTGGTCATCTCGTTCTTATCTCTCTCCCTTTTTGTGTTGTGCACATTTTGTTCTACGGAAAGATAGTGCAAGAGTTAGTGATCATTTCTAGAGAGTACAGTGCACATGTGGGGCTTTTCCGATTGTTATGTGGATGCTGTGAGAAAGAGTCAAGATGTCGGGCAAATATATCTGGAATGTCATGTGAGAAATGAACCAGCAACCCTTTGAAAATCCCAGGTATTAGTTTCTCCTTAAAGTATATCTAATTAAAGATATATTTTATTATATTAAATCAAATTTAAATTTGAAACGAACAGACAGTAAAAAGAAACTAATGAACCAGATAAAAGCACCATTGAGTGACCGAGTATCATCTCTGCCTTCTAAATCTATTTAGTCACAAAGCCCAACCACCATCTGGCAAGAGCTTTTAGCGTGGTGATTTATGCTGATAAAATGAACTAATACTTTCAAGTTCATAGCTACTAATCTTATTGTTATGCATGTCATAGACAATTTGCTATATATTTATTGTCACACATTTATTTGCCTTCTCAAAAATGTCTTACTGTAATATAATTGCACTAAATTTTCAGCAGTATAATGAGAAAATTTCTAAGTTCAACATGAAGTACCTCAGAGTAATTGCAATTTTTTTCCACTTTCAATCAACTTATGACAGACCTCCAGAACAATGACCTTCTAGCCCAGAGGTATGGACACTACCGCTGTGCCACAGGCCCCCATTTTTAACTTCTGTTCAATTCAAGTTCCACCATTTGCCATGTTGAGATTGAAACGTGGGTCCACAGAACACTACCTGAGTTTCTGGAATACTCATATAAAACAGAAACAGAACAGTCCTGCAGAAGAGATAGCAGGAACTGCAGATGCTGGAGAATCCGAGACAACAAGGTGCAGAGCTGGATGAACACAGCAGACCAAGCAGCATTCTGCTCCTATGATGCTGCTTGGCCTGCTGTGTTCATCCAGCTCTGCACCTTGTAGTCCTGCAGAAGAGTTGCATCAGACTCAATGTCCACTCCGTTTCTCCTATTCTTTCTGTTTTTATTTAAAGATTTCCAATATCAAAAGATACTTTGCTTTTATTTTTCTGGATTACTAGGCCATCTACAATCTACACCTCCTAACCATTATCTCCCCTAAAAAAGCGCAATGCTAATCTGCAAAGCTATTACACATCTCTGCTGCAAACCTAAGCCTCCTGGCACAGAGATTGGTACATTACCACTGTACCACATGAGTCCACTACCAGTCATTAAATTTTAGAATAACGACTCTCTCCAGCTTAGACTGATGTTTTTCAATGAGATCTTACAACATCTCCTGAACACTGTTCTACCAAAACATCCAGGAAATTCATAGTTCCAATCTGTGAGGTTTTCAGAGCTATTTTTGGCAAAAGGTGAAAACAAGCATTGAATTGGTGTTGTACTAATGTAACACATCTGTTTGAGAGGCAAGATTTAGAATGCAAATTTGGTCCTAATTGCTGATTATCATCATTTGAATATGCCTGCAAATGCTAACCAGACACCTGCAGATTTAGCCCTCAAGTGCGATTATGTACTTGTAACTTTTCATGTAAATTGTATAATGTGGGGGTTCACTCACCAACTTTCAGTGAAGATGTGGAGTTTGCTGGCTGATACAGCAGATATTTCAGAGCGACTCTGGGCTGAGTCATGGAGCAGACATTCTCAGATGAGGCACTGGAGATCCTGGTGAATGAGGGAGGTCCTGAACTTGTCCAGCTACTGCCCCTTTCTCCTGTCTGCTCTGCCTGCTCTATGTTTAAGTGAGTGAGTTTGTTTTCTTTTGCTAATTGAAACTTGGGTTTAGACTTCGGCAAGCTGACCACACACTCTACCGTGTAAGCTCAATAGCCAACGAGCTGACTGCACTCAATCAGTTCTGAGAAACAGACCAGCTCAGCATAAGTTACGGAGCTTTTAGTGCAGATGAAATCACATGCATATCTCTGGAGAAAGTTTTTCTTTGCATTTGCTTTTGTTCTTCCACCTTCTTCCCTGTTGGAATTGGTTTTCTCCATAAGAGGGAAAGGAGCTGGGAGATAGGCCACAGCAGTCCCACAACATGCCATATCAGGTAAGTATTTATGCTGTTTGTAGCACCTAGATTTTGTCTTCATTTTGGGTTAATAGTTTGTAAGGGTGATAGCGCAGAGGACTAGAAAGAAGGGCCCTTGAGTCATTAATATCATGTGATTTTCAGGGCAATCTAAGGGCTTAATTTAGAGGGGTCTATCATGGAAGGAAAGCTCACAGCCATGGTGTGGTCCACCTGCTCCATGTGAGAAGCCAGACACAATTTAAGTGCCTGGGACCAGAACGTATGCAGCAAGTGCTTCCAGATGCACACTGCTGGCTAGATACCAGTGTTGTATCAGTACTGGAAGACCTTGGCTAGGACAGCAGCAAATTCTGGAGCACAAGCCTTCAGTACTATTGCCAGAATGTTGTCAGGGCCCATGGCCTTTGCAGCATTCAGGGTCTCCACCAGTTTCTTGATATCACATGGAGTGAATCATATTGGCTGAAGACCAATATCAGTAATGCTGCGGACCACGGGAGGAGGCCAAGATGGACCATCCGTTTGGCATTTCTGGTTGAAGATTGCTATGAATGTTTCAGCTTTATATTTTCACTGATGTGCTGGGCTCTCCCATCACTGAGGACGGGCAGCTACGTCCTTTAGGACTCAATCAGCTCAAATCAGTAGTGCTGCTACTGAGCCACTCCTAATTATGGATATTAAAATCCCCCACCCAGAGTACATTTAGCATTCTTGCCATACTCAGTGCTTTCTCCAAGAGTCATTCAGCTTGGAAGAGTACAGATTCAACTGGGAGACAACTCTCCCAATTTTGACACTAGCCTGCAGATGCTGGTAAGGAGGACTTTGCAGAGTCAACAGGGCTGTTTTTGCTGTTGTCTTTTCTGGTGCCTAGGTTGATGCCAGATGGTCCGTCCAGTTTTGTTTTATTATTAAAACTTCATGGTGATTGGTACAACTGAGTGGCTTGTTAGGCCATTTCAGAGGGCAGAGAGTCAACCACATGGCTGTGGGCCTGGAGTCACATGTAAGGCCAGACCAAGTGAGGACGGCAGATTTCCTTCTCTGAAGGACATTAGTGAGCTAGATGGGTTTTTCTGGCAATTGGCGATGATTCCATGGTCATCAGTAGATTTTTTAATTCAAATTTTTTTTTGTTGAATTCAAATTCCACCATCTGCCAGTCGAGCAATAATACCACTCAGCCATTGCCTCCTCATCCCCTCCTTCCATTAATCCCGCAGTTCAAGGGGTCTCCTCAGCCAGACATCAATCACCTTTTTTGCTGATCCTCTCTATCAAGTGTCCAGTAAGGTATGTTCTGAAAGAATTCAAAATAAAGAAGGATGTGACCCTTTAGAGAGGGCCCAAATAAGTCAAGAACGGTTCCAATATTGATGGACTTTAGTTCTGTGCAAAGCTTGTTGAAGCAGAGACTCTACTTTTTAAAGATGAGACACTGAAAGGAGATTTAAAAGAAGGTTTTGAAATCATGAGGGGTTTAGACTAAGTAGATGGAGACAAACTGTTCTTACTGCCATTTTGATCAAGAAGCAGAAGGCACCAATACAAGGTGAATGGCAAAAGGAAGGAAAATCAAGTTTACATATTGAGTGATTAGAATCTGGGGGAATGCAGTACCTCAGAATGTGCTACAGGCAGATTCAAATGTGGCTTTCAAAAGGAGATTGCATAAGTAACCAGATAGAAAGATACTGCAGGTAGCAGGGAATGGACTGAGGTGTGGAGCTAGCTTGGTGAATGGAAACAAAGAAGACCGCTTTTGTGGAGAGTTGGCATGGACAAATGCATAAAACCAATGATTTTGTATATTAGATGAACATGAAGATAAATGTGGTCTTCTTCAGGTAATACTTGTACGGTCTATCAATCACTGCACAAACCTAAATTAGGAAATTAAGCACTATACTCAATCACTATGGCTGTGCACACAACAAATAAATTATTCCTTGAATGTTTAAGTGCAGACAGATATAGCATTGAAAGAAAAGATAACAGCATTCTGCGCATATAAGTCGAGATTTATAAAAAGTAATGACAAATTTGCTCAAAACATTGGTTAGGTCACACTTACAATGCTACATATAGAATAAGGTTCTACATTATAGAAAAAAACATTAATGCCAAAGAAGCTGTATATGATGAAGTCACAACTGCAGGGAAGGTAAAACATACAAAAATAAACTGCGAATGGTGTGAAATACTGGGGCTAGTATGACTAGAACAGCTTTAACTGAGGCTATTACAATTATCAAAGTCATTGTAGGGCAGGTAAGGAATGATCATTTCACTTCATAAAAACTTGATGATAAATTTAAAACTTTCACGGAGAGTGTGAGGGGAAAGGACAACATTTTATGGAGCCAAAAGGTCATTGCATTTTTAAAAGAGAAAATTGGATAAATATCTAAAGCAAAAGAAGATACCGGTAGTTCTGCTATAATGCGTGTTTCATTAACGTAAATTGGCTGTAACACGATTGATGAATCTGCTGTACAGACACGGCAATTTCCCTATAACATAATTTTTTATGGTGATTTTCTATAGCGTGAGGCCACACAAGAATGCAACTATGACTTTATAGGAGAACTACCTGTAGAGGCTAATGGGGATAGGGCAAGGCAGCAAAGTCAATATAGGGTTTCTCAGGTAAAGAGCCATTTCAGTTGCACTATGCTGAACAGTTGCCTTCAGTATAAATATTGAAAATGCTTTGTCCAGGTACATGTGGAAGGTTCTATCAATGCAAGGTATGTGTTAGTGATGACAGTGACCAAATGGCCCAATTTGAATGCTGCACTTACACAATAAGCTTACACAACAGATTGATTGATGCAATATTTGCAAGAAATACTGAACAAAGAACAAGGAACAAGAACAAAGAACAATACAGCACAGGAAGAGATTCTTTGGCCCTCCAAGCCTACACTGACACATTTTGCCCTTCCGCTCTAAAACTGTCTTCACTTCCAGGATCCGACTCTGTCTATTCCATTCTTATTCATTTTTCTGAGCAGGTGTTTCTTGAATGCTGCTTTGTGTTTGCTTCCACCACCTCCTCTGGCAGCGCGTTTCAGGCACTCACCATTCAATGTGTGAAACACATGTCTTGCACATCTCTTAAACTTCTGCCCTCGCACCTTGAACCTGTGCCCCCTAGAAAGTGACCCCTCTACCCTGAGAAAAAGCCCCAAACTTCCCACTCTATCCATGCCATTTACAATTGTATAAACTTGTATCTGGTCACCCCCTCAAACTCCTGCAATCCAGCGAACACAAACCCAATCTATCCAAACTTTCTTCATAGCTAAAATCCCCCATAACAGGCAACATCTTGGTAAACCCTTTCTATACCATCTCCAAAGCATCCACATCATTCTGGTAATGCGGTGACTAGAACTGTATGCAATATTCCAAGTGTGGCCTAACTAAAGTTCTATAAAGCTGCAGTATAACTATAATTTGCCTATCCTTATACTCAACGCCCCTTCCAATGATGGCAAGCATGCCATAGGCCTTTTTTACTACCTTATCTACCTGCGCTGCCACCTTCACACCCAGATCCCTCTGCATGTCAATACTCCTAAGTATTCTGCCATTCACTGTATAATTTCCACCCATACTTGTCCTTCCAAAATGCATCATGTCACATTTGGCCAGATTAAACTCCATTTGCCATTTTAAGGACACCATTGCCTATAGTAAGTCTGCCCTTAACAAGAGTTTTTCACAATGAGGTGGCTAAGAAAATAATGGTTTTGATAAAGAAAAAAGAAAATTTTACTTTGCATTTTGTAGGGTTGTCATCCAGATTTAGTCAGCTGATGACAATACAAAGTAAATATACAAAATAGTTGTAGATAAGTTAATTGAAAAGTGAACATGTGGCAAAATTTCTCAGCGATCATGGGGAGAGTTTGCTCACGATGAATTTAGAAATCTGTGTGAACATTTGAACATAAGCATTTGAACATGGCAGCAGAAAGCCCTTTTAGCAATGCAGTGTATGAATGGAACCATGCATTATTAGACAAAATGGTTTATAACATCTTGGAGATCAACAAAACCAAGTCTGCATGAGGATATAGTTCATGTCAGATGGTTTTTCAGTAAAATTCTAAAGTTTCATCATAATTAGTGACCAGTGAATGCAAACAGAAAGGTTTTTATTAAAGCCTTAAATAAAATATAAGCACATTAGAAACCAGTTTCAGTCAGGGAGACATGATTTATCATAAAAAAAGAAGCCTTAAAAGAGTGGAGATGCTCAGAAAAGGTTATTGGTAAAGAGAGAAAAATAATAAATGTACAGCATTTAGGGAATAAGAACATTTAGGTACATTATTCAGGGTTGCTTGGTATGGATTGCAAATTTGCAGATTCTAATGGAGTTATAGAAAATAATGAGGGACGAGGTACTTCTCATAACCATACATTACACAGCTATGTGAGTCAAACTATTGCAATTGACTTGGTCTTATGATGGATAAAGACCTGATGATCAACATGAGGCCATCAGCCCCAAAGGACAGCTGCCAAAAGTGGATAGTGAGTCAAACATTTACCAGAAGAGGTTAGTCATTTGAGTAGTAAGACCAAAAGATGTCAGAGCAAAAATGATCCATTGAGGTCATTGAGTCTGCTCCACCATTCAATATGATCACAATTGATCGGTAAACATTCAACACCATTTTCCTGCCTTTTCTCCATTTTCCTTGATTCATTTACTGATTAAAGGTCTGTCTATCCTTGAATATACTTGAAAACTAGGCCTTGACAGGCCTCTGCAGTAAAGACCTTCACAGATTCACTATCCTACCAGAGAAGAAATTTGTTTTATATGGCTAACGGGCTCCATGTCTACCAACATCCCCGTATCACAGGCCATTCCTGAAGTCCCACTCTGGGGTCACCACAGTCACCACTGTTCCCTCACCAGGAGCACCACACCAGGCCTACCACGTTGCCGCCAATGTAACCACCTCATCCATCAATCCACCAGGAGTACTGACTAGGGTCTACTGCACTGTGGCAGCTGACCAATGCCGGCTGTCTTCTCTACCAACTGCAGAGGTCGCCATGCCGTGGCTGTCATCTTGAAAACCAGTGCTGCCATCACCACGTTGAGTCCTGCGCTGGGCCCACCAACGTCAAAGTTGCCACAGTCCAGCCCATCTCTCCCCACTGGGGCCCACACTCGCTGCCGTCGTGAGCTCCCTGAGGGCTCATTCTCCCCGAACACCTAACTCCTGCTGCCACTGATGCACATGCTCAGGAGGCCCACTCTCGCCCTGCCAAAGACACTGAAAAGACCTTCAAAAGAGAAGTGGCAGGAGGCACAGAATACTGCAAAGGTTATGGGCCCTGGCAATATTCTGACAATAGCAATGTACACTTGGATTCCAGAACTTGTCACACCCCTCATCAAACTATTCTAGTCCAGCTACAACACCCAACAATGCGGAAAATTGCCCAGGTATGCCCTGTACACAAAAAGCAGGACAAATCCAACCCAGCCAATTACCACCCAGCTGTCTTCTCTTCATCATCAGTAAAGTGACAGAAGGTCTCATCAGCAGTGCTATCAAGCAGCACCTGCTCAGTGACGTCCAGTTTGGGTTCCATCAGGACCACACAGCTCTGAACTTCATTAGTGCCTTGGTTCAAATATGGACAAAAAAAACTGAACTCTACAGTTGAGGTGTGAATGACTGCCCCTGAATCAAAGCTGCACTTGACCAAGTATGGCATCAAGGAGCCTTGCAAAACTAGAATCAATCGAAGTTGATAGTAAAACTCTCTGCTGTTTGGAGTTACACCTGGCAGATAAGGAAATGACTGTGGTTGTTGGAGGTCAGTCATCTCAGCTCTAGAACATCCTCAAGATTGTGTCCTAAGCAAAACCATCTTCAGTTGTTCATTAATGACGTTCCCTTGATCATAACGTCAAAATGCGGGTGTTCGCTGATAATTGCATAATGTTCAGCGCTATTTACAACTCCTCAGATACTGAAGCAGTTCATGTTCAAATGCAACAAGATCTGGACAATATCCAGCCCGGGCTGAGAAGTAACATTTACCCCATACATAGGCCAGGCAACGACCATCTCCATGGAAAGAGAAGTTAACCACCTTTTGTTGACAATCAATGATGCCACCATGACAGAATCCCTATCCACAAACAGTTGACATCAACTGGTAACTGAATTGGACCAGTAATATATATTGAGGGCTACAAGAGCAGGACAGAGGCGAGGCAGTAACAGGTAATTTACCTCCTGATTCCCAAATTCTGCCCACCATCTACAAGGTAGAACTCCGAAGTCTGAAGGAATATTCCCCATTTGCTTGGAAGGGTGCAACACCAACAACACTCAAGAAGCTTGACAATATCCAGGTTAAAACAGTCCATTTATTTGGAATCACATCCACAAACTTCATTCCCCCACCGCTGACTCTCAGGGTTAGCAGTGTTTACCACCTACAAGGTGCACTGCATATGTTCTCCAAGGCTCCTCAGACAGCACCTTTCAAACCCATGACTACTTCCATCTAAAAGGACAAGGGAAACAGATACATGGGAACACCATGACCTGCAAGTTCCCTTCCAAGCCACTCACCAGTCTGACTTGGAAATATATTATGTTTGTTTGTTTGTACCACCAGGTCAAAATCCTGGAATTCCCTCCCTAGCACAACTGTGATCTACTTTCTCCAAATAGACTGGGGTGGCTGAAGGAGGCAGTTCACCACCCACCTCCTCGAGGGCAACTAGAGATGGACAATAAATACTAGCCCAGTTATGAACGTCCACATCTTGTGAATGAATGAAGAAAAATATATATTTCCAGATCCACATCATGGTGGTTGACTCTTATGCTTCTGAAGTAGCATAAAAGCCATAATGTTTTTATAGAATTTCACAGAATCCCTACACTGTGGAAGCAGGCCCTTCGGCCCAACAAGTCCACACTGACCCTCAGAACAGAGGTTTAAATAGTAGGCCCACTTATACTTTCTCAGAACAACAAAATATGAGTAATAAATGCTGGCCTTGCCAGTGATGCCCACGTCTTGTGAAACAATTGTATGAGAGTTGAGATACACAAAGCTACAGATGAACATGTACATATGTCCTGATGCAGTAGCATACAAATTAATAGGAATAAAAGTTTCAAAAATAAATCAAGATTGTATATCCAGTTCTGTCGAAGCAATAAATATCCAGAGGCTTGATTAATGAGGGTGCCAAGGGCACAGAAAACTAGTGCCAACCAAGCTGGTCGAGATCTAAAGGATATAACTGCTAAATTGCATCTCAGCAAGTGATGAGGAAACCAATAATAGGAATCCGCCTGCTTGATCTTATTCACACCAGTCTCTCTGTCACAGATGCATCTGTCCAT
Source organism: Rhincodon typus (assembly GCF_021869965.1). Taxonomy (NCBI): domain Eukaryota; kingdom Metazoa; phylum Chordata; class Chondrichthyes; order Orectolobiformes; family Rhincodontidae; genus Rhincodon; species Rhincodon typus. The sequence goes on from NC_063347.1 coordinate 34,017,466, forward strand.
CACAGTATTGGTCACGGTAGAATCATCACAGAATCCCAACAGTGCTAGATAGAGGCCATCAACACTTGAAAAAGCATCCTGCCCAGATCCGCACCCCCACTCTATCCCATAACTCCACATTTACTATGGTTAATCCACCTGGCCTATACATCCTGAACACAGAGTAACCAGTATATAGTCCCTGTCAACACAGTCCTCCAACGTTGCAGGGAGGATACTCTGAAATCGTATTGTGTGGCACTACCACTGTGCCAAATAGGATAGATTTTGAACCGATCAAGCAACTCAACGTGAGGTATCCATTGGGTGTCATGAGACATCAGAAGTAGAAATGTATTCAACCACGATCTGTAAGCTCATGATTTTTCTGCATCCTCCACTCTATCAAGCATGAGATGCAGGAGGGTATGCCAGAAGCACACAAACATGGAGATCAAAATCAGGAATAAACCATTCAGCCCCCTAAGCCTGCTCCACCATTCAGTAAGATTATGGCTGGTCAGATTGTCTGATCCCTGTAGTTTCCTAGACTTAAAGATGGCAGCAACCTTCATAATGAGCATCAGCTCATACAATGTAGAGAGCTGGCATGTCCACACATCATGGTAGGCAGCAGTTCAGATTTGATTTGACTGCTCCTACAACAGTGAGCAGCGGTGAGAGATCTTCAGGCTCAGCTTGAAGCTGGCCTGCTTATGCAGCTGGGGAAGAGCAGAAGAATTAGAGAAGCTACCATGGTGACAATCTTCAATAAAGGAAGAACACTCCAGTGAATGGTAAGAGCATTTCAGACTTTATAAGTGATGCACTGCAACAGGACAGTTAGCAAATGTCTGGAGAAGGACATCAGATCCTCTATGAATAAAGCTCAACATGCCTTGTCGATCTTGGTTACCTTTAAATTTTTGCAGTAATTCAAGCTGGGAAAGTGAGAAGTTAAGAGGTTAGAGTTTAGACAGATTGTTGCTGGCATTGGGAAACACAAGGGCATCAAAAGAAAAATTAATCCACAATTGCAGATCTGAGGAAATCACAAAGCCAGTAAATAAAGCAATAACTTCAGGCAGATTAACAGCACAAGCAAATCTGGTTTAATGGGGCAGAAATTTTGGGAGACCGTATTCAGGCCAATGGAAAGGCTGGTGATCCTTCATAAGCGTTCTAATAAAGACCAGAATAATTTATTTAAGCCACAAAGAATGTCAATTCTTCAGTCAAACAGTGATTAATGCAGAAATCATCTATTAAAACTGAGAACAGTGGGATTCCTATAATGAAGCCATGATAAAGACAGAATCTTAAGTTTTACCTATGAAGGGCAGAAACCTCCATTTTAGCTCCAAGAAGGCAAAAATCCTTCACTTGAGTCACAAAACACAAGTTAACCCTTCAGTACAACAATGCAGAGCAGCAAAACAGCCATAACTACAAAAAAAGTATTTTTAAGCATTCAAAACATATAATCACATTAAGAAGTCTTAGCATCAGAAATGATATTGCCACGAAGATGGACCAAACAAATATAGAACTGTCACCTTGCAGAAAACAATTTCCGAGGTTCAGAATATCTTCTAGCTTAGATATTAAATTAGAATCTGAACAATTCATTTGTATGCACAATTGGGAGTATAGCTAATGATATTATAGCATGCCAAGGGGGAAGAAAGCAACACGTACTTTTGAAGCAGTACTGAAAACTGTCAATAATTATTTCAACCTCAAAACCAATAAAACTTATGAAAGAGCAAGGTTTAATAATGTTCAGTATCCAAGGGAATCCATACATGATTTCATTAACGCTCAACAGATTAGTGGAGAAATGCAACTAATGTGACTTCAAGTTCATTACAGGCAGAATTGTTGTCAGATTTGCTGCCGAGTCTTTCTCAGGTTTATTGTAGTCCAAAGACAACCTGACTCTAGATAAAGCTATTCAGATGGCAACTCAAATGGAAGTCCAGAAGAAACACAGGTGAATCCTAAGAGGAGAAGATCAACCTTTGTATAAGAGATCAGAAAAGACCATTCAATTCTTAATTGCAAAATCGCAAATAGCACACATGAGAAACCAGTACAATGAGTAGGACAGGCACCAGACACCAAAGGTCTTTGGCAATGCTGTGGAGTAAATAAACCTCATAGGCACGGACAGTGCCCAGCTGTTAAAAGTGAATGATTTATTTGTAAAATGGTTGGTCACTTTCAGGAAATCTGCAGAAGTGAAATAGTTTCAGAAAAGCAAGAAATCAAAAGACAACTCACACAAACAGGTTAATGATGCTGAACTGTCTACAAAAGAAGAAAACCTAAAAGCAATTCAAGGAGAAGTAGTTGGTCCAGGCCTTACTTTCTGACAAGCTGATATTTACATCTATGATCAGATCACGAAAATCTAGCGAAACACTGACACGAGTATCGGTATATAATTCCTATTCTGTAAGGAGAAATGGCTGACAACTTCACCACAACTAGAGTTTTCAATAATCTGAATTTGCCTTATTTTGTTTTGCTACAGTTTAACTCCTTCTTCCATTTGAAGAAGGTAGAGAACCAGAGATGCCATCCTACTCGACAGTGAGAATTCTTGATTGTAAAGTAAGTATAGACTTTCCACTATTTGGAATCCCCATGTTAAAGAGTTGCTTTTAAAATGATTTTAATCATTAGTGCTCTGCCTCCTGGACTGTGTAGTTTCTTCTGCAGACAGGGTTTGTTAACCATGGCTCACTATTTGATAATCCAATAGAAAGATGCCTGTGATAAGCTGAGGTTCTGAACTGGCAACTGCAGAGTAGCTGAATTTATGGCACTTGTTATCTAACAGTGCTGACCAGTCAGAGAGGTGTTGGGTCATACTAGTGCAGTGTGGTTACACTGGTAAGAAAGTTAGAGGCACTGTCCATTGAAGACAAAGGTGAACTTGATGCAGCAAGTGGAAACCTGTGCTGCAAAGCAAAATGTGGACATCATTAAGGAGTAGGAGATTCCACCATCGGGTTTGTCAAACGTTCTGAAGCACAAGGTCATTATCTTGGAACAGTTCAGCAAGCAGATATTCTCTCCAGCAAGGAAGACAGTGGGAACAGCTACCTATCTCAATGTCTACAAAGCATTTCTAATGTGGTTCACATCAGCTCGAATAGAGAATGTTCCCATTTCCAGTCTAAGAGGCGGAATTACAGGGAGTTCACCTGCAGTGATAGCTGACTGGACCAATTGGATACATGGCATGGAATCAGTGACTGCACAATAAGCAGCTAGGGAATGGCAGGTACAGCAGTAATGAGACATGATTGGCCACAAAATGGTCTTGCTCATATTCTGAACAAGTATGCACCAAGAAACATTTCTAGCATAGACAACACCAGACTTCATTATTGTCTTTTACCAGATCATTACTTAATGTTTAAAGATGACTGGTGGTGAGTTTAACTGAGGGTCACTATACCTCAGGTGAGGTGAGAAGTTGAGAAGGAGAGTCCTTCATGGTAATCTCAGCTGGTACAGAAACTGAATACACACTGTTGGTATCAAGCCATCTGAGCTAACCACCCTCCCTTTAAAATGATGAGAACAGGTACTCTACTTGATCTTAGTCAAAAGGTCAAGAAGTGAAATGGTAATGCTGGAATGTAAAGCCAGGACTTTGTCACTGCTTTGGTCTGCACCAATGTGGATGGCACTGAAAAGCTGCTGCTTCTTGTGTTAGGAATGTCCAAGAAGCCAGCATTGCTTTCTAACTATCAGGACACTACTCCAGCATTTCTGAGGCTTGGATCAGGAAACTGCACAAAATGCATCAGAGGTAGAAAAGGATGATCATCATCAACTGTCCCAAGCATCCTGCAATCAAGTGTTTCAAAGTGATGTTCTTGTCTCCCAACACCATGAACAGGCTTCAGCCAATCTATCACAGGGCGATAGGAACCTAAAAATCCGGTACCCACGAAAGCTAATCTCTCAGGGCATCGAGGCAATTGCTGAGGAGGAGTAAAACCCTAGAGGCCACATTCATAATGAAGAAGACATGGGAAACGGTATTGGAAACTGCAACCATCAACAGCTTCTACCACACTGGGTTCATACAGACTACAACTGCATAGGTAGTAGTGTTGCAGTGGTAATGTGATAATCCCATACTCAGGTTAATGTTCCGGGGATACGGGTTCAAATCCCACCATGGGATGATGAAATCTGAATTCAATTGAAAAATATCTGCAATAAAAAGTTGACTTAATGGTGGCCATATAATCACCGTAGCTTGTTGTAAACACCCATCTTGTTTACTAATGTCCTATAGGGAAGGAAATCTGCTGTCTTTCCCCAGTCTGGTTTATATGCAACTTCAGATCCACAGCAATGTGGTTGACTCTAAAATCCCTCTGGGCAATTGGCAATGGACAATAAATGTTGGCCTAGCCAGCGATGCCCACATCCCATGAACAACTTTTTAAGAAGATGCTAAGAATGAGGAGGAGCAGAAAGAGGCCAAGCAGCCTGATGACAAGGCTTTCACTTACCTGCAGGAGGTCAACTTTGAAATTCAAGCAGAGACAACTATTGAAACTTATGCCACACAATGGAGCTGGCAGAGGAGGCAATCACAGTTGTACTATCTTCTTCAACTGAAGAGCCAGAGAAGATTGATGCCCTGAAGAGTCTGGTGAATGCTCACCCACTCATTTCTTTAGCTGAAGCCTCAGAAGTTGTAGAGGTGGTCAGGGATTTCACACCTCAGTATAAAAGCGGAAAATATGTTTGACTGCACTGACAACATGGTAGACTGTACCACAATCATTTGAAGCCCTCACAATAAACAGAAAAAGATTATCAAGTTTTTGCAGAGCTAACTTCCAACATGTCAAAACTTTTTACTGAACAAGATTGTAAGGTGTGAACGAATTAAGATATTTTGCACATATTTATTGAGTCACTGTGCTTTCATTTTCTTTTGTTTCACACAGTCTGTATTTGTAGGCTTCCTCAGCCATCTTAAAATTTTGCTTAACACAAATTCATGGGCAGGCTGCCTGCAATTCACCTTATTGTGGCACTGCTCTATATTCAGTTAAGGAGCACACCAGCTAAAGAACAACTGGCAGAAGATTTCATTAGGTTCCCTAGACACATGAGAAACCTAAACAAAAAAAGACACAATCCACTGAGATTAGTTATGTTGGCATAAGAAATTGTCTCATGCTATCAACAAGATGAGAACTTGTTACTATACTGGATTGGCACAAGTATTTTCCACTGCTACCAGCACTGAAGAGCACTCGGACTGCTACAGCTAGCAAAGTTTGTGAAGTAAAACAAGCAATGGAGACAGCCATTGTACAACTCCCCTACTTGAGCAAATTGTTAAATCTATAACTAATGTAACTTGGAGCTCCATGCAGCTCGGTGAACAAATAGCCACAACAAATTTAGTTAGATGTTAGATGCTATGACTAAGAAGAGGTAGGTTCAAGTAGAATAGTTGATTTCCTTATCTAAAAATCCTCAATAACTGTGACAGAGTTTGTACTAAGCCTGAAGCAATCCTCAAATAACAGAACTCAATAAGTGGACATGTTGGCTTCACCAATAATACAATCAGAGAGGGCAAATGAGAGACTCCAGAACAAATAAAATGTTTACGTAAAATATTTATATTCTCAGCACAAATCTACAGGTGGATTGAAAAGAAAAACTTGCTAACACAGGTTGAAAATGTGGTGCATACAACTCCATGGAAGCCACCACTGAGAAGAGGCAAGCAATGGTCCTACATAGAGTCATTGAGTTATACAGCACAGAAACAGATCCTTCAGTCCAATTTGTCCGTGCCAACCAGATATCCCAAACTGTCCCATTTATCATCATTTGGCCCATATCCCTCTAAATTCTTCCTTTTCATGTGCCCATCCAGATGCTTTTTAAATGTCGTAATTGTACCAGTCTCCACCACCTCCTCTGGCAGTGCGTTCCATACACATACCACCCTCTGCATGAAAAAGTTGCCCCTCAGGTCCCTTTTAAATCTTTCCCTCTCACCTTAAACCAATGCCCTCTAGTATTTGGCTCCCCTACGCTAGGGCTATTCACCCTATCTGCAAGATACTGCAAGGAAGGAATTTCCTGTTTCCTATAATCGGGATACCACAAATAATTGCTTGGTTCAGTAATCCTCTGCAAAAGAAATCAAAGATGTCCTCAAGAGGCGCCGCCTCGTGCTCCCACGAGGAGCTCGAACAGTTCATACACTTCACTAACACCTTCCACCCCAACCTTAAGTTTACCTGGACCATCTCTAACACCTCTCTCCCCTTCCTGGACCTCTCTGTCTCCATATCGGGCAACCACCTAGAAACCGATATTCATTTCAAGCCCACCGACTCCCACAGCTACCTAGAATACTCCTCCTCCCACCCACCTTCCTGCAAAAATGCTATCCCCTATTCCCAATTCCTTCGCCTCCGCCGCATCTGCTCCCAGGATGAGGCATTCCACTCCCGTACATCTCAGTTGTCCTCGTTTTTCAAGGACCGTAACTTCCCCTCCTCGGTGGTCGAGAACGCCCTCAACCGTGTCTCCCACATCTCCCGCACCTCATCCCTCACACCCCGTCCACGCAATAAAAACCAAAAAAGAATCCCCCTCGTCCTCACGTACCACCCCACCAACCTCCGGATCCAACGCATCATCCTCCGACACTTCCGCCATCTGCAATCCGACCCCACCACCAAAGACATCTTTCCCTCCCCACCTTTATCTGCTTTCCGGAGGGACAACTCTCTCCGTGACTCCCTCGTCCGCTCCACACTCCCCTCCAGCTCCACCACACCCGGCACTTTTCCCTGCAACCGCAGGAAGTGCTACACCTGCCCCCATACCTCCTCCCTCACCCCCATCCCAGGCCCCAAGAAGACTTTCCACATCAAGCAGATGTTCACCTGCACATCTGCCAATGTGGTATACTGCATCCGCTGTACCCGGTGTGGCTTCCTCTACATCGGGGAAACCAAGCGGAGACTCGGGGACCGCTTTGCAGAACACCTACGCTCGGTTCGCAACAAACAACTGCACCTCCCAGTCGCGAACCATTTCAACTCCCCCTCCCATTCCTCAGACGACATGTCCATCCTGGGCCTCCTGCAGTGCCACAACGATGCCACCCGAAGGTTGCAGGAACAGCAACTCATATTCCGCTTGGGAACCCTGCAGCCCAATGGTATCAATGTGGATTTCACAAGTTTCAAAATCTCCCCTCCCCCCACCGCATCCCAAAACCAGTCCAGCTCGTCCCTGCCTCCCTAACCTGTTCTTCCTCCCACCTATCCCCTCCTCCCACCTCAAGCCGCACCTCCATCTCCTACCGACCAACCTCATCCCGCCCCCTTGACCTGTCCGTCCTCCCTGGACTGACCTATCCCCTTCCTAACTCCCTACCTACACTCACCTTTCCTGGCCCCATCCCCGCCTCTTCGACCTGTTTGTTTCTTCTCCACCTATCCTCTCCTCTATCCCTCTTCTATCCGCCTCCCACTCTCTCCCTATTTATTTCAAAACCCCCTTCCCCTCCCCCTTTTCTGATGAAGGGTCTAGGCCCGAAACGTCAGCCTCTCTGCTCCTATGATGCTGCTTGGCCTGCTGTGTTCATCCAGCCCTGCACCTTGTTG